>NC_053155.1:120162222-120762222 GCF_016835505.1 Polypterus senegalus | reverse complement strand
ACAGCTGAGAACCGTCGATGCATGTACTCCGAGTGCCTCACGTGAACTGACTGTGAATGCAGTATGCAGAGAACAAGCAAGAGCTCCAAAGAGCGCTGAACAAAAAATTCATTACACAATTGAGATAGCAGCAATAGAATATGAAGTGACTGACGCATACACGCATATTCATAAGTTCACCTCCTGCGGAAACAAACCACACGGTGGAAAAAGTCAATGTCCAGCTAAAGGAAGACAGTGTAAAAAATGTGTTAAATTGAAGCAATTCGCTTTGCAGGACTGGAAAAGGTAAACCCATGCATGCAGTGTGTGATGTCTCAGATAAAGAGGAAGAAAATGCTGTTTATTGATGCAGTAGGACAGGAACAACCCTCTGACGCTGAACAAGCCTTTGTAGACATATCAGTAGGAAAGCAAGGTGTAAAGCTTAAGTTTAAATTACGTTCATAGACACGCTGCCGCTAAATATTCACAGGCAAATCCACAACTTAATGCCGGGAATGCCTGTTAAACATCTTAGATTCACGAGTACCGATTTGGGTGGTGATCACTTCGATGAATGAAACCTGTTATCTTTACAATGGTTGACAACGAAGATGAGATGGTCAGGGATAGACTAGACAAACACGGAATGTAACTTGAACACAACACATCCTCCAAATACTAACCTTATTGAAAGAAGTAATGCTAATCAAATCCTTGATGACAGCAACACTCATAACACAAAACAATTACATTGACAATCATGTTACGTTATTTTTAAAATGTTTCCTTTTCTTTTTCATAACTTCTTTAACACACTACTTCTCCGCTGCGAAGCGCGGGTATTTTGCTAGTACAATATAATTCATTGAAATCCAAGTATAATGATTGTCTTTAAACATTTACTCATGATTCTTGTTTAATATGTCATTGCCAATATGTGTAAACAATGCACAATGTCAGAAATGTTTTCCAGCAATAAGACTGACAATGGAATACTTTTTGTAATGTGCTAGGAGCGAATGTGAAGAGTGTAATTAGCCAAGTCTTAAATAGTGGAGAACAACGATATTAGTTTTAATGTACGCCCAGTTTGAGAGATGGTTATACTTCAAATTAATCGTCCTGGGGCAATGCACTCAAAGCCTAAAGTTGCAATCCTGTTGCCATTTTGATCGTTGAAAATCAAATCCAGATTTCATAGATGAAAGGCAAGCATTCTTACTCTCACACCCTGCATGGTGCTGTTTTCTGTAGATAGATCACACTGTAGTATTTCATACTACTTTCTATTTTGAAACTGCAGCTCTGTTTTCTGGATTTGCCAAGGGATTATTTTCAAGCCTGGCTGTAAAGTTAAAGTGAGAAAAATGATTGTTATTGGACTAAATATGATTAGCGACCCCAAATCCTTGTGACAATTAAGCCAGCTATGGGGCTACAACCACTCGTTCAGACCTTGACCCAGGGAAATGGGTAAAGCTGAAATTTAGATATCAAAAACCTGATTTATGACAATAAAACAGGGAAACGGTGCTGGGCAGGCTGCGATGGTGGAGAAATGTCGAGAGACTCCACAAGCATGCTCTTTTCCTTTGGGTACATCATATATGCATATTACTATTCATACTGAGTTTTGCTCCATGTTAGTAAAAATATGTGGATGTAGCCTAGCATTTGAATTCTGAGCTGGTTTTGTGCACAAGATGTTACACTGAAAATACATTTTTGTGACTGATATTCTGCCATTTATTGTAAAAGAGATTTTCTCCTTTTGGCAAATTGAAAAAAATAACAAACATTGATTCTGTGACAAGATTTATCAATTAAGAATGACAAGCTCTCAGAACTCCATAGATCTGAAATCAGAAATGGCACGTGCCTGCCCCGGGGTATATTAAATCAATTCAAATGTGAAAGTTTTTTTTTTTTTGGTCATTTGAAAAACTAACACATGATAATGGTTTCCTAACAATGTGGTTTAAAGTAGGATCCTAAAGTGTTCCACTCATTCATCTATGTATTAATTAAACTACTTAAATGAATGGTCAGAGGAACCAAGGCACATCTTGTGTGGGATGCAAAAATTAAATGTAAGGAATACAAAGTATTTTCTGTTGTAGTTTTACTGATTTTAGCACAGATACAGTCCCTAACTTCACAAGCTGAACTTCAGTTCCAGGATTGTTACTTTAGCAATGAGAGGATACTGTTGTTCTGAAAGAATGAGTTGTAAATAGAACTGATTTCAATGGTGTACCACAGATTACGTGCGTTAAGCAACTGTAGAAAAGAACACAGGTAAACATAGAATTGTAAATGAGGCCTTTATGGAGTAAATTCCCTTTTTTCCATCTCAACACACCTTTACAACCTCCCAAAATGTTTTTAGTGAGTTTCATATTTTGTAATTTTAGAAATGTTAAAGAATTTTAGTGTTAGTTACGTGAAATTGTATGCAAATCAAAACTTTCGTGTTTGGCTTATCACTAAAGTGTATCTATGGTTGTTGGACATTTTTGTCAGTTGAAAGTTGAAAGTGCAGTATGTGATGATTTGTTATGTTATGATTTAGGCTATGATTTTTTTTATCACTTAAATCACCATTTCATTTGCCATTTTTTATTTTTGTTGATGACAACAGCCACAGGTGGATATACAAACCAGTGTGCTACTTTGTGCCGCTCCCAAACCCAGATAAATCGGGTAGGTAATGTCAGGAAGGACATCCAGTGTAAAATTTTGACAGATAAATGTACAGACAACAATACAGATTTCCAGACCTGATCAGTCCACATCTGGCGGTCACTAGTACTGTTAGCCAACAGGGAGCTATGTGAAATTGGGTTACTCTTGGCCAAAGAGGAAGAAGAGGGGGAAGCATGTCTGGAGGCAGCAGGAGAGGAGGAAGTCTAGGAACTTTGAATGTTGGCAGTATGACTGGTAAAGGGAGAGAGTTAGCCGATATGATGGAGAGAAGGAAGGTTAATATACAGTGGTGTGAAAAACTATTTGCCTCCTTCCTGATTTCTTATTCTTTTGCATGTTTGTCACACAAAATGTTTCTGATCATCAAACACATTTAACCATTAGTCAAATATAACACAAGTAAACACAAAATGCAGTTTTTAAATGATGGTTTTTATTATTTAGGGAAAAAAAAATCCAAACCTACATGGCCCTGTGTGAAAAAGTAATTGCCCCCTGAACCTAATAACTGGTTGGGCCACCCTTAGCAGCAATAACTGCAATCAAGCGTTTGCGATAACTTGCAATGAGTCTTTTACAGCGCTCTGGAGGAATTTTGGCCCACTCATCTTTGCAGAATTGTTGTAATTCAGCTTTATTTGAGGGTTTTCTAGCATGAACCACCTTTTTAAGGTCATGCCATAGCATCTCAATTGGATTCAGGTCAGGACTTTGACTAGGCCACTCCAAAGTCTTCATTTTGTTTTTCTTCAGCCATTCAGAGGTGGATTTGCTGGTGTGTTTTAGGTCATTGTCCTGTTGCAGCACCCAAGATCGCTTCAGCTTGAGTTGACGAACAGATGGCCGGACATTCTCCTTCAGGATTTTTTGGTAGACAGTAGAATTCATGGTTCCATCTATCACAGCAAGCCTTCCAGGTCCTGAAGCAGCAAAACAACCCCAGACCATCACACTACCACCACCATATTTTACTGTTGGTATGATGTTCTTTTTCTGAAATGCTGTGTTCCTTTTACGCCAGATGTAACGGGACATTTGCCTTCCAAAAAGTTCAACTTTTGTCTCATCAGTCCACAAGGTATTTTCCCAAATGTCTTGGCAATCATTGAGATGTTTCTTAGCAAAATTGAGACGAGCCCTAATGTTCTTTTTGCTTAACAGTGGTTTGCGTCTTGAAATCTACCATGCAGGCCGTTTTGCCCAGTCTCTTTCTTATGGTGGAGTCGTGAACACTGACCTTAATTGAGGCAAGTGAGGCCTGCAGTTCTTTAGACGTTGTCCTGGTGTCTTTTGTGACCTCTCGGATGAGTCGTCTCTGCGCTCTTGGGGTAATTTTGGTCGGCCGGCCACTCCTGGGAAGGTTCACCACTGTTCCATGTTTTTGCCATTTGTGGATAATGGCTCTCACTGTGGTTCGCTGGAGTCCCAAAGCTTTAGAAATGGCTTTATAACTTTTACCAGACTGATAGATCTTAATACTTCTGTTCTCATTTGTTCCTGAATTTCTTTGGATCTTGGCATGATGTCTAGCTTTTGAGGTGCTTTTGGTCTACTTCTCTGTGTCAGGCAGCTCCTATTTAAGTGATTTCTTGATTGAAACAGGTGTGGCAGTAATCAGGCCTGGGGGTGGCTATGGAAATTGAACTCAGGTGTGATACACCACAGTATTTTTTAACAGGGGGGCAATTACTTTATCACACAGAGCCATGTAGGTTTGGATTTTTTTCTCCCTAAATAATAAAAACCATCATTTAAAAACTGCATTTTGTGTTTACTTGTGTTATATTTGACTAATGGTTAAATGTGTTTGACGATCAGAAACATTTTGTGTGACAAACATGCAAAAGAATAAGAAATCAGGGAGGGGGCAAACAGTTTTTCACACCACTGTATAGTATGTGCAAAAGACCAAATGGAAGGGGAATAAGGCCAGGTGTATTGCAGGTGGATTCAAATTGTTCTACCATGGTGTGTATGGGTGGGAAATGAGGTGGGGCTTATCCTGAAGGAACAGTATGTCAAGAGTGAAATTTGGAGGTGAAAATCGTGTTGGACAGAGTGATGATTATAAAGCTGGAAACTGAAGGTGTGATGATGAATGTTGTTAGTTCATACACCCCACAAGTTAGGTGTTCAATGGATGAGAAATAAGATTTCTAGATTGGATGGAGTGGTGGACAGTGTATCCAAGGGAGAGACAGTGTGGTGATTGGAGCAGATTTCAATGGACATGGTGAAGAGAGCAGAGGGGAGGAGAGGTGAATGGTAGGTACAGTGTCGAGGAAAGAAATACAGAAGGTCAGATAATAGCGAAAATTTGTGAAAAGGATGAACATGGCTGTGCTAAATACATATTTAAGAAGAGGGAAGAACATAGGGTGACATACAAGTGTGGAGCAAGATGCACACAAGTGAGTCAGTCTGAAGGAGACTGGAGACTGCAAAGTTGTTGCAGGGGAAGGCATATTTAGGCAGCATAGGATTGTGCTTTGTAGGATGACATTGGAGATAAAAAAGAAGAGGAGAGTGAGGGCAGAGAAATTGATCTAATGGTAAAAATTGAAAAAGGAAGACTATAAGGTTGAGTTCAGGAAGGAGGTAAGACAGGCACTGGGTGGCAGTGAAAAGTTAGCAGATAGCTGGGCAACTACAAAAGAAGTGGTAAGGGAGACAGCTAGAAGGGTGCTTGGTGTGAGATCTGGACAGAGGAATGAGCACAAGGAAAACTGTTGGTGGAATGGGGAAGTACAGAAGAGTATATAGAGGAAGGGATTGGCAAAGAAAAAGTGGG
Source organism: Polypterus senegalus (assembly GCF_016835505.1). Lineage (NCBI taxonomy): Eukaryota > Metazoa > Chordata > Cladistia > Polypteriformes > Polypteridae > Polypterus > Polypterus senegalus. Next base: position 120,756,740 of record NC_053155.1, on the reverse strand, counting down.
ATAACCAGGGAGATGCAGAAAGTAGACAGGAGTACAAGGAGATAAAGTGTAGGCTGATGAGAGAAGTAGTGAAGGCTGAAGATAAGGCATATGATGAGTTTTATGGGAGGTTGGACATTAAGTAGGCAGAAAAGGACCATGTTTAGGCAGAGGGGTCGAGCTGGGAAAGATGGGCAGCAGGTTAGGGTGATAAAGGATAATGATGGAAACTTACTTACAAGCAAGGAGAGTGTGTTGAATAGCTGAAATAGCTATAGTACTTTGAGAAGTTGGTAAATGAAGAAAATGAGAGAGAGAGAAGGTTGGATGATGTGGAGATAGTGAATCAGGAAGTGCAACAAATTAGCAAGGAGGAAGTAAGGACAGCTATGAAGAGGATGAAGAATGGGAAGGCTGTTGGTCCAGATGACATACCTGTGGAAGAGTGGAGATGTTTAGGAGAGATGACAGTGGAGTTTTTTTTTTATTATTATTAATTTTATTGCAATCCATACAAAGTGATCAAGTTTTTACAAAAAGAAAAATTGAGTTAAGAACAGATCGATCCCCACCCTGAGAGAGAGAGCAAGCCAAACGGTAAAATTTAAGGCTTGTAAACATACCTAAATTAATAAATTCTCTGTGCTTAATGAACTTATTTTAAAAATATTACTGATTAGACCCTGCCATATTTTGAAAAAAGTCTGTACAGATCCTCTAACTGAGTATTTGATTTTTCCAATTTCAAATAATATAACACATCAGTTTCCCACTGACTTACAAGAGGAGAATTTGAGTTCTTCCAGTTTATCAGAAAAAGTCTGCGTGCCAAAAGTGTAGTGAATGCAATCACAATTTGTTTGTCTTTCTCCACTTTAAGCCCTCTGGAAGAACCCCAAACACAGCTGTTAATGGGTTAGGAGGGATTATGAGTCCAAGGCTGTCTGAGAGGTAATTAAAAATTTTTGTCCAGAATAATGTTAATTTGGTGCAGGCCCAGAACATGTGACCCAGTGAGGCTGGGGTTGGTTGCAACGTTCGCAGGTTGGATCGTGCCCTGGAAACATTTTGGAGAGTTTTAGTCGAGACAGATGTGCTCGATATATAATTTTGAGTTGTATAATTGTATGCTTTGCATATGGAGCTCGAGTGAATTCTCTGCATTGCTACTTTCCACTCCTTTTCTGATATATTAATTGAGAGATCTTTTCCCAGTGTCCTCTTGGATCTTTGAAAGGAGGGATTGTAAAATGATTTTATATATTGTAGAGATGGAGTCTAAGTCCTTGAGATTGAGCAATATTTTTCCAGCATGGATGAGGGTGCAAGATGAGGAAAATCTGGAAGGTTCTGTTTAACAAAGTTCCTGATTTGAAGATAGTGAAAGAAATGTGTAGCTGGAATGTTAAATTTGGAATGTAATTGTTCATAGGATGCAAAGAGTTGTCTATATAAAGATCTCTAAGCAAGTTAATTCCAAATTTTTCCAGATATTAAAAACTGCATATGTTTGTGAAGGTTGAAAGAGGTGGTTCTCTTGCAGAGGTGCCACAGATAGAAGCTTCTCCGTCTTAAAATGCTTTCTACATTGGTTCCAGATTCTAAGTGAGTGGAGCACAATTGGGTTATTAGTGTATTGCCGATAACGTGTGTTTATTGGAGCACAGAGCAAGGAATACAAAGAAGTACTGCAGGATTTTACTTCTATTGCGGTCCAAGCCTGTGTATGTTCTTCTATTTGTGTCCAGGTTCTTATCGCCTGTATATTTGCTGCCCAGTAATAAAACTGGAAGTTAGGTAGAGCCATGCCGCCTTCTGCCTTTTGTCTTTGTAGGGTCGCTCTTTTGATGCGTGGATGTTTTGAATTCCAAATAAATGAGGTTATTGTTGAATCTAATTGCTTAAAGAATGATTTATTAATGCATATTGGATGTTTTGAAATAAAAAGGAGCTTAGGAAGAATATTCATCTTAACAGTGTTAATTCTTCCAGCTAGTGTGAGATGAAGGGTTGACCATCTATGCAAGTCTTGTTTAATTTTTTCCATGCAGACGTGAAATTTTGTTGATAAAGAGCTTTATGTTTACTTGTGATGTTTACCCTAGGTATTTAAACTGTTCTGCAATGATAAAAGGTAGGGTATCTAATCTTGAGAATTCACTGGAAAGAGTACACTTTTATTCAGATTAATTCTGAGACCAGAGATCTTTTGAAATTCTGTGAGTGCTGCTAAGACTGCAGGCACAGAATTTTCTGGGTCCGATATATACAGTACCATATCATCTGCATATAATGAGATTTTCTGTTCCAGTCCTTCTCTGCTAATCCCCTTTATCTGATCAGTATTTCGACAATGTATTGCCAGTGGTTCAATGGCAATGCAAACAGCAGCGGTGACAAGGGCATCCTTGTCTAGTGCCACGTTCTAGTTTAAAGTAGTCTGAGCAAATGTTGTTGATGCAAACTGAAGCTTCTGGGTTAGTATACAGTAATTTAATCCATGCACAAATGTTTGGGCCAAACCCAAACTTCTCCAATGTAGTAAAAGGTATTTCCATTCAATCATGTCGAATGCTTTTCTGCATCCAATGATAATAATATTTCTGGGGTGTTTGATTTAGTTGGTGAGTATATTACATTAAACAGGCGTCGAAGATTTGAAGATAAGTACTGGCCCCTAATAAATCCAGTTTGGTCTTGTGATATTACGAGGGAGCACTTTCTCCATCCTTCTAGCTATGATTTTAGAGAGTATTTTAACGTCGTTATTCAGTAGTGAAATTGGTCTGTATGATGCACATTGTAATAAGTCCTTATTTTGTTTTGGAAAACAGTGATTAGTGCTTGGCGAAAGGTTTGTGGAAGAGATTGGTTATCTCTGGCTTCTGTAAATGTTGCTAATAGGAAGGGAGCTAGCTGAGCGGAGAAGTTCTTGTAAAATCTGCAGGGTAGCCATCAGGGCCTGCTGCTTTTCCACCTTGGAGTGACTTTATAGCATCTAGTAATTCTGATAATGCAGAGGTTTATCAAGTTCCTCCACACTAAAAGCGTCTATTTGTGGTATCTGTAATGTATCCAGAAATGCATTAGATTGTGTATTGTCTTCTTTAAACTCAGTAGTATATAGGGATTTATAGTAGTCTCTGAAAGTGTGCATTATATTTTTGTGTTCGATTTTATCTCCATTCGTGTTGATTACGAGATTGCGTTTGCACTTCTTGCTTGTGAATTTGTTGAGCTAAAAGCTTATTAGCTTTCTCTCCATGTTCATAGTAATGATGTCTGGATTTGTAAATTAGTTGTTCAGTTTCTTTAGTTGTCAAGAGGTTTAATTCTGAATGTAGAGCCTGCCTCCTCCTATGTAGAGTCTCGCTTGGTAGTCTGGCATGTTCTTCATCTATTTTAGTAATTTCGCTTTTTATCTCTGCTACTTTCTTGGCTTGGATTTATTTCTGTGGGAAAGATATGAGATAATCTGTCCTCTTAAGAGTATTCCTGCAGAGATCTCAGCGGATGTATTTGTCTCTAGAAAGAATTTGATTTGTTTGGATATAAATTCAGTACAATTCTCGTCAGCTAATAGAAGGGATTTTGGGGTGAGTGTATGGGGCTTAGTAATTTTAGCTCCAAGATCATAGGTGCATGGTCAGAAATAACAATAGCATCGTATTTGCAAGATTTAATCTTAGGCAAGAAGTTATTGTCTATAAAGAAGTAATCAATCCTTGAGTAGCAATGATGTACTGGTGAGTAGAAAGAATATGTTCTTGAATTTGGGTTTAAAAACCTCCAGGGATCTGATAAGTTGTGATCAGTTATAAACTTTGTAATTATCTTTGCGGTGTTAGATGCTTCCCCTGTGGAGGAAGTCCTATCTAAAAGTGGATTTAGAACACAATTAAAGTCCCCAGCCATTATAACTTTATGAGTGTTCAGATTGGGAATGGATGCAAATAAATTTTGTATAAATTCCTTATCATCAACATTAGGTGCATAAACATTTATCAAAATCATTTTACAGTTAGATAAGTCTCCCATGACCATTACATATCTCCCTTCAGGATCCAATACTACATCTGATGCTACAAATGGTACTGTTCTATGTATGAGAATTCCCACACCTCTAGTTTTCTTTGTAAAACTAGAATGGAACATTTGGCCAGTCCAGTCTTTTGCAGCGGAACTGATCCTTGCTTAGTAAGTGGGTTTCCTGTAAAAATACTATTTTAGCATTTAGACCTGTTAGGTGAGAGAGTACTTTCTTTCTCTTTAATTCGTGATTCAGGCCTTTAACATTCCAGCTTACGAAGTTAACTGTCCCATCATGGAGACACTGATTCTGAGTTTTTGATGTCATTTTATAGTCTTAACTGGAAGTGAGACAGTTTAGGTCTTAATTTCCTATTTCCCCTAGAGTTGTTGCCATGCAGCTTATTATTACGTTGGTAATTATAATTATAAAGAATAGATGATAGATTAGGTATAGATCAAGCCTGCTCTCTTTCTCTCCCCCCCTTAATCCCCCACCCTCCCTTTTTGCCTCCCCAAGTGAGGCTAAAACCCACTTCACACAGTCCCAGTCCTCTGACATACCCAGAGACAGAGCACGTCCAAAGCAAAACAAGCCCCATGCAGCGGCGCTTTAGGGTTAAAAGATAGAGATATCTGTTACCAATATAGTCTTTAAAAAAAAAAAAAAAGAATTTTGCACTTAAAATATATATATGTAGACTTCAGCAATTTTAGTGCATTAAGATGATACATCCAGATAATAAACCCGGGTGATGGTGTTAAAAATGTGTCCAGAATAAGCATAACAAGTCTTAATGCAGTAATAGCAATAACAATATACCAAGGGTATGATATTGAACAGTCTCGTTTAGGGTAGAGATGAAATAATTAGAAGAAAAGAAAAAAAAAAGAGAAAGAGAGAAAAAAGAAAAAGTATTAAGCACAATAAAACATAAACAGATAGCGCCCTAGTAATACTAAGTAATCTATACTAATAAAAGACAAAGCCCTCACTCACTCACTGACTGACTCATCACTAATTCTCCAACTTCCCGTGTAGGTAGAAGGCTGAAATTTGGCAGGCTCATTCCTTACAGCTTACTTACAAAAGTTAAGCAGGTTTCATTTCAAAATTTTACGCGTAACGGTCATAACAGTCGACAACGTCCGCCATATTGAACTTTCTTATTTATGGCCCCATCTTCACGAAATTTGGTAGGCTTCCCTGTGCTAACAAACCAATGTACGTACTTATTTCGTGGTATGGCGCCATTGTCGGCCGCCATATTGAATTTTCCAAGCGTCACCAATTTTCAAACTTCCGTGTAGGTAGAAGGCTGACCCCATCTTCACGAAATTTGGTAGGTGGCTTCCCGGCGCTAGGCAAAAGCAATGTACGTACTTATTTCGGTGGTATGACGCCATTGTCGGCCGCCATATTGAATTTTCCACACGTCACTAATTCTCCAACTTCCTGTGTAGGTAGAAGGCTGAAATTTGGCAGGCCCATTCCTTACAGCTTACTTACAAAAGTTAAGCAGGTTTCATTTCGAAATTCTACGCGTAACGGTCATAACGGTTGACAACGTCCGCCTTGTTGAACTTTCTTATTTACGGCCCCATCTTCACGAAATTTGGTAGGTGGCTTCCCTTAGCTAACCGAAACCAATGTGCGTGCTTATTTCGGTGGTATGAGCGCCACTGTCAGCCGCCATATTGAATTTTTCAACATCACTAATTCTCCAACTTCCCGTATAGGTAGAAGGCTGAAATTTGCAAGGCTCATTCCTTACAGCTTACTTACAAAAGTTAAGCAGGTTTCATTTCGAAATTCTACGCGTAATGGTCATAACGGTCAACAACGTCCGCCATGTTGAACTTTCTTATTTATGGCCCCATCTTCTCGAAATTTTGTAGGCGGCTTCCCTCCACTAACTGAAACCAATGTACGTACTTATTTCGGTAGTATGATGCCACTGTCGGCCGCCATATTGAACTTTTCAACAGTCTTTGTTACTTATGAGCCCATCTTCAAGAAATTCTATCGATCAAAGAACTGTCACTTACCGAGTGGTTTCCATGCCCGGAGATACCACCTGCCTTTTCCATTCTCTTTGTTACATATTGCACGGCCATATCAGGCTCACTCTTGATATCCGGAGGAACATTGTGTCTTATGTATTGAATGACTGCGACAGGTTCAAGGTGTGGACTGATGACGGTACAGGAGATAATTAGACTACACAGGAGCACTAGAACAGTGAAATGCTTAAGCCCTTCACCTATGGTTCTGCATGTGAGTTGATGGCTGCCTCTGAATTGTTTGGTTGTCGCTTTCAAGTGTACCGAAATGGCCAAATATTTTACACCTTTGGACAACCGCCAATGCCTCTTAAACATCTTAGATTGACAGGTGACGATTTCAGTAGTGGACACTTTGATGTTTATGAATGTTTAAACTCTCAAAAGCTGGATGTGATTTTATCGATGAAACCAGCTGTGTGCTTACAACGCTTGACAGATGCCGAATGTCACTTCAACACAAGTCCTACAAATACTGTCGTCATTGAAACAAACCATGAAACTCAAACCGATTATGACAGCAGCAATCCAAGCCGTGAGATCTGAAACAAGATTACTGTTCACATGGCCAACTGTACGTTACATGATCAAGAGTAAGCTCAGCGCACAGCTTGGTCATATTACAACCGGAGGGCCGAACTCACAATGTGGTATACAAAGAGATCCTTAACAAATAATTATTGGCATATTGTCCCACAGTTTAAAAAGGTTTAATTTTCTTTTAATAAAAATTTGAATGCAGTACTTCACCGCTGCGAAGCGCGGGTATTTTGCTAGTCTATACTAATAAAAGGCAAGGCCCTCACTGACTGACTGACTGACTGACTCATCACTAATTCTCCAACTTCCCGTGTAGGTAGAAGGCTGAAATTTGGCAGGCTTATTCCTTACAGCTTACTTACATAAGTTAAGCAGGTTTCATTTCGAAATTCTACACGTAACGGTCATAATGGTCGACAACGTCCACCATGTTGAACTTTCTTATTTATGGCCCCATCTTCACGGAATTTGGTAGGCGGCTTCCCTGCACTAACCGAAACTGATGTATGTACTTATTTTGATGGTATGACGCCACTGTTGGCCGCCATATTGAACTTTCCAACGTCACTAATTCTCCAACTTCCCGTGTAGGTAGAAGGCTGAAATTTGGCAGGCTCATTCCTTACAGCTTACTTACAAAAGTTAAACAGGTTTCATTTCGAAATTCTATACATAACGGTCATAACTGTTGACAACGTTCGCCATGTTGAACTTTCTTATTTATGGCCCCATCTTCATGAAATTTGGTAGGTGGCTTCCCTGCGCTAACCAAACCCAATGTACGTACTTATTTCAGTGGTATAATGCCACTGTCGGCCGCCATATTGAAGTTTCGAATGTCACTAATTCTCCAACTTCCCGTATAGGTAGAAGGCTGAAATTTGGCAGGCTCATTCCTTACAGCTTACTTACAAAAGTTAAGCAGGTTTCATTTCGAAATTCAACGCGTACGGTCATAACGGTCAACAACGTCCGCCATGTTGAACTTTCTTATTCATGGCCCCATCTTCACGAAATATGGTAGGCGGCTTCCCTGCGCTAACCAAAACCAATGTACGTACTTTTTTCAGTGGTATGATGCCACTGTCAGCGGCCATATTGAATTTTCCAACATCACTAATTCTCCAACTTCCCATGTAGGTAGAAGTCTGAAATTTGGTACTTATTTCGGTGGTATGATGCCACTGTCAGCCGCCATATTGAACTTTTCAACAGTCTTTGTTAATTATGGGCCCATCTTCAAGAAATTTGGTACGCGGGTTCCCAACGCTAACTGAATCCTACTTACGTACATATATACGTCCATAGCCTCCAGCTCATCACCGTGTGAGGCGGCGTTGGGTCCCCCATCCCAACGCCTCCCATGTTGTTGGCTGCCTTCCTATATAAGGCCGTCCATCGCTCCAGTCTCTACATTCCCTTCCTTGCTTCGCCACGGGATACACGTCTCCCTGCTGATAACTATAGCCTTTTTATTTAATCCACGGCTTCTCCACTGTTTTATTGTTCATTTATTACGATTATAGTTATTGTGTAGGTATTTTAGACTTACTTTACATTGTTCAGATACCCATTTCCTTTATCATTCCAACATTACCGCATTAACATGTCTATCGAGGTGATCACCATCGATCAAACAACTATCACTTACCGAGTGGTTTCCATGCCCGGAGATGGCACCTACCTTTTCCATTCTCTTTGGTACATATTGCACGACCATATCAGGCTCACTCTTGATATCCGGAGGAACATTGTGTCTTATGTATTGAATGACTGGGACAGGTTCAAGGTGTTGACTGATGACGGTACAGGAGATAATTATACTACACAGGAGCACTATAACAGTGAAATGCTTAAGCCCTTCACCTATGCATCTGCATGTGAGTTGATGGCTGCCGTTGAATTGTTCGGTTATCGCTTTCAAGTGTTCCGAAATGGCCAAATATTTTACACCTTTGGACAACCGCCAATGCCTCTTAAACATTTTAGATTCACAGGTGACGATTTCAGTAGTGGACACTTTGATGTTTATGAATGTTTAAACTCTCAAAATCTGGATGTGAAGTTATCGATGAAACTGATTGTATACTTACAACGCTTGACAGATGCTGAATGTCACTTCAACACAAGTCCTACAAATACTGTCGTAATTGAAGCAAACCATGAAACTCAAACCAATTATTACAGCAGCAATCCTAGCTGTGAGATTTGAGACAAGATTGCTTTTCACATGGCCAACTGTACATTGCATGCTTAAGAGTACAGCACACAGCTTGGTCATATTACAACCAGAGGGCCGAACTCAAAATATGGTATACAAAGAGATCCTTAACAAATAATTATTGGTATATTTTCCCTCAGTTTAAAAGGTTTAATTTTCTTCTTAATAAAACTTTTAGGGCAGTACTTCGCCGCTGCGAAGCGCGGGTATTTTGCTAGTAATGAAAATATATGAGAGTATATGCTGCTAAAAACCTGTATTTTAAAACGAATAGATCAGACAGTAGATTATTAATCCTTGTTTTATCATTAACCGTCATGACTCACTATAATGTATCAGAATAGTCCCGGGATCAGCTTTCTTAATTCCTTTTCTGCTTCTTCCTTGCTAGCGAAGACATAGAATTGACCCTGCCATTCTACTTTCAGTTTTACAAGAGGCTGTATTTGACGCTGGCTTGCTGTAACCGCTGTTTAATGTTGTAGAAGGCTGCGCGTTTAGTAGCTGTTGCTGGAGAGAAGTCAGGGAAGATACGAATGTGGTTATTTTCATATATAATATCTTCCTTGTTTCTGAGGAGTGCCATCAACTCTAGCTTAAATGATAATCGTTTAAAACGAACTATAAAAGATCTGGGTCTAACGGTGTTTGATCCGCGTATGCGGTAAGCCGCTGCTATCTCAGATTCTGCTTTAAAGTCGTCCCTGATTATTTTAGAAAAAAGTTCAGCTGCGAATTTCACAGGGTTTGAACTTTCTCGATTCTCAGGCAGACCTTCAATTCTGGCATTATACCTTCTACTTCCATATTCCAAAGCAGCCATTCTGTCTCCGAGTTTTTTGCATTCAGAGCTGACATTTTCTGCTTTTTCTTCAGCACTGGTAGTTAAATTTTCGGCTATTTCAATCCTAGTCGTGAATGTTTCCTTGAGATCCTCCAATTGATCAGTAAGCGTTTCAATTTTATGCAGCACCTGTCGCATCTCCACTTGCATTTCTTGTCGCAGCCTTTCATTTGCCTGTTGCAGCATCAGCCACTGCATTTAGTTTGCTTGTTGTAACTCCTGCCGCTGTGCTTCGTTTGCTTGTTGCCATTCCTGTTTCAATTCCAGCAACTCCTGTTTCAATTCCTCTTTCAGTCTCTCATGTGCCTTTGCCTTTGCATTCTCATTTGCCTTCTCAGTTTTCTTTATATCTTGTATGAGCTCAGCGAACATCACCTGCAGTTTAGACATTTCAATTGTGCTTTCTTATACCGTAGGTGAAGCGTCAGGCTCTACTGTAGCCAGTATCCCCGCTATTCCCGACTCACATGGAGTAATTGAGATTAGGGCTGTGCGATATGACCAAAATCTTATATCCCGATATTTAATTTCATATCCCGATATCACGATATAGTACATTTTCTTTGTATTCAGTGAATAGTTTATATAATCACCACTCCTTTTTTTCATTTAAATTAAAAAAATCAAAAATGAGAAGTACTCAACTTGTAATTATTTCTGTTCTTTTATTTAGAACATTTGAGCAAATGTTTGACTTCACTTTTCAAAAACAAATTACTAAAGGCCCAATATAAAATACTGCTATATAAAATGCCTGACATAAACAAAATGTGAACTGTAGCAGCAATAACTCTCACAACATATATTAAATATAAAAGGATCAAAGCACTAACAACTAAACTATATAAGGCCAATAAACCCTTTAAACAAAATAAATACAAGTCTAACATTAACTGTCAAAACCAAATGTAAACATTGTACTTCAAACTGTAGCAGCAATAAGGCTTACGACAAAAATATATTAAATATATAATATTAAATATAATATTTTTAGGCTACATTCTAGTAAAATGTTAATTTGCACATCGTAGTGTGGCAAATCTCCGTTAATGAGTTACAGATGATCGCCCGTTCGTGGACTGGACGGCGCTAACGTGTTGATGCCGTCCAGCCCCAAGCACGGGGCGATCCGCGGTAACTCGTTAACGGAGATTTGCCGTGTTAATGCAGTTGTGGCATAAACGTAATGTAGTGTTCTGTTCTGCAGTTTGTGTTCTGTGATTTACATCCCTCTCAGTTATTTATTCTGTTGTCCCTGTTATTTCTGATGGACTGTAATAGAGTGGAAGGTAAAGGAGGTTCGGAGGGATGGGGGGGGATGTGAAAAGGAGGAGTGGGCGACGATCTTGTCGCCCTAGCTAAGAGAGTTTGTTTTTGGATTGCTGTCTGTTCGGCGTGGCTGTGGCCAACAGCAACCATTTTTTTTTGTTTGTGTTTAATAAAGAGGGAACTAACCAAGTGACCGTCTCGGATCGTCATTACGTCTGGAAGACGCTACAGTAATTTTAACAAGATTAACGCTGACAGCAAACGCTGCAGGGAAAATTATGCCTTAAGCAAATTGTTTTGGTAGCAATTAATCTTCCAAGCTTTTAACATGCTTGTTTAAATAGTACCTTTACAACTGTAATATCCTACGTGGCCTGCCTCTCAGTTGTAAACTCTCTGCATGCTCGCTCACGTGCTTTTTGCGGAGGTGTAGAAGAGGTTTGTCGTGTTGGAGTCTGTGGTAGCGATCGGTTTGCAGCATAATTTGCACAGTACCGTTTTCTGGTCCGTGTCAGACTTTTCAAATCCAAACCATCTCCATACTACAGAGGTAGCCCCTCGTTTAGGAACAAGGTCCTTCTGTGTGGAGCTACCTGGTGTTGCCTCGTCTTCATCAGCCATGCTAGTGTGTCTGCATCCACGTGGTGGCCATCAAAACAATGAAAAAAACATTGCCGTAAACAGTTTATTTTGCGACACCACGAAACAAACGATAGCGTAATGTGCAGCGATAGACGTTTTCATATTGTCATCCGATATATATCGTTATATCGAACAGCCCTAATTGAGATTGCGGACTGTAAGGCCTTTTCCAGTTTCAGGTGTTCTTTTCAGATCGACAAGCTATCGAGATCTGCACTCACGATCGTACATTCGCTCCCCTTTTCACTCTCAGCCAGTAACAATGTAGCGGTCCCGAGGAGTCAGTACTTTCGCCCATCTGATCCAGGTCTCTCTCTGAAAGGCTGTACCTTGAGCTAGGGCTTGCTGATCTTAGCTTGGGTGCAGCTTTAGTTTTTGATTCTTTCAGACCCCCTTTCTTGTTGGCCATGTTTGTATATGCTTACATATATATATATACTGTAGCAGTCTCCTTGGGTTGAATAGATACAGGATATCTCAGGATAATAAGCAAATAATATGAAAAATAACACCACTGCTAGCGGAGCTCCACTTCTGACGTCCCTCTCTCACATCAGACGAGACCAAATTGTTTAATGCAATCTTGGGAAAGTGAGAGGATGCCTGAGGAGTGGTGAAGAAGTGTACTGGTACCATTTTTTAAGAATAAGGGTAATGTGTAGAGCTGTTGTAATTACAGAGGGATAAAATTGATCAGCCATAGCAAGAAGTTATGGGAAAGAGTAGTGGAAGCAAGGTTAAGATGGGAGGTGATGATTAGTGAGCAGCAGTATGGTTTCATGTTGGGAAAGAGTACCACAGATGTAATATTTGATCTGAGGGTGTTGATGGAGAAGTACAGAGAAGGCCAGAAGGAGTTGCATTGTGTCTTTGTAGTATTGTATGAGGAAATCAGGGGTGGCAGAGAAGTATGTAAGAATTGTACATGATATGTACAAGGGAAGTGTGACCATGGTGTTCTGCGGTAGAAATGAAGGATGCATTCAAGGTTGAGGTGGGATTACATCAGGGATCAGCTCTGAGCCCTTTCTTATTTGCAGTGGTGATGGACAGGTTGACAGATGAGATTAGTAGAAGTTCCTGTGGACTGTGACATTTGTGGATGACACTGTGATCTATAACAAGATTAGGGAGCAGGTTGAGTAGCCTCTGGAGGGGTGGAGATATGCTCTAGAGAGGAGAGGAATGAAGGTCAGTAGGAACAAGACAGAATACATGTGTGTGAATGGAGTTGGCGAAGGTGGGTGAGTTTAAATACTTGGGATAAATAGTACAGAATAATGGGGAGCGTGGAAAAGAGGTCGAGAAAAGATTTCAGACAGGGTGGAGTGGGTGGAGAAGAGTGTCAGGAGTGATTTTAGACAGACAGACAATGTACCAGCAAGAGTGAAAGGGAAGGTCTACGAGAAGGTAGTGAATGGGTTGGAGACGATGGCTCTAACAAAAAGACAAGAGACAGAGCTGGAGGTGGTAGAGTTACAGATGCTAAGATTTGAATTGGGTGTGATGAAGATGGACAAGATTAGAAATGAGTACATTAGAGGGTCAGCTCAAGTTGGACGGTTTTTGAGACAAGGCCAGAGAGGAAAGATTGCGTCATTTTGAACATGTGCAGAGGAGAGATGCTGAGTATATTGGGAGAAAGATGCTAAGAATAGAGTTGCCAGACAAGAGGAAAAGAGGAAGGCCTAAGAGGAGGTTTATGAATGTGGTGAGAGAGGACATGCAAGTGGTGGGTGTCACAGAGCAAAGTGCAGAGAACAGGAAAGATATGGAAACAGATTATACACTGTGGCAACCCCTAACGGGAGCAGCCGAAATACAAAGAAGAAGTATGGCAAAAGCCATATTGTTTTATGCCTGCTTGGACTATTTCTAACAAGAGTGTGAAGTCACAGTGGCTTAGGTCACAGGCCATTTCCTTTTTAAGATGATGCCATGCCATCAACGTCAGGGCTTTGTGTGTTGTGCAGACAACCAATTCTGGTTTGTGTTTTTGACCTTCTGGCCTTTTGACTCGAGTCAATTTACCGTTATGGCCTGCCTTTTGTCATGAATGGCAATATATACGGGAAATTTTTTGATTACTAATTATGTTGATCAAACATTAGTGAATTTGGTATATAAATGGTGATAATGTTAAGAAGTACCCAAAAGGATGTTGGTGCAAATGAATATGCTATGGCAATGGGAAACATAGAAAATGTGGTCACTTTACTAGGTTCAACCATGTAACAACAAAATGCTCCCATACTCTCCCTCAGACCAACCTGTCATGTACTCAGCAAAGTGTTATGAAACTGGATTTTGGCATCTTAGGAGTCTGCACGTGTTATTTCTGGATAGTTTTGACTTATCATTTTGATGATCACTTTACCGCACCACCATGTTATATTGTTGTTTATCTTAGGCTACATTAGTTTGTGTTAGTGTTTGATGGCTGTGGCCATATCATAGTAATGACATCCATTGTAGTTCTGGTACTTGGTACTTGATGTCAGATTTAAAGACAAATTTAATATGGCAACATGTATCTCTTAGAACTGAACTAATGTCTATAGCTGCCTCTTTCTAGCCTTAAAGAAAGCTTAAAAGCACTTTCAAGAAGATATTCTTATTAAGACCCTTGCTTGCTTTCCTATCTTTGATTCTCAGTTTGTGTTTTGGCTTAGTCTCTCTCTCTCTGTTTTGTCTCTCTTTAAGTCCTCTATAAACTATGTTCTGACTTTGTATATCTCAGATTATGTCTATTCCTTACAGTGCTTTCATCTCTAAGTCCTTTCCCATTTACAAACAATCAGTGTCCTGTCTCATTTCATAGTGTACATAACACCCAAAGTACAGTACAGTATGGAAATGGTGTGCCATTTGGATTCTGATGTGTCACACTGCTGATGCTAATTATTCAGTGCTGAATCTCATTCCTTTCAGTTCACAGACTGGACTGAGTTCTGCCTTAAGATGAATTTGTTCATCTTCCAGCAATCATTCCAGGAATTTCCAGCCTTGCGGCATGCACTATTATGCTGCCCAAAAAAAAATCTATTCACAGATGGGTACAGTGCTACCCTGAAGGAATGCATCTGGTCAGTAGTGATCTTCTGATATTCTGTGACATTTGGATGTTATATTTGTGTTATTGGACCCAATGTGTGTCATGAAAACACACCTCACACTAGTACACTGCCACCACCACTGTATATTGTTAACACCTGGCAGGACTGAGTCATGTACTCATGGCCTTTTTACCATTCCTTGGTCCTAACATTAGTGTGAATTGCTAAAAACATTGTGTTTTTTTATTACTTTCAGGCTTCTATTGGTTATTTTTATTATTTTGTTCTGACAGGAATGAAACTTCAGTTGGGTCATACTCCATCTGTGTCAAAATCTAATCGTTTGTACATTATGGTATGTCTCTTTTGACACTACTGTTGTCCCTAATTGTTAGGTAGATCACCACCTGCTACCTTTACAAGTGTCAGCATTTGACTCCTCTTTTCATCAGTTGTCTGTGTAAGATCACATAAGTAGATATTTTTGGAAGTTTGCCATGTGTGAAAACCTCAAAAAGGGATACTATTTGCTTATTTGCTACCACAGCACCTTCAAAGCCACTGAATAGTGTCGTCCTGCCCATTCTCTCACTAATTTGAACACAAACATTAACTCAAAAATTAATTTGTACCTGCCTTCAGACCCAATCCAAATCTTAAACTGGGCATATGGGTTTCTGTGAGCTTCCGCTACACAATTTGAATTTTCAATATTAAATCTAATTAATCTCTGTCTTGGTTAAAGTGTTGGTGCAAAAGGAATTTTAATTAAATGAACAGAGCAATGCCAATACACTAATCAGTCAAACATTATGAGATCTATTAAACATTAACTATGATTAGTCTTTCTTTTCTAAATAAATTTATGCTGTAGTGACAGATTCTCTAAGAGGTCAATGGCTCTATGACGAGATGAACTAATATTAACAAAATAAACTTTATGCTCGGAGGCCAAAAAAGAGTTAACCTAAAAAGAGTATTAAGGCCATACCACCAAAGAAAAAATGCAACCAGCCAAAAACGTACTGAAAGCTTTGAACAAAACAGTAAATGCAGCAGACAGATTGTAAGAACAATTTAATAAAATAAATCAAAAACTGCAGACTATATTAATCACAAACTCAACAACACATTATACAGACAACACATGCATGTTGCATGCATGTATGCACACAGAGAGAAAGAGAAGAAAATAATAACACACTGTATGAAGCTGCCTGAGTAAGGATAAATAAAGCATTTGTTAATTGAACCATTTCATTAAAATGTCCTTCTAGAAGTTTTTATCACTTATTAGCTGTATTCTGTCTAACACAGCCACAGGGGATGCATAAACCAGTGTGTTTCTTCGTGCCGGTCCCAAGCCCGGATAAATGGGGAGGGTTACGTCAGGAAGGGTATCCAGTGTATAATTTTGCCAAATCGATATACAGACAACAATGCAAATCTCCAAATCAGACCGGTCATGGCCCGGGTTAACACCGACCGCCACCAACACTGTTAGCCAACAGGGTGCTGGCAGAAATTGGGCTACTGTTGGCCGAAGAAGAAGAAGGAGAAAGTGTAGTTAAGCAGCATAGGATGGTGGTCTGTAGGATGACATTGGAGATGAAGAAGAGGAAGAGAGTGAGGGCAGAGCCAAGGATCAAATGGTGGACGTTGAAAAAGGAAGACTGCAAGGGAGGAGTTGAGTTTAGAGAGGAGGTGAGACAGGCACTGGGTGGCAGTGAAGAGTTACCAGACAGCTGGGAAACTACAGCAGTAAGGGTGACAGCAAGAAGGGTGCTTGGTGTGACATCTGGAAAGAGGAAGGAGGAAAAGGAAACTTGGTGGTGGAATGTGGAAATACAGGAGAGTATACAGAGGAAGAGGATGGCAAAGAAGAAGTGGGATAGTCAGAGAGATGTAGAAAGTAGACAAGAGTACAAAGAGATAAGGTGCAAGGTGAAGAGAGAGGTGGCGAAGGCTAAAGAAAAGGTATATGATGAGTTGTATGAGAGGTTGGACACTAAGGAGGGAGAAAAGAACCTGTACCGATTGGCTAGACAGAGGGACCAAGCTGGGAAAGATGTGCAGCAGGTGATAAAGGATAAAGATGGAAACGTACTCATAAGTGAGGACAGATGGAAAGAATACTTTGAGAGGCTGATGAATGAAGAGAACGAGAGAGAGAAGAGGTTGGATGATGTGGAGATAGTCAATCAGGAAGTGCAATGGATTAGCAAGGAGGAAGTAAGGACAGCTATGAAGAAGATGAAAAATGGAAAGGCCGTTGGTCCAGATGACATACCTATGAAAGCATGGAGGTGTTTAGGAGAGATGGCAGTGGAGTTTTTAACCAGATTGTTTAATGAAATCTTGGAAAGTGAGAGGATGCCTGAGGAGTGGAGAAGAAGTGTACTGGTGCCAATATTTAAGAATAAGGGGGATGTGCAGGACTGCAGTAACTACAGGGGAATAAAATTGATGAGCAACAGCATGAAGTTATGGGAAAGAGTAGTGGAAGCTAGGTTAAGAAGTGAGGTGATGATTAGTGAGCAGCAGTATGATGTCATGCCAAGAAACAGCACCACAGATGCAATGTTTGCTGTGAGGATATTGATGGAGAAGTTTAGAGAAGGCCAGAAGGAGTTGCATTGCGGCTTTGGGACCTGGAGAAAGCATATGACAGGGTGCCTCGAGAGGAGCTGTGGTATTGTATGAGGAAGTCAGGAGTGGCAGAAAAGTACGTAAGAGTTGTACAGGATATGTATGAGGGAAGTGTGACAGTGGTGAGGTCTGCGGTAGGAGCGACGGATGCATTCAACGTGGAGGTGGGATTACAGCAGGGATCAGCTCTGAGCCCTTTCTTATTTGCAATGGTGATGGACAGGTTGACGAAATTAGGCAGGTGTCCCCGTGGACTATGATGTTTGCTGATGACATTGTGATCTGTAGCAATAGTAGGGAGCAGGTTGAAGAGACCCTGGAGAGGTGGAGATATACTCTAGAGATGAGAGGAATGAAGGTCAGTAGGAACAAGACAGAATACATGTGTGTAAATGAGTGGGAGATTAGTGGAATGGTGAGGATGCAGGGAGTAGAGTTGACAAAGGTGGATGAGTTTAAATACTTGGGATGAACAGTACAGTGTAATGAGGATTGTGGAAAGAGGTGAAGAAAAGAGTGCTGGCAGGGTGGAATGGGTGGAGAAGTGGAGGAGTGTCAGGAGTAATTTGTGACAGACGGGTATCAGCAAGAATAAAAGGGAAGGTCTACAGGATGGTAGTGATACCAGCTATGTTATATGGGTTGGAGACAGTGGCCCTAACCAGAAAGCAGGAGACAGAGCTGGAGGTGGCAGAGTTAAAGATGCTAAGATTTGTACTGGGTGTGACGAGGATGGATAGGATTAGAAATGAGTACATTAGAGGGTTAGCTCAAGTTGGACCGTTAGGAGACAAAGTCAGAGAGGCGAGATTGCGTTGGTTTGGACATGTGCAGAGGAGAGATGCTGGATATATTGGGAGAAGGATGCCAAGGATAGAGGTGCCAGGGAAGAGGAAAAGAAGAAGGCTTAAGCGAAGGTTTATGGATGTGGTGAGAGAAGACATGCAGGTGATGGGTGTAACAGAACAAGATGCAGAGGACAGAAAGATATGGAAGATGATGATCCGCTGTGGCAACCCCTAACGGGAGCAACCGAAAGAGGAAGATTAGCTGTATTCTGTCTCAATTAAATGTAGTGTTCTTTTGCTGCAATATCAGATAAAGAGGTATGGTTCTTACTTGTTGTCCACAAGGAAATCTAGCATACTAGCAAGGAGACCAACTGTCAATCAAAAAATCACAGATTTAATTATTGTTAATTGGTATATATATGATGTTGTAATACAAAACCAGCACTTTGTCTCATTTAAAAATCATTAATGGATTGACCACCCACAAAGAGGGACCAGGACATGCCTGCCTGCCTTCCTGCATGGTCTGTACTTATTATGTTGTCATCAATAAATCAGTGAATTACTATGGAAGCATGGGAAAGCCTAGGCTAGAAAAGTATTTGTCCACTTTTGTTAGTTTATCATTGTTTTGTCATTTCTATAATGTATTTTTTTCATTGTCAAGTAGTTGACAGTCGCATGGCAATAATAAAACAGACAAAGGCTAAACAAACAGATTGTCTTCTCTAAAGTTGGCCCATATTGCCAAAAGATAATCCTGTTTAGAAGTTAGTGTGGGCACAAAGGCATTGCCAAGAGGCAGTAGACTCATAAAGTAAATTCAAAACCTTAGAGGTGACATCAATTGGGGCACAAATTGAAGTTGGATAAGCAAAAGCTAGCATTGTGGTGAGCACAAGTCAGCAGATGAGCACAGTAAAGTAAGCTGTTGGGTTTGGGCTTGTTATGGAATAAAATAAGACAATCAGAGATACATTAAATTAAAAACCTGAGTTCAGAAGTACCCGCTATACCACAGCTGGCAGACACAATCAGGATACATTATACTGAGATGGGCCAAAGACTTGGTATGGGTTTTTCTGTTTTCAAAACAATGCATTTAAATAATTGAATTATTCAAGAGCTGCGGTGGGCTGGCGCCCTGCCTGAGGTTTGTTTCCTACCTTGTGCCCTGTGTTGGCTGGGATTGGCTCCAGCGGACCTCCGTGACCCTGTAGTTGGGATAGAGCGGGTTGGATCATGGATGGAATTATTCAAGAGACAGTAAATGTATTGAAACAATATGCTTGTGAAGTGTTTGTGAGGTTAAAAACAATGAAACTCACAGACAGTGTAGGTTACTGAAATGAGGGGCCATGGTACTGTGGTACAGTTGTTAGTCCAGCAGGTTCTCAGTTCCAGAATCCTGGATTCAAATTTTGACCCAATCTCTGTCTCTGTGTGGAGTGTGCATCGTCTTTCTCCATTTGGAGGCTGTTTGTGAGTACTCCAGCTATTTTCCCACATGCCCAGGTTGTGTCAGGTTAACTGGTGACTCTAAATGTTTTGCATGAGTGTTGTGCATAGGTGTGCCTTGAAATGGACAGATTACCAATTCAAGGTTGCTCCTTGACATCACACTTTCGGATGATGCATAAGTATGTTGTAGGGCACTATCAGACACAGCCCTTTACTTCCTAGTGACTCTCAACTGGATCAAGCAGAAAATGAATGGATCAATAGTTGTAGTAAAATGGAAATAACAATAGAAATTTTGGTAAGCACTATTGCATCTTCTTCACATGTCTGGTTGGGTTTTCATTCCATGTTTCAAGCAGGATAGTTTTATTGTTGACTGTAAGTTAGGTGCATGTGCATATGTCTTGCAATGGACTGGTAAAGGATCTTACCTTGCCAGGTTGGCTTCAGCTCCCCATTAGCCTATTTTGGAATAACTGAGTTAGGAAAATAAATGAACAAATATAGGTTTGCCAATGGCCAAGAGATTATTTTTTATTGTAATTTTTTTATTCATGGACAAAATAATTTTTGTTACATATATTGATGCAGTACTAGGGTGTTGTACTGTGTTAGCCATTATGAATGTAGTGAGAAGTCAAGCAAAATGACAACTTTTATATGCTAACTAAAAAGATTACAATATGCAAGCTTTCGAGACAACTCAGGCCCCTTCTTCAGGCAATACAGAAACTGGAGTTCCTTGTGTTTATATAGACGCTAGGACAGATACAACATCGGAATGAATTTACACAGGTTCCACATCAAGCATGGCAACACAGATGTTCCTGTAGCAGCCCACTTCAACAGCCATGGACACTGTGAGAGGGACTTTAAAGTCACAGTGCTTATGGGCAACTTCAGAACACAGCAAGAGAGAAAATAATGGAAAGTTAAAATCATGCTAAAACTGAACACATTACCACATGGTTTGAATAGAGACATGAGTTGTATGGCCAGATATAATGATTGTCTGCATCTCTTGGACTGACACAGATAAGACATACAGACCCACATTGTATTGAAAAACTCATCAGAAACTTCATCATCAGAAAAGGCTTTGTTGGACAGTTATCTTATCCAAAGGTCTAGACTATACATTGTTCTCCTCACTTGCTAAATGAATCTTAGCCTGAAGAGGTCTATTAATTTTTTACATTTAAGATTTCTCACTTAAAGGTTTTCCAATGCTGTATTTGTCCTAGTGTCTATATAAATACAGAGAATTTCAGTTTCTGTATTACATCTTGCCTGAAGAAGGGGCCTTCACTGAATCGAAAGCTTGCATATCGTAATCTTTTTAGTCAGCCAATAAAAGGTGTCATTTTGCTTAAATTCATATCAGTGGTTAAAATTTTAAAAAACGTGGCTTATTTACTTAATATATTTTCAAATGCTTAGTAGTAACTGGATATAAGTGTAATCTAAGTGGTTAAGGTACATGTGATGTGCACACATCTTGGCTGATTTTTCCATATAATATGTTACAGAGCATTAATCTGAGCATCACAAACCAGTAAACATAACAGTATGCATAATGATTTTCACTTCACAAATCTGATTGCATCTTTTAATGGAAGTGCAAAAAAAACCAAAATATGCATGCAATGTTTTATCCAGGGGTGGCATGGTGGCGCAGTGGGTAGCGCTGCTGCCTCGCAGTTAGGAGACCGGGGTTTGCTTCCCAGGTCCTCCCTGCGTGGAGTTTGCATGTTCTCCCCGTGTCTGCGTGGGTTTCCTCCTGGTGCTCCGATTTCCTCCTACAGTCCAAAGGCATGCAGGTTAGGTGCATTAGTGATCCTAAATTGTCCCTAGTGTGTATGTGTGCACACCCTGCGGTAGGCTGGTGCCCTGCCCAGGCTTTGCTTCCTGCCTTGCGCCCTGAGTTGGCTGGGATTGGCTCCAGCAGACCCCCGTGACCCTGTAGTTGTGATATAGCAGGTTGGATAATGGATGGATGGATGGATGTTTCATCCATTTTGAATGCTGTCGCAGAAAATCATCAAGTCACTCATGTACACCAATCATTTCATTTCCAGCTTCTTTGATTTCTTGCTGCATTCAAGGTCTTTCCAGAAAAAATGAAATATGTTTGACGCATCATTTTTTCCAATAAGTGCTAAGAACTTCTTAGTTCATTAATAGGCAATATAATAACACAAAATATTCAATTTTGTTGCAAAGTGCAAAAATCTAATTTCTTTTGGATTCTGTATAAAGAATTCATTTGAATTGAAGGTGAGATGATCAATAATGACAGTAACTTTTTGTTCTTTATAAAACTGAATGGGGCATATCTGCTTTGGAAGTGCCTGGATGTGTCCCATGAAGTATTTCAATTAAGCGTCTATTACTTATATTAAAGGTCATTGTGGGCGTTTAGGACATTTAACAAATTATGGTATATAAAAAAACTATAAATTAACTAAGGCAGTGTTCATAGCCTTCCTCTTCATATTAACTTTCATGACCTAATATATCATCAATAGCCCCGAGTGCTGAAATAACCTTGCACTTCTTGTCATTTATGTACACATGCTTTTTTATAGTATCATTGCAGCATATGGATTATGTATATAATCAGGAGATCTATTATATATTAACTATGATTAATCTTTATTTTCTATTTGAAATTATACTGTAGTGTCAGATACACTTTAACACTATAAGCACTGAAGCATCAAAAGTAAATTGTGCATGCCTTGAACTGTACTTGACTTTGTACATATATGCAGCATTTTTAACATAAATGCTGTATTGGCATTGGTTTGCACTGCTCCCTCATGGATCCAGCACAGTGGTTTGAAATCCTGACTGTGTGAAGTTGGAATATTCTCCCTGCATTTGCAAGCCTCTCCCCTCCCACATCTCAAAAAACATACAAGTTAGGTTAACTGTCAATTCTGAAATTATTGGAGCTGCATGAGTGTAGAAATACGAGTTAACTGCTGGCTTGAACACAATATTGCCAGAACAGGCTTCAGACAATGCAACCCAGATTTAGATTAAATTCTAAAGTCCTGGGTTTTAATCTCACATCAGTTATTGCCTAGAGTTCATACTCCTAGTCTCGGTATTTATATTCAGGTACACCAGTGTAGACAGGAGGAGAAAATCTTTACTTATAGTTGGCTACTGCAAAATGTACATTGTCAGTCAATGCTTTTGTATTTGTTTAAATATTGCCTGAATGTTTTCATACTTAGTTTAAATGGAAAGTATAAAAAGCTCTGCAAGCTTTGAAATTTAGGAATATTAATGTGAGGTATTTTTTGGTTGTATGAAATAAGTAAATGCTTCTACAACAAAGCAGAATTTATGGAGGCACAAGGGCACATTTTATAGTTCCTGTTTCTAACTTACATAAGCGTGCTTCACTATAGTCTCATGTCTCTAATGACAGAAGTGTATGAGCTCTAAAAGCACTTTCAGAGAATGGAAAATTAATTTTAAAAAGACAAAGCTGACTAGGAGACAAGATGACCACATCACAGTTAGATTACCTTTAAAAGAGCTGATCAGAGAGAAGAAAGGCAGACAAGGGGAAGTCAAACCAAATATCCTCTGAGTTACTGTAGACTCTTCAAGAGACACCAGAAAAGAGCTGCCTGGAAGCATTACCAGGTTGTATGGTATGCATTGCCACAGTTGATTTTGCTTTTGTTTACGCCACTATTTGAATAATGCTTAAAGGTTAAAATGTATTAAAGACTGCTTTCCTGTTTGCATGCAGGAACATTTCATTTAATACTGGAGGCTGGGAACCAAGTTCTTTACTCAGCTAGGCCATTCAAGGATGAGTGAGAAAGCACACTCCCTATGGATGAAGTCTGAAGATGCTGCTGACAGAATGTTCTGGACCATAGTCTTGGGTGCAGGTGTATTGTAAACTACATACTCCCATATATTAGTAAGTGTACGAATAGGCAAACGAGACAGAGACAGTGATTGAAGTGTGATATATCACTGTGAGTCCACATTAAAAATGATCTGTACACAGATAAAAAGGAGGCTATGTGTTTTTTTAAGAGGGGTCCCCAAAAACCTTTACATGATAAAATAACCAGTTTTCCTCCCAAATGCCAAAGACATGTTTGTTAGTTTAATAGGTGACAGTAAATTTAGGTGCATGTGGATGTGGTTTTGCAGATTATTGTGCCCTGTGATGGAGTCGTGTCCCCTCTAGTGTTGGCTACTGCTTGTATCCAGCACTACTGTAAAAGGCACCAAGTATCTATGATACACAACTAGATAACTGATTGGAATGTTAGAGGGCAACAGTACATCTTTTTATAATTTTGGGCAATTCCTAAAAAAATGTATTCTTTCTGCAGGTTAATCTTAAATCCAAGTGATTTCTTCAGATTCAACTCACTTACTGGCCATGTTATTTTTAATTCCTACAAAGCTTTCATCTTTAGAAAGGCAGCTAAAAATAGAAACAAATTATAGAAAGTACAACTTGAACTGTCCTCTTGTAGCTCATGCTTTCAAAAATGAAAAATGACAAAACATATAAGGAAGAGTTGTTGTCTTTTACCACACATGTTATTTAAACAAAAGCCATTTCCACACCATTTTAAAATTTGATACTTAGGCATTTTAGAAGGGAAATATTTTTTTTTGCTGTAAGCCAAGCTTTTTTCCATAAACTACAGGATGAATTATAGTTATAATTAGAAGATGTGACAGAGCAATTATGCTTCTCTGGTTAAAGTGCCATATTATATACACTAGGATGAATAAGTTTAAATGATGCAAGTGGAAGGAAAACTGAGAAATAAAAATTTTAGCATTCAAGCTTTCAGACTAAATGGATGTAAACAGGTGATGAAGTGTTCTGCATCTGTCCTCTGTCCATCAAATCAATGTGAAAGAACCAGTCCATTTGCAGAGCATGACACAGCCCCATCGTGTAATGCAGCAGTGCATGAAGGACTGCACATTTAGAGATGGCTCTCTTACTGCAAATTGCTTTATATCAATGTTTAGCACAAAATGTGCAACATCAATCAAAATAATATTGATGCTTCATTGTCTTTTATTAAATGTTTATATTTGTTTGCTATTTACTTTTATATATCAGCCAATGGTGTTTTTGTTTCCTAGCCTTTTGCAATGCACTTAATACATTACCGGCCTTTCTTTCAACAAATTTGAATATTATCGCTTCTATGTTGTTCATATTCCTTGCTTATGTTTTGCCTAATACTTTCAAGTTCATCAAACCAATATAAATTGAGAGCCTCAGAAGCACAAAAAAATATCTGATTATGTGAAATGATCCTGCTTACCACAGAATGAATCCTATAGAAAGGGAACTTCTCTGTGGAACATGCATGTATGAAATATATTAGTATCTGTCATTTTTTTTTGTTAAGAAAATGCATGATCTTACTTAATTGGACAGATCTGCATTGATCTTGAGTGGTTTCAAAAGAGAGAGAAGGAGAAGAGGAAGGGAAAAGACTGGGGCAGTGCTAACCAGAGGTAAGCAGTACTGTAAATAGCTGGATATTTCAGTTCTTAATAAATTACAAGTTTAAAATATTTCAGTTGTTTACCATATATATTTTTACTTGAGTAGGCAATTTGTCATACCGTAAGAACATATCAATATGTTTAAGACTTAAATCCTTTTTAACTTGAAAATGTTTGATAAAATGAAAAAGATTAGAAGACTTTTTCAGATGAGCAAATTAAGGGGCTAGAATCAGTGAGCACATAAAATCAAAATGAAAAATTAATATTGTTATAAATACTCATATTGTAGACACATGTAGCATTGACCAGTGACCATGCTTTGAGAAGTCATTCTCACTCGTCATGGCATTCTCTGGCATTCCCCTTTACTGCCTACTACTATGTGATGTGACATGTGTAGAGGGCGTACCAGCCTCCCAAACCGACACAGACAGATGCAGGAGGCACTTATAAAAACACAATTTTTAAAAAGTTTTTCTTCATCTGATGGGAAACTCCTTCCCAGTTTCTCACAGGCACAACACAGTCCCACTAAGCACAATCACAGCACAATACTCTTTTTCTCTATTCTTTTCTTTCTCTTTTCATTCTCCTCCACTCCTCCTTGGCAAGCTTCGTCTCCATCCTCCCAACTCTGTCTCACCGAGTACAGTCTGCTGGTTCCTTTCATACGTTACCCAGAAGTGCTCCAGGTGCTTGATGACCTACTTCTTGCAGCACTTCTGGGTGTGGTGAAAGGATCGGCCATACGGGCTCTGGAGCAGCTGCACCACCCCCTGGCCGTGCCCCTGGATCCCAACAGGGCTGTAGACAACATCTCCCATGAAGCCCCGAGGGAGTCTGAGGCACCACTGCAATCCATGAAGGCTGCCATCTAGTGTCCCGGGGGAGGTACTGTTCTGCTTACGCTTGCTCCCCACGAAGAGGCGTCCCGGCTGGGCAAGGACCCCAGCTGTCTGTGACAGTGACTTCAGACTAATTTCTTTTTTTATGTGTTAAAATGCATGTTGCTTTGATCTCCTCCCTGATTTATCATAATGTATCGAATTTAGCCTAAGTTTTTGTGTAAGATAAATTTGTCTTTTGATTCTTAGTCTTAATTTTGCCTGATATTTTAAGTCTTCTCCTATTCATCTTTTGACCTGTTCTTTAATGATTTTATTTTCTATGATCCCACTTCCTTAAAACCTCTTAACGCGCACACGTACCGGTCCCGGGACATAACAGCGGTTCAAAAACGTTACAGTAATGTGTGCATGCCCATCTGCCATGCATCTCGACACCCTACCCATCAAATGAAACTTCAAAGTCTCGTCTTTCCGATGATATAAACCATTTTGACACACAACAACCACAGCACTGACACTAAAGCCTTTTTTACAGAGAAGTACATACTTTTAAGAGTTGACTTTCCCTACCTTTGAAGACCCCCTGCAAGTCAAACATCAATATTTCCGAGCAGTATTGATCCCATTGTGTCCGTAAGGCTCCAGCGAATATAATCCAGTAAAACGATTTAGGTCCAAAACACACAATATATTCTCAAAGGGACAAAAACTCCAGAAAACGTTTCATAACTTGAGACCACCTAAGTAATTTTTTTTCACTTATATTGCTCATATTAGACGTAATTTGTTTCTGTCGGCGATAACCATGCTACCGCATGAAACACGGAAGTGTTAGCTTTCGAAAGACACCTAAGTTGGCCAATTACGACGGGTCTGGGGTTGACTGGCACCTCGTATAGCCAACCAGTGTCACAGAAAGCTTAGACGATGATGTCTGCTTCAAACTCTGGTAGAATCTACCAGTTTGATTGGACATTGTGACTGACACTCAAAACTTACAGCCAATGAGCAGCCGAGCATTTTGATATGTAACTTGCCATATTAACTTGTAAACAAAACGATCGGAGCTGCGTGAAGGTGACATTTGTGCCAGTCTGCAGAGTTGGTGCGTGGTTGTTTATTGTGATTTCGCCAAGTTTTTTCGCAGTTTAAATATAAATAAAAGTAGAAGTTTAAATGTAAATAAACGCTCGATTAAATAATAGATGCATGTATGCGTTGAAAGTATTCAACCGGCATACGGGACATGCAATGGGAGAGAGCGACGTGCCACGCCCTTGTGCTTTCTGCTTGCTAGTGATTGCTGCCATCAAGTGGCACATGGAAAAACGCTGAGCTGTGTTGTAACAGTTTGTAAAAGAAATATATATAGTTTGTGTGCATTTTATAAAAAAAAAAAGTAAAAAATTAAAAATATAAATATATTTTTGGCCCATAACTTGTATTGACTATTTTTACATAGAAATGTGTATTTTTTATTGTTTTTATTATGGAACATGAATTTCCATAACTAATAGAGTGACACTGTGTGTAGATATAGATTCCTTTAGGTGTAAGCTTTCAGTAGAGCCCTTATTGATATATGTGGGTTGAAGCATTCAAAAGTTATTACACTTTTTCCATATGTTCCAAAATGTGGATAATGGTCCCTCTAAAAAGCCCCTGGGCATGCCCACATAAAAACTGGTGTAAAAAATGTCATTTTTACAGGTATTCTTTTCAAATTTGAAATTTGAGTAGTCAACAAGTTATTCTGTTGGTACATAGTGTGTTTCTGTCCCCACCTACCTACTGCAGCTTTATTTTCCTTTATTTTCATAAAAAAACTTAGGCGAGACCTAAAAAATTCATTTTTTTGTGAGTTCTAATGTGCATAACTTTTGATCAGTCACACCTACAGTGATTCTGACTACTAAGGGTGAAACTAGAGAATGTTACCTTTACAAAGAGACCAAACATGTGTTTATACTCCAGATAGTTCAATAACAGCAATGATTCTAATTTGGAGAGGTCGAATTACAAGCGATTTAGCAAAAATGACCCCGAATGATGCGTGTGATGCAGAATTGTAATCCTAAACACATAAAATAAACTGATAGTAATCACATCAAGGAAAACGCAATGTGTAGAGTTAATTATGAAATGGAACTATGCATCTATGTTCAAAAGAAAAAGAGGCTATCTTGGGCTTATGAATGAATCAAAATATTCATGCATTCATTTCTGATATTCTTTTTAATTTCATTTATTTCAAATAAAGGAAGGCAAGGGGACAGAGTTGATACTAGAAGATCTTAGAGAGCAATTTTGAAAGAAAAGCAGGAGCCATCCATAGACAGACCACTAAGACACACAGACATAATTAATTTCATTCATATTGGTTCATTTTGAGATACCATAACATGAATGTATTTGAGATATTAAGGGGAAACCAGAACACCTACAGAAGTCTCATATGAAAATGGGAAAAATATACACAGTTCACACAGACACTGAGCATTCCATCTGAATCCTAGCACTCCAGAAGTTATAGCCACTCATTTAATTTGTTAACATAACATTCTCAAACCTGTGTGATTCAATTTAGGGTTTACAGAAGACCAGAGCCTTTCTCAAGAGTATTGGTTGCAGATCAGGAACCAACCACAAATGGGACTCTAGGTCAGGTTAGGACAGGGTGGGCAGCATGCACTGGTACAGCGCGTTGCTGCACCCACCACAAAGCAAAACAGCTCAGGATCCTGGTTGGCAACCCCCCCAGGCAGACATGTGGCCCAGTCCCACCCTCTAGAAATGCTCCTCTATCTGCCACAGCCAAGTGTTAATGTGGTCATCACCTTGGCCTGGTCCAGCTACTTGGGTTCTTAACAATGAAGACCCTGAGAGCTGGATAACCCTTGGGGAATTGCACCACGTGGCCGTAGTGGCATAACTGACACTCCCTCACGATATAGGTAATGTACCTCATTCAACACAAAGTCAAACCAGCGGTACCCTAGAATCACCACTATTTTGTAAGTGATGTGGTGCACTTGGTTTCTTCAGACTGTGAACTCCTGTTTAGTGTGATGTGGAAAGAATAAGAATTAGTATCTCTAACTCTGAGGTCATAGTCTTCTCCCAGAAAGCAGCAGGTTTGTTCTGCCAAAGGAGCTGAAAAATTGACAGGCCACTGGGATTAAAGCAAAATGAACCAGGAGATAGAAATTAGTGGAGTTCATAAACATTAAGACAAATGATCTTGCAACAATCAAGTCAAGTCAAGTTGGGGAGCATGCACCAGTACAGTGTGTTGCCGCACCCACTACATGACAAAACCACTCGGTATCCCGGTTGACAACAACCCAGGCAGACATGTGGCCCAGTCCCACCCTCCAGAAATGACCCTCTATCTGCCACAGCCAGGTGTTATGAGGGCGACCCCTTGGCCTGGTCCTACCATTCACGTCCCCAACAATGATGATCTTTTGAGCTGGATCACCCACGGGGAAACGTGCCACGTGACCATAGTGCTGTAACTGACGTTCCCTCACAATGCCGGTAATGTGCATCATTTGGAACTCCATGAGCAACCACTCATTCGACACAAAGTCAAAACAATGGTACCCAAGGATTTTCCGGAGAGACACAGTACCAAAAGAGTCCAGTCTTCATCTCAGGTCACTGGATAGCATCCATGTCTCGCAACTATATGGCAAGACAGGAAGCACCAGGACTCTAAAGACTTGGATCTTTGTCCTTTTGCATAGATATCGGGAGCGCCACACACCCCTTTCCAGTGACCTCATGACCCCCATGCTCTCCCAATTCGTCTACTGACTTCATAGGAAGAGTTACCAGAGACATGAATGTCACTTGCCAAGGTGAGTAAACCTCTTGACAAGGTCGACACTCTCTCCGCAAACAAACACACTGCTGATGGCTGTGCCTAAGAGATCGTTAAAGGCCGGGATCTTGGTTTTAATCCAGGACACTCTCCAGCCCAGACACACAGACTCCTCACTCAGTCTCTTGAGCGCCCCGATCAGAGTCACCATTGATTCCGCAAAGATCACAGCGTCATCAGCAAAGTCAAGATCCATGAATCTTTCTTCACCAAACAGATGCCCCACAGCTGCTAGACCCCATGACCCTGCCCAACACCCAGTCCATATAAGCACTGAACAGAGTAGGAGCAAGAAGACACCCCTGACGAACCCCAGAATCAAATGGGATAAACGTTCTGCCTCCACTCTGCACAGCAATCACAATACCCGTGTACAGACCGGCCATGATATCCAGCAACCTTGAGGGGATCCCGTGAACCCTCAGGATGTCCCACAGGGCAGCTTGATCAACTGAGTCAAATGCTTTATGAAAATTGACAAAGGCTGCAAAGAAATTCTGACGTTATTTGTGTTTGTGCTCCATGAGAACCCTTAATGCCAGGATGCGGTCGATGGTAGACTTCTTAGGCGTAAAACCAGACTGTCCCAGTTACTGGTAAGTGAGTAAGTGATCACGGATCCTATTAAGGACGACCCTAGCAAGGACCTTACCCGGCACTGAGAGTAGTGTTATCCCCCTATAGTTGCTGCAATCCAGGCGATCACCCTTCCCTTTCCAGATAGGTACAAGTCCCATTTTCCAGTCAGTTGGGATGATGCCCCACATATAATCAAACTCAAAGTCTTAAAGAAGTTGACAGTAAGTAGATGGCGAAAATCTTTTAGAAATTTATCCACAAACTTAAATAATGGCTAACTTACAGTATACTATATTGTTTTGTTTTTTTTAATTTTATTGAAATCACACAACATTCCATACAAATAGATCAATTTTTACAAAAATAGGATCGAAAACAAATCAACCCCCTCCCCTGAGAAAGAGAGTATGGCCAGCAGAGTAAAACTTAAAGCTAGTAACAATAAGTAAATAGATGAATTAATAAGTGAATAAAGATAAATGGAGAAAAAAAGAAAAGGGGAGAGAATCTGCTTCCTCAGTGCTTTAAAAGCTTATTCCAAAATTTTATTGATTAGATGCTGCCAGGTTTTGCAAAAGTTCTGCACAGATCCTCTAAGTGAGAATTTGATTTTTTCCAATTTAAAAGATTATAACATCAGTTGCCTACTGACTTAAATGAGGAGAGTTACGATTCTTCCAGTTGAGCAAGATAAGTCTACTGTACGTGCCAATAGTGTAGTAAAGGCAATCACAGTTTGTTTCTCCACTTTAAGCCCATCTCGGAGTACACCAAACACAGCTGTTGATGGGTTAGGAGGGATTGTGACACCAAGGCTGTCTGAAAGGCACTTAAAAATTTTGGTCCAGAATGATGTCAATTTGGTGCAGGCCCAAAACATGTGATCCAGTGAGGCTAGATCTTAATTGCAGTGTTCACAGGTCGAATCTCGCCCTGGAAACATTTTGGACAATTTTAAATGAGACAGATATGCTTGATATATAATTTTGAGTTGAATAATTGTATGCTTTCCACATATGAAGCTTGAGTGAATTATCTACATTGCTACCTTCCACTCCTTTTCTGAGATATTGAGTGAAAGATCATTTTCCCACAATCCTTTTGGATCTTTGAAAGGGAGGGACTGTAAAATGATTTTATATATTGCAGAAATGCTGTCTGAGTCCTTGAGACTGAGCAATATTTTTTCCAGCATAGGGGGAGGTGGGAGGTGAGGAAAATTGTGCAAGTTTTGTTTAACAAAGTTTCTAATTTGAAGGTAGTGAAAGAAATATGTTGCTGGAAAGTTAAATCTGGAGTGTATTTGTTCATAGGATGCAAAGATGTTGTCTATGTACAGATCTGTAAGTGATTTCATCCCAAATGTTTTCCAGACATTATAAACTGTATATGTTTGCGAGGATGGAAAAAGGTGGTTCTCGTACAGAGATGCCACAGATAAAAGTCTCTCTATCTTAAAATACTTCCTGCATTGGTTCTTTATTCTGATTGAGTGAAGCACAATTGGGTTGTTAGTATATTGGCGATAACTTGCATTTATTGGGACACAAAACAAGGAATATAAAGAAGTACTGCAGGATTTTATCTCTATTGCGGAGCAAGCCTGTGTATGTTCATCTATTTGTGTCCATGTCCAGGTTTTAATAGCTTGCATATTTGCTGCCCAATAATAAAATTGTTAAAGTTAGGTAGAGCCATGCCACCTTCTGCCTTAGGTCTTTGTAGGGTCGCTTTTTGGAAACGCGGATGTTTTGAATTCCAAATAAATGAGGCTATGGTTGAATCTAATTTCTTAAAAAACTATTTATTTGTGTATATTGGAATGTTTTGAAATAAAAAGAGGTGAGATGAAGGGTTGAACATCTATGCAAGTCTTGCTTAATTTTTTCTATACAGACGGCAAAATTGTGTTGATAAAGAGCTCCATATTTACTTGTGATGTTTACCCCTAGGTATTTAAAGTGATAAAAGGGAAGGTGTCCAATCTAATATTGTATATTGTTTGTTAAAAAAAGGTTGCACCAGTGACATCATGAAACATAATTTCTGGGGTTGTGCCCTTAACAATGGATGACCATATCCTACCAATGGGAAAACAAAATGACAAGACAGTATTGGGATAAACCAAAAATATAATGCTAAAATAAAACTCTAACTACCTCAATAAAATGAAACTACAAAATGAAATGGAAACTAAAATCAAAATAATTTAGAACCCAAGAAAAAAATGAAAAATAACGCACCAAAGGAATATTTATTGAACCAAGAAAAAAAAATGTTTCTGAGAATCATAACAGGTTTGTTCTGCACAGGTCAGGAGTGAGCAGATGCCTAAAGTGGAAGACTTCAGGTGAGAGTAGAGGTGATTATGAGATTAACCAATGAACTAGTGCAGTGATAACAATTTTATAAATGTTGTAGCAGACCACAATAGGAACAAAGTCTACAGAAGAAGCTGTTGATTTCATTATCATTCTACACACCCCACTTCACATATGGTCATGGGCAGTGAGGAGTAACTGAAAGAATAATATCTTGATTACAAGTGGCCATAGTGAGGTTCCTGCACAAGATTTCTGTGTTCACCCTCCTTGACAAGGTAAAACCTTGGGAATACAGAAGAACTTTGCAGTAGAGTCAATGCTTTTCCCGATTCTGCTGAGGGGCTGCAGGTTTTCTTTCCAACCAGTTTCATAGTTAGAATCCAACCCTAAAAGGTAATGAAACTTGGTATTTAATTATAAGACTTCTTAGTGCACTCATTCTTCCAAGGCAAAAATTGTCTTTTTTGTGAACTTTATCCATATATTTGTGGTGTTTACTTTCACTCTCATTTATTTCAAAACATTTTATTAACAAAGATAATTCATGATGCATGTACACAGATTTAAATGGAAGCAGGTTAGTTGGGGAGTTGGTGGTTCCTTTTTTTATTTACACCTCATTATTAACTGATGGCTGGTTAAGAAAACAGGAAACAATTAAAAAACAAATGCAGCACTATAAAACCTAAATAGGCAATTGAGGGTTCTAAATTGTAACAAGCCATATAACTAAAATTAACCCCTCCACAAATATTGCTTTATTTGTAAATAATTGGGTTCTAATTAAGAAACTGGTTAAAGTGAAAATCTGCAGCTACTGCAGACCTCCAGGACCTTAATTAAGTACCCCTGCACTAGAAGAACAAGTGGCAGGCCAGGACAAACTAGAGGGATTATATATCTTAATTGTCCTGGTAGCATATGGGTAATTCCCAAGAAGGGTTTTATGAATTTTCTGAAGATGGGAATGCCTGGTGTGCACAGTTCAGCATGCTGTTACTGTGATGCTGAGGAGGAAAATTCAAATGAAAATGATAAAGATGATAAAATGGCTCAGGTAAGCATATATGATTCTCTTTGCTTTGTTCTTACCTCTCCCTTGTTTTTTGATTAGTAATCAATTACATGTTGTATATGATTTATTCATTTGTGTTTTGAGTTAACTTTTGTGACATTTAGATGTCCACTTAACCCATTACAGTATATATCAAAAAATTCTATAACACTGTTAAAAAGGGCAATTTCAAAGAAAATACAGGACACAAAGGTCTAATTAATTTGAGTTCTCATTTTGAATGAGTTGTGTCAATTGTAAATTATTTGCCATGACTTGGGCCCTTCAAGTTTGCACTTATCTAAATGACTTTCGCAGAAGTACAGTATGTCCTATGTAACAAATATTCAACATGTAATTTTCAGCAGGATACTCTGTTACCTTGGAAGTTAATGTTGAGGACAAAATTGGAATATATTATGAAATTCAAGCTCAGAGAATCAAGATTAATAAAACATACCACCTTTAACATGTTAACAAAGTTTAGGCCTTCGAAGAAAAATGTACTGAAGTGATTCAGACATATTTTTAAAAATACCATGGATTACAGTTCTTTCTGGATGTATGTGCTTGACCTGTGCCTTCTTGTTGTGTGATTTCACCTTTGTTGGATATGTGTTCATCTGAGAAGCATTCCCAATCATGCCAAATCTCCACACAACAACTGGAACCTGGTAGGACAAAACAATACATTTCAATCACAAAGTTGTTCAGAGGGTTTTTTCATTCTACTCATGATTGTCATCCACTCTTGCTGTTCTGTGTTTGGACTTTGTTGTAAGTGTTAATTGTTTATCAGTTAGTGTAGTGGTCGCCAACCCGTCGATCGCGATCGACTGGTAGATCTTTATCACTGTCCCGGTAGCTCCCGAAAATAAAAACGTTTTCAGTTTTGCAAGCATCTGTATCTCTTAATCCAACTGCTTTATTTTCAATGAAGCAACCAATCAGATAAAAGAAGAGCACCCGTAAATTAACTGTTGCAAACGTCAATATGGATCTCCATGGTGATAGCCTGCGCGAGGTAACATACTACAAACTAGAATGGCGGAGGCTCCACGAAAGAAGGCAAAAACATACAATTTTCATCCAGAATGGGAACAGGAATTTCTGTTTACCTTGGTAAAAGAGAAGTGTGTATGTATGTTGTGCCACCAAAAACAAGCATTATGTAAAAGAGGGAATCTGGAGCGGCATCACAATACCAACCACTCGAAATTTAAAGACCGCTACCCGCAAAAGAGTATTCGTGCACGGAAAGTTGACAAGCTGAGATCTGAGTTGAAGGCCCAGCAATCACTTTTTACAAAATCTGCTGATCAAAATAAGGCTGCTACTGAAGCATCGTTTCGTGTAAGTTACTTTCTGGCTAAAACAAAAGCCTTTACGGATGGCGAATTATTCAAGGAAGCCATGGCCATTACTGCAGAGACTATTTTCAAGGATTTCAAAAACAAAGACGACATAAAAGCCTCACTCCGTGCTGTGCCTCTCGGCCCTGCATCAGTGGCAAGGAGGGTCGAGTCACTGTCAGAGGACGTGGATTGACAGGTGTTAAAGGACTTGTCACTCTGTGAATATTTTTCACTGCAGTTCGATGAATCTCTGGATGCAGTGGACACAGCTCAGCTTGTTGTTTTTGTCAGAATGGCTTTCCAGGATTCTACAAAAGAGGACTTCCTCACTCTTTTGCACTTAAAGGAGAGAACGCGAGGTGAGGATATTTACACTGAGTTTAAAAAATATGTAAGCGAAAATGATATCCCCATTCATAAACTGGTAACAATTACCACCGACGGAGCACCGGCGATGCGTGGCGTGCACCTTGGTTTTATAGCACTGTGCCGTAATGACCCTGATTTTCCCGAGTTCAAGAATTATCATTGTGTCATTCATCAGCAGGCCTTATCAGGGAAAGTCGTAGATTTTTCACACGTAATGTCATTGGTGGTCAAACTGATAAACTCGATACGAGCAAAAGCACTTCAGCGTCGCTTATTCAAGGCGTTACTGGATGAGCTCGATGCCGCGGATGGAGACCTACTACTTCATGCTGATGTGCTCCAGCGGTTTGTTGACTTACTGCCTGAGATAAAGACATTTCTATCTGCAAGAAACGAGGAGCACAAGGAACTGTCAGATGATGAGTGGCTGTGTGACCTGGGGTTTCTGACAGACTTGACCGCAAAGCTGAATACACTCAATAACGAGCTCCAGGGAAAAGACCGACACCTGCCACACATGATCAGCGCAGTGAATGCTTTTAAGTCTAAGCTTGGTGTTTGGATCACACATCTTAAAAACGGGAGGCTAACACACTTTCCCAACCTGGAAAAAATGTCACAGAGCATTAAAGACAAGGACGTTTTTCATCCTGAGAAATACTGTGCTCACCTGGACAAAGTTGCAACAGAGTTCAATATGCGTTTTGGTGAGTTAAACGAAATGGAATGCATTGCTGCATTTGTCTCAAACCCATTCATGCTCATTGATATAGAACAGGTTGCAGCCAAATTCCAGCAAGTATTTTCTTTGTCAAATGGAGTTGACATGGAGATGGTTGATATGCAAAATGACATTGAGCTGAAAGCCAGATCAAGGGACAGTGACTTCTGGGGACTTGTCAACAGAGAAAAGTTTCCGCTCCTCACTGCATGTGCACTAAAAGTGAGTGCCTATTTTGGATCAACTTACCTCTGTGAAATGGCATTTTCACAGATGAAAATAATCAAATCAAAATACAGGAGCCGCCTTACTGACAGACACCTCACAGACTGCCTCAAACTGGCTATCTCTAGCTATGAGCCAGACTTCAGAGGACTCACAGAGAGTATTCAGTCACAGCCATCACACTGAGTTGAGTGAGTAATATTACTTCAGCTGTTTTGCCTTCTGGTGGCATTGAGAAAAGTGATGTTGCATATGATGGGACATAACTGCACTTAGCTTAATTTGAGATTGTTGATAATTTTGTTGATAAAACAGTTCATTTATAAAATGTTAAGGGTAGGTAGTACCGTCAGAAACTTCAGTGAATAAGCACTTTACTGCTGACAATGGCATTTTTCTTGAGTTCAGTGCCACTTCATATGATCTGATTATATGATGGTTGCTTCCGAGTTAAGTAAAAAAAGAAAAAGAAAAGAACATTTAATGTATATTAAATTCAAATACAATTCAAATACTAAATAAAAGGCCTCAAGTTGGAAGTACAATCTGGGCTGTCTTTTTCTATCTATTCTTCGATAGGTAGATCTTGCCTTTCATTAAGGCCGAGGTCAGGGATCTTCGGCTTGAAAAGGTTGGTGACCACTGAGGTAGTGCCTAGTGTTTTGTTCAGTTTCATTTGTTCAGTGTGTGTTAAATAATTATTACTGCCAAGGGAATTTGATTGGGATTTTTCATACATTTTATTTGTTTATTGCTTTCTTCATTTAGTTAATATACTCTTTATGTGTTCATAATGAGCCACTTTATTACTTGTCTCTGTTTCAGAGTCTGGGAGATGAGTCAAGGCTAAGTGCGTTCCTGGGGTCCCCAAAATAAATAAGTCACTGTGTGAGAATTTGAGCAACTCATCCTACCCTCTAGAACATAAACATATAAACTGCAATGATTAACATAAACAGACAATATAAGGTTAACGATAGATAGATAATGTTATTTATCGTATATGTTATACTTTATAGTTTTTATATTTTATTTTACTATGAAGTTGAGAGGGAAACAGTATTTCGATTCTCCTGTATGTTCTGCACATATAGTGAATTGACAATAAAAGGCTATTTGATTTGATTTGATTTAATTTTGATTTTGATAGATTTTGGCTTTTACTGTAGCTCTTTAAAGAAATAAATACATATATGGGTAGATACATCTATACTAATAAAAGGCAAAGCCCTCACTGACTGACTCACTCACTCACTCACTCACTAACTCACTCACTAATTCTCCAACTTCCCGTGTAGGTAGAAGGCTGAAATTTGGCAGGCTCATTCCTAACAGCTTACTTACAAAGGTTGGGCAGGTTTCATTTCAAAATTCTACGCATAATGGTCATAACTGGAAGCTATTTTTCTACATATACTGTAATGGAATTGAGCTCGAAAGCAATGGGGGGCGGAGTTTCGTGTGACACCATCACACCTCCCACGTAATCACGTGAGCTGACTGTCAACGCAGTATGTAGAAAACCAGGAAGAGCTCCAAAAAGCGCTGAAGAAAACATGTATTATATAATTCAGAAGGTAGCAAAACAATAAGAAGCGAGCGAGTGACATATACAACCATATTCATGAGTGCTGCTACTTCGGAAACAAAGCACGGTGTAAACCTAAACTTTAAATTAAGTTCATAGACAGGCTGCCGTTGGCGTTTGTCATGCCCATGGGTAATGCAGGATACAAGTTTAATGAGAGGACGCAGGATATAAACGAGAGTTTTGATCACTTTGTAACTAAGTTAAAATTACAGGTGAGGGGCTGTGCTTATGCAAATTCCGAGAGACTGTGTTTGTGGGGATTGACAGTTAAGGCAGGTGGGGGAGTCACGTCATCATCTCCCCTTCCATTCACCTCATTTCGCTCTGAGCTGCGCTCCTCAGCTAACGCAGTGTTACGACTTTGTGACGCTGCCACCAAATACTCACAGAAAAATCCACAAGTTAATACACACGCTGTGTCTAGAGTTTCTCCACACTGAATCCTCCAGGCACTACTTACAAAAGGTTACATTGACAATCGTGTTACTTTATTTTTAAAATGTTTCCTTTTCTTAGCACAAGCACAGCTGAGAAGCTTCGATGCATGTGCTCCATAACACGTTAAAAATCACGCATTTAATCACAAGCAAAGGGGAACTTCTGTCAATGCATGATTTCCTGGTACACCGATTACACTGATCAGTGCTTCCCGATTCATTTTAGCCTCGCACCCCCTTGGTTTGAGAAGAAGTATGAAAAAATATGAGGTTAACACAGAAAAACAGATCACCAATTGAAGCTTTATGAATAATCAATTCGCCATCAATAATTGTTTTGGTAAAGCCATACTCAGTGTAATACTCCTTCCATTTTATAATTTTTCCGCCACTAGCCATGATTAAATGAAGATAAAAAAGTAAGAGCGAAGCGAGGGTGATTTATTCAGGCAGGCAGCTCAATAGCTCGAATTTGGATATAAGTAGCTTCTATTTAGTCGCCAGAAATATCTTTGTTAGGAATGGAAGTTGAATTTAGTCTTTAAATTTCTATGGTAAAGAAAAAGTTATGCAATGATGACTACATTTAACTATATAAAGTAAAAACTTGTATATATAAAGTCATTCACGAATATATAAAGTCAAAACTTTTATATATAAAGTCAGCATCGGTATATATAAAGTCAATACTTGTTTCTGAATATATAAAGTCAAAACTTGAATATATAAAGTCAGCGCTGGAATATATAAAGTCAAAACTTGAATATATAAAGTCAGCGTCATAATATATATATATATATATAGATATGACAACAAGACTCATATCAAAGACAAAACAATTACATTGTCAATCATGTTACGTTGTTATTAAAATGTTTCCTTTTCTTTTTCATTACTTCTTTAACACACTACTTCTCCTCTGCGAAGCGCGGGTATTCTGCTAGTAAATAAATAAATATACACACACAGTTTGGTCTGAAAACATATCAAAATGAGTATGAAGAAAGAAAATTCAAAAGAAAGAAAAGGTTCTGAATTGGCAGGCACCATCACAGAAAGGCATTATGCAGTTGTATTGCTGTTGGTATAAAGAAGCCCCATTAGTGTACACTTTTGCTGAATAATTCATTGGGTGAAAGTATTCACTGTTAGTGTGTCAGCAAGTGGATTTTCAGAATTGTTCATAATGGCCCTAAGTTTTGTTTGAATTCTTTCCTATGCTATAACCTCCAGGGAGTCCAGAGTGCATCCTATAACTGAGCTTGGCCTTTCAATTAGCTTGTTGATTAAGTCCTAACTACAGGGTCACGGGGGTCTGCTGGACCAATCCCAGCCTACACAGGGCACAAGGCAGGGAACAAATCCTGGGCAGGGTGCCAGCCCACCGCAGGACACACACACACACACACTAGGGGCCATTTAGGATCGCCAATGCACCTAACCTGCATGTCTTTAGACTGTGGGAGGAAGCCGGAGCACCCAAAGGAAACAAATCCAGACACAGGGAGAACATGCAAACTCCGGGTCTCCTCACAGCGAGGCAGCACCACTACCACTGCACCACTGTGCCGCCCGCCCAGCATACCATAGCGTAAAAAATCACATTGGCCATCAAAGAGTTATAGAAGATGCGAAGGATGTCACTTTCCACACTTTCCTAAGGAAAAGGAGCCTGCACTGCCCTTTTCTTATATAGTAACTCTGTGTTCCGAGACCACTCCAAACTGTCATTCATATGGACCCCCAAGTACTTGCAGGAGTGGACCACATCTACATCCACTCCTTGACTACTGAAAAAAGGTTAATATTAAAAATTAACATTATAACTGAGCTATGGCCATTTCATGACAGAATACAGGAAATCTAAAATCCAGTTTTCCTGGAGAAACTTCCAGAAGGGATCTACATTTATTGATTAAAGAGAACGTCATTGTTCTGATGAATTAGGCCAATACGCTGATCCTGCTCACAAATCTCTTTTTAATATAAGTGACATGTCAAGTCATTCAGTCACATAATTACAACAGGGAAAATGCATTTGGTAAAATATTGTTATATCGATACTTCCAGAAAAATTACAGCGTAATATTCACATAGGATCAAGTTTTTCAATTGAAGATCCACCTCTCCCCCTCATTTGTTGGTCAAGAGTGGTGTTGACAAGCAAAATTCATTGAAGTACTTTTTGTTTGCGAATTTGCTGGGTTTGCAGTTGACCATGTTCACTGAATGTTTCCCTGAAAATTTGCCATGTAGCGGCCTTAGACAAACTTTTGTTTTTTACCAGCACTACATGATGCTTTGCTCTATGATCATAGAACTGAAACAGCCATGATTAATGGAGATGTCACAACCTGATCCACGCTGCTTGCCTTTGCAGAACTGTCACGCATGTGTACTATAAGCATACTCCATCTAATACTTTCATTTGTTAATATTCATCCATTCCTGCACTTCAGTCCTGCAGCATATTCCAAAAAAAGTTGGGACAGTAAAGCATTTACCACTTTGTAACATCACCATTCCTTCTCACAACACCTAAAAGATGTTTTGTCATTGACGATACCAAGCAAAAAGGTGTTTCAGGTGTTATTTTGTCCCATTCTTTCTTTAAACACATGCAACAGTATGGGGTTGTCGTCCCATTTTCTTTTTCATAATTATCCACACATTCTTTGTTGGGCACAGGTCAGGACTGCAGGCAGGCCAACCGAGTAGCCATACTCTCTTCTTCCACAGCCATAGCTTTGTAATGTGCTCAGAATGTGGTTTTGTATTGTCTTGTTGAAAAATGCATGAATGTCCCTAGAAAAGATGTTGTCTTAAAGGCAGCATATGTTTCTCTAAAATCTCAATGTACTTTTCTGCACTAATGCTGCCATCACAGAAGTATAAACTACCTTTGCCAAAAAGACTGACACAACCCCATACATGACAGACCCTGGCTTTTGGACTTGCTGCTGATAACAG
This sequence comes from Polypterus senegalus, assembly GCF_016835505.1. NCBI lineage: Eukaryota > Metazoa > Chordata > Cladistia > Polypteriformes > Polypteridae > Polypterus > Polypterus senegalus. The sequence goes on along the minus strand of NC_053155.1, from coordinate 120,715,313 downwards.
TCTGGATGGTGCTTTTTGTCTTTGGTCCAAAGCACACAGCATCCATTCCTTCCAAAAACAATCTGGAATACTGCTTTATCTGACCACAATAGATGTTTCAACTGCATGATGGTCCATCCCAGATGCCTCCAAACCCAGAGAAGTCAACACCACTTCTGGACATGGTTAACATAAGACTTCATTTTTGCACTGTAAAGTTGCAAGTGGCATTTGTGAATGTAACTCTGTACTGTATTGCTTGAAAAAGGTTTGCCAACGTAATCCCTTGCCTATGTGGTTATATGATGCAGTGTTGTCTGAGGGATTGGAGATCAAGTGTGTACAGCTTAGACTTGTGTCCTTGCCCTTTATGCACTAAAATTCTTCCAGATTCCTTGAACTGTTTAATGATATTATGCAATGTATAGGAAGAAATTATTCAAATCCTTTCCAAACTCTCTTTGAGGAACATTGTTTTTAAACATTTAAAAAGTTTTCTATCACATTTGTTGACAAACTGGGAATCCTGTACCCATCTTCGTTCCTCAAAGACTCTGCCTTTTGTGGATACTACTTTTGTACCAAATAATATTTACAATCACCTGTTGACATCACCTGTTTGAAATCACATCACTATTAAATTATTTTACCTCATTACTCCCCCTAATTTGCCTCTGTCACAACTTTTTTTAGAATGTGTTGCAGTCCTGAAGTGAAGGAATGGACATATATTAATAAACTAGCAAAATACCCGCGCTTCGCAGCGGAGAAGTAGTGTGTTAAAGAAGAAATGGAAAAGAAAAGGAAGCATTTTGAAAATAATGTAACATGATTGTCAATTGTCAATATGCTGCAGGACTGAAGTGCAGGAATGGATGAATATTAACAATGTCATGTTTTGTCACTGTTGTGAGTGATGAGTGTTGCTGTCATATATGCACTCACCTAAAGGATTATTAGGAACACCATACTAATACAGTGTTTGACCCCTTTCGCCTTCAGAACTGCCTTAATTCTACGTGGCATTGATTCAACAAGGTGCTGAAAGCATTCTTTAGAAATGTTGGCCCATATTGATAGGATAGCATCTTGCAGTTGATGGAGATTTGTGGGATGCACATCCAGGGCACGAAGCTCCCGTTCCACCACATCCCAAAGATGCTCTATTGGGTTGAGATCTGGTGACTGTGGGGGCCATTTTAGTACAGTGAACTCATTGTCATGTTCAAGAAACCAGTTTGAAATGATTCGAGCTTTGTGACATGGTGCATTATCCTGCTGGAAGTAGCCATCAGAGGATGGGTACATGGTGGTCATGAAGGGATGGACATGGTCAGAAACAATGCTCAGGTAGCCCGTGGCATTTAAATGATGCCCAATTGGCACTAAGGGGCCTAAAGTGTGCCAAGAAAACATCCCCCACACCATTACACCACCACCACCAGCCTGCACAGTGGTAACAAGGTATGATGGATCCATGTTCTCATTCTGTTTACGCCAAATTCTGACTCTACCATTTGAATGTCTCAACAGAAATCGAGACTCATCAGACCAGGCAACATTTTTCCAGTCTTCAACTGTCCAGTTTTGGTGAGCTCATGCAAATTGTAGCCTCTTTTTCCTATTTGTAGTGGAGATGAGTGGTACCCGGTGGGGTCTTCTGCTGTTGTAGCCCATCCGCCTCAAGGTTGTCTGTGTTGTGGCTTCACAAATGCTTTGCTGCATACCTTGGTTGTAATGAGTGATTATTTCAGTCAAAGTTGCTCTTCTATCAGCTTGAATCAGTCGGCCCATTCTCCTCTGACCTCTAGCATCAACAAGGCATTTTCGCCCACAGGACTGCCGCATACTGGATATTTTTCCCTTTTCACACCATTCTTTGTAAACCCTAGAAATGGTTGTGTGTGAAAATCCCAGTAACTGAGCAGATTGTGAAATACTCAGACCGGCTCGTCTGGCACCAACAACCATGCCACGCTCAAAATTGCTTAAATCACCTTTCTTTCCCATTCTGACATTCAGTTTAGAGTTCAGGAGATTTTCTTGACCAGGACCACACCCCTAAATGCATTGAAGCAACTGCCATGTGATTGGTTGATTAGATAATTGCATTAATGAGAAATTGAACAGGTGTTCCTAACATACATATCCATACATACATATATACATATACACATATACATATATATATATATACACACACTTATATACACTTATATATATACATATATATATATATATATATATATATATTGTAATAAGAAGAGACTTGAGGCATGGCAAGGTTTGGGGCAGCCACCCGTTTAATCCGGTTTCCTGGCTGCAAAAGCAATTGATTCATCAGAGTCAAGTTTACACAACAGAGTCCAAAACAGAACTGCCTCCCAGAGCAAAGGCAGGAGGCTTTATAGGACGGAGGGCGGAAGTGATGTCATCCTCTGTACCGGAACCGGAAGTGATGTCGTCCTTGGGACCGGAAGTGATGTCGTCCTCGGGGCCGGAAGTGATGTGTCCCACTTCGAGGTGGCAGCTCCTGGTGGGATTTCCCGGGAAAGACCTGCAGAGAACTCCAAGAGCGTTAAGCACCCGCCCCGGGCAGATGTATAATCTGTCCTCTCTAAGCCCTTCAGCTGCCTCCCATCCATGTGTGACAAGACTCCCCCCTCAGCCCAGACCCGTTGGGTTGGGCGTCCTGCACCGAGAGGTCTTGGGCCCGGGAGAGGGCATCAGCATTGACATGAAGAGACCCCTGTCGATGAATGAGCAAAAACTTGTACTGCTGCAGGTCAAGAAACCACCTCGTGACCCGTGGATTCTAATCCCTGTGAAGGGCCATCCACTTCAGAGGTGCATGATCCGTCACCAGAGTGAACCAAGAGGTAGTACCGCAGCTGAGTCACCACCCATTAGATCGCCAGAGCTTCCTTCTCCACCGCCGCATACCTGGTCTCCAGGTCCAACAGTTTCCGGCTCAGGTACATTATGGGGTGTTCAACACCGTCGACGCTTTGGCTCAACACAGCTCCCAAGCCTGTGTCCGATGCGTCCGTCTGGAGGACAAATGGGAGAGAGAAGTTAGGGGAGATTAATATAGGTGCTAAAGTCAGAGCCTTTTTCAAGTCACTGAATGCAGCCCCCGCTTTGTCAGACCATACCACTGTGTTAGGAGCTCTTTTCTTCGTCAAGTCGGTCAATGGCGCCGCTCTTTCGGAGAAGCGAGGCACAAACCAGCGGTAGTACCCGGCCAAACCGAGAAAGGATCGGACCTGTCGCTTGGTCTGCGGACGGGGCCAGGCCAGTATGGCTTGTAACTTGGAACACTGTGGCCTCACATTACCCCAACCCACTAGGTAGCCCAAATATTTGGCTTCTCTCAATCCGAAGAAACATTTCTTGGGGTTGATTCGAAGCCCGGCCTCCCCCAATGTCTGCAATACTGCTGTGACGTGCTGTAGGTGTTCCTTCCATGTGCTGGAATAGATGACGACGTCATCCAGATAGGCAGCACAAAACGAGTTATGGGGTCAGAGCACTTTGTCCACCAGACGCTGAAAAGTCGCAGGTGCCCTGTGTAACCCGAATGGAAGGACACGATACTGCCAGTGTCCGCTAGGAGTGCTAAACGTGGTTTTTTCCTTCGCAGACTCCGTTAAAGGAACCTGCCAGTACCCCTTTGTCATGTCAAGTGTGGTCAGGAATTTGGCTGGCCCCAGTCTTTCGAGGAGGTCGTCCACGCGAGGCATGGGATAAGCATCAAACCGGGAAACCTGGTTAAGCCGACGGAAGTCATTGCAAAACCTCCAACTGCCGTCGGGTTTAGCAATCAAGACGATGGGGCTGGACCAGGGACTACTACTCTCCTCGATTACTCCTAGTTCCAGCATTCGCTTGATTTCCAGTTTCACCTCGGCTTTCTTTGCCTCTGGGAGTCCGTAGGGCCGCTCTCGGACAATCACCCCCGGGTCAGTCAATATGTCATGCGCAATCAGAGAGGTCCGACAGGGCTGTTCACTCACCACCTCTGGGACGGAGCGGATAGCTGCTTCGAGCTCATGCCTCTGTCTGGGAGATAGCTGCTCGCCAAAATTAAGGGAACTTACTTCAGCGAAGAGAGAGCGGGGCTGACCGGAGGAGGGATCGGGGTCCCTCTCCTTCCACGGTTTCAGCAGGTTTACATGATACACCCGCTCGCTTGGTCGACGATTGGGTTGTTTCACCAAATAGTCGACCAAACCCTTCCTCTCCTTAATTTTGTAAGGGCCCAGCCAAAGTGTGAGCAACTTGGAGTGAGAAGTAGGCACCAACACCATGACGCGATACGCCGGGCGGAACTCCCGGAGAGTCGTGCCACGGTTATAAAGGCAGGCCTGTGCTGCTTGCGCTCCTCCATATGACTTTTTAGAATGGGTCTAATTGCATCAAATCTATCGCGCAATTGGGCAATATACTCCAGAATATTTGCTGAGGGAAGTGCCTCTCCTTCCCAGCCCTCTTTTAAGATATCTAATATACCCCGGGGCTGTCTTCCGTACAATAATTCAAACGGAGAGAAGCACGTAGAGGCTTGGGGAACTTCCTGGTAGGCAAAAAGGACGAGGGGGAGGAGTTGGTCCCAATTCCATCCATCCTTGCTGACCACCTTACGTAGCATTTGTTTGAGAGTTTGGTTAAATCTCTCCACTAACCCATCGGTTTGAGGATGATACACCGAGGTCTTTAAATGCTTTATCTTCAGTAACTTGGCAGTCTCCTTGAACGTTTCCGAGGTAAAAGGCGTCCCTTGGTCCGTCAGGACTTCTCTAGGAACGCTTACCCGCGCAAAGACTCCTACTAGTTCCCGTGCAATTATTTTAGAAGTGGCCGAGCTCAACAGAACGGCTTCTGGGTATCGGGTTGCATAATCCATGAGAACAAGTATATATTTATGTCCTCGGGCTGAGGGTTCTAGGGGTCCTACTATGTCGACCCCAATTCGGTCAAAGGGAACGTCAATCAGGGGAAGGGGGACAAGAGGAGCACGGCCCCTCCTGGGAATTTGCCGCAGTTGACACTCCGGACTGGAAATGCAAAAGCGGCGAACCTCCTCATTAATCCCCGGCCAAAAAATTTGCTCCAGTGTCTTGTCGGAGCCGAGATGGCCTCCAAGAAGGTGGGAGTGTGCTAACTCGCAGACCTGCCACCGGTAGGTTCGCGGGACTAGCAACAACTTCCGGACCTTCCCCTCATGCTCAGCGACCCGATACAACAAATCATTATCAATGACGAAGTGAGGTCCCTGTGGCATGGGCTGATGAGTGCGTTGGCCGTTAACGAGGACCACTGCATTCTTTGCGTGTTTCAGAGAGTCGTCATTCCACTGTTCTCTCTTGTAAGAAGCCGGCGTCGCTCTAAACTGAAAGTGCAACTCAGAGAGCGGGTCGTGTCTGACCTCAAGGGGCGGAGACTCCTCCCTCGCCGCCGGGGCGCTGGTGGATGACGTAGCAGCCCTCGACGGTCCGGGAGTGCCTTCGTCACTCTCTTGGCCTTCCGCCCCACTCCCTGTCGGCTGATTACACGGCGTGGAAGCAGCATGAGATGAGTCTTTCTCACCTATAATAAGGCCCAAAGCTTTTCCGGGAATGCTCTCTAGGCTACCGCTGTTACTTTCAGACCAGTCCCGCCCGAGGATTACGGGAAACGGAGGATCCGGGTGCACCGCTACGGTGAGTTTTCGAAGGGTTCCTCCGAGACATACGTAACACCAGGTGGTTTTGTACATGCGGATATCTCCATGTATACATTTTAGGCTGGTCTTTCTTTTAGTCCACTGTTGCGGTAGAACAAATCGGCGAGCAACGACAGACACGTTACTGCCGGAATCAAACAGGGCCGTCACCTTATGTCCGTTAATGAGAAGCTCCCCCGTATGGCTGTCTGCCAGGGGATTGCTAAGGACACACAAACAACACTGCCGCGGCCCCCTACAGTCTGCCTTGTTCCGCGACAGGTCGCAGGCCAGACGGTCCGGCGACTTCGGAACAGGCTCTGGAGTGCGTGGTAGGGACTGCCTCAGTGGGACATAGCTCCCGAGTAGTCCACGAAGTGGCTGTTCTGCCCTCCCAGGTTTCACAACCTGCCTCGGGGTCTTTAGGAGCTGTAGGAGCTCCTGCATAGAATGAAATTCACCCCAGGCCGGCTGGGTAAAATCCTGGGGTAGGTGCTGTAACAGCAAAAAACAGGCAACCTGCTGCACAATTTGTAGCGGGGTCAATTCGAATGGCCGTAGCCACTGACCCACCTGCTGCCAGAGAGCCATAGCTTGCTCTGTGAGCCCTCTACTTGGGTTAAACTCCCAGGTTTGTATTTCCTTCACCTGCTGGCCTGGGGTAAACCCATCGTTATCAGGGACCTTGGTCCCAATGGGCGGCTTGGCTCTCCTGCTCAGGAGAGCATACGGATCCCCTTTTGTGTCCTCTCCAGAAACCAGCCCACGCCTGTGGGTCCCCTCCACCTTCTCCACCAGATAGGGCTTCAGCCCAGGGTTGCCCTCGTGAAGCAGAGCCTGCACCGGGTCCTTCCTGACCCCCTGGCACACTCCCCGCCCTGAAACTCGGCCCCGGTACTTTCCACCTGGTTCCTTCTAGGGTCGTGTTTCCGGGTTCTTCAGGGACATCATCCTGCTGACTACGCCACTGTATTAAGAAGAGACTTGAAGCATGGTAATGTTTGGGGCAGCCACCCATTTAATCCGGTTTCCTGGCTGCAAAAGCAATTGATTCATCAGAGTCAAGTTTACACAACAGAGTCCAAAACAGAACTGCCTCCCAGAGCAAAGGCAGGAGGCTTTATAGGACGGAGGGCGGAAGTGATGTCGTCCTCTGTGCCGGAACTGGAAGTGATGTCGTCCTCTGCACCGGAACCGGAAGTGATGTCATCCTCGGGCCTGGGACCGGAAGTGATGTGTCCCGCTTCGAGGTGGCGGCTCCTGGTGGGATTTCCCGGGAAAGACCTGTAGAGAACTCCGAAAGAGCGTTAGCGTACCCCTCCCGGGCAGATAATCAGTCCTCTCTAAGCCCTTCAGCTGCTTCCCATGCACACGTGTGTGACAATATACATATGTACACATATATCCACATATATACTGTATAAATATATATATATACATATCTACATATACTGTACACACATACATATACATACACACACATATATGCACACAAATACATATATATATATATATATACACACACACATACTGTATATAAACATATATATACATATACGTACATATCTACATATATACATATACACACACACACACATATATATACACTCTTAGGGGTGCGAGCAACTGTTGCTGGGGGTGCCAGAATCCATCAAGGAAGAAAAATGAAAAACATTATTTGTAGAAAATCTTAATTTATTTATCCATTCCTAAATAATTAAATGGGCAGGCTATTTTGTATATATATATATATGCGGAGAAGTAGTGTGTTAAAGAAGTTATGAAAAAGAAAAGGGAACATTTTAAAAATAATGTAACATGATTGTCAATATACAGTAATTGTTTTGTGAGTGTTATGAGTGTTGCTGTCATCAAGGATTTGTCTTCCTCTTTATCTGAGACGTGACACACTGCATGCACGTTTTTTTTTTACACTGTCTTCCTTTAGGGGGACATTGACTTTTTCCACCGTGTGCTTTGTTTCTGCTGTAGCTGCACTTATAAATAAGCTTGTATGTATCACACGCTTCATATGTTTTTGCTGCCTTCTCAATTATGTAATTCGGTTTTTGTTCAGCACTCTTTGGAACTGGACTTTTTTTCTGTGCACTGCGTCATTTCACGTGAGCCGCTCGGTGTACATGCATCGAAGGTTCCTAGCTGTGCTTGTGGCATCTTGTGCGATGTCCATGGCTGTATTTAATGTTAGCTAAGACCCGGCACTTAAAAGTTTCTCTCGCAGTTTCGCCGCGTTTGTGCCAAACACCACCCTGACCATCTCATCTTCCTCTGCATAAGCACAGTCCTTCACCCGTGAATATTTAGCGGCAGTATTTCTATTGGATTGCCGCTGACGGACAGCCTTATATTGGCAGGCACTAAATTACGTGGGATTCCACCGTGTGCTTTGTTTCCGCAGTAGCTGCACTTATGAATATGCTTATATGTATCACACGCTTCATATTTTTTTGCTGCCTTCTCAATTGTGTAATTCGTTTTTTGTTCAGCACTCTTTGGAACTGTTGCTTTTGTCTGTGCACTGCGTCAGTTCAAGTGAGCCGCTTCGGTGTACATGCATCGAAGTTTCCTAGCTGTGCTGGTGCCATCTCGTGCGATGTCCACGGCTGTATTTAATGTTAGCTAAGACCTGGCACTTAAAATTTTCTCTTGCAGTTTCGCTGAGTTTGTGCCAAACACCACCCTGACCATCTCATCTTTCTCTGCATAAGCACAGTCCTTCACCCGTGAATATTTAGCGGCAGTGTTTCTATTGGATTGCCGCTGACGGACGGCCTTATATGGGCAGGCACTAAATTACATTGAACAGAAGTCTATTATAGTATATGGACGAAAAAATAGGTTCCAGTTATGACCATTACGTGTAGAATTTCGAAATTAAACCTGCCCAACTTTTGTAAGTAAGCTGTAAGGAATGAGCCTTCCAAATTTCAGCCTTCTACCTACACGGGAAGTTGGAGGATTAGTGATGAGTTAGTGAGTGAGTGAATGAGTGAGTCAGTGAGGGCTTTGTCTTTTATTGTCTTATATATTATATATATATATATATATATATATATATATATATATATATATATATATATATATATATATATGTATATGCCAGCAACACTCATGACAATGACAACACAATTACATTGTCAATCATGTTACGTTAATGTTTCCTTTTCTTTTTCAGTACTTCTTTAACACACTACTTCTCCTCTGCGAAGCGCGGGTATTTTGCTAGTTATACTATATGGACGGGAAGTTGGAGAATTAGTGATGAGTCAGTCAGTGAGTGCATGAGTGAGTGAGTCAGTGAGGGCTTTGCCTTTTATTAGTATAGATGAAATAACATTAACCAGACAAAACGTTAAATACCTGGGGTTCCTACTGAAATAAACGTGAAAGTAAATTTAAGAATACCTCCTCTTTATTTTTCATTTTCCATACCGTCTCAACTTTTTCTGATGTGGGGTTGTACATGCATGTGTAAGGTCACCACCCAACTTGAACTTTGCATGTGCTAAAAAAAACTTGGTTGTATTTTTATTTGAGGGGTATACTAGCTGACCATAATGGGAATGTTATTTAAATACTTTGTTGTTCTGCATAGATTCATTGTAAACTGTGTTTTCACTGCTGGATTAAGCGTGTTATGCTTCTCCCCATGTAGCACAGATCAGGTACTGACAGGGCCAGCCCCCTGAGGACATAACACTGATCCCTTGCATCACAGGCTCTGTGGGTGTAAGTTAGTCACAATGATAGGAGCTTGGTAGATGCAGCTGGGGATAATGGACTCTGAATTTTGTAGACTCAGAGAATGATTTTATCTCTGGGAGGTACTGCAGCGCATGGCTTAGCACTGCTGCCTGACAGTTCAGGTGACACTTTTGACCACAATAATCATTCCAACATAGTTGGCAGATGCTTCCCTAATACTCTAGGACAATTAATAGGCCCTTACACCATTATAATCAACTCAAAACTAATTCAGTTCCTCCTTTCTCATTGACTTTAATGCAATTCGTCAAGTTTTTTTTTTTTTTTCTTTATTTCTTATACAATTTCTTGTATCAGGAATTTGTTAGTTTTCGCATATCCCTTGGGGTTAGAGCACAGCGTCAGCCATTGTACAGTGCCCCTGGAGCAATTACAGGTTAAGCATCTAGCTCAAGGGCCCGGCAAAGTAGGATCTCTTTTGGCAGTGATGAGTATTAGAACCGGCAACCTTCTGGATACCAGCACAGATCCTTAGCCTCAGAGCCACCACTCCGCCCAAACTTCCTAATTTTTTCTGTATTTCTGCCAAACCAGAGGCGAAGAAAATACAACATAGTTTGCTTACCACTTCAAAAGCCCATTCTCCTGTGAACACGTTCCCTCTGCGTGCACTCTAGTGTGATTTTCCCTGTACTTATTTATCAATATGTTAGCAAACAATTCATGTGTTTTGCTTGTTTGAGCCTAAGAGTGGATGACTTATTAATTATGGGACATGAGTAACATAACAATGACATTTTTATATTGTTTGCTGTGGTCCACTGTTGATATCCATAGACACCAAATCTATCAGAAAGTTTACTATCCCCATTTTCCATGAAACATGAGATTATTTTTTATCTTGGTCATCACTACAACTTACATGGGGTAAGTAATGTATAAAATAATGTAATTTTTGGGTGGAGTATTCCTTTAAGACACATGGAAGCACACAGCTGGTTGTCTGACATTTTAAAGAGTGGTATTAAAAATAAATTTTTTGTGAAGTAAGGAGATTCCAAATTATGAGAAGAGGTAGGGAAAGGTCCATTGTCAAAATGAAAGATATAAAAGGGAGGGTAGACGTTGCTGGTAAGTGGCTCTGTTGGAAAGCAAGCCAGCAGTTTTAGTAGGCAGATTTAGATTTGTTCATACAAATTGCTTTTTCATACAGTTTTTCCCATCATCAGTCTTTTATGCTTCTCTGGGTAATTGAAAAGATTGCAGGCAATAACTTGTCTTTCCCAGCTTTTATTATTACATAGCAAACTGTGTTAGTGCTGCTGCACCATGATGACATTTCTGCTGCCTTGCGGTAACTGTCACCAGCGAGTGTAGAGCCCTTTAGCAAAGCACTGAATTAGCTGGATGCAGTCCAGCAGAGTGAAGGGGAGTGCCGCCAGGAATTTAACATGCACACCACCTCCCAATGAGCTTGATGGCTGGCAGAAGGCCTGGTGACACCAGATGATAGAGAGCAAAAGCAGAAACATGCCATTCATTCCCATTTTTGGTCAGAGGTGGAAACTGGAGTCATGCTGCAAAGCCAAAGCAATGTAAATTCTATCATGTTATATAGCTGGAAAATGCAAAGCTTTAGTTTTGTATCTATTTGCAGGAATTGGCAATTTGACATTTATAGCTGTCATGTGTGTTTATGCATTGACTGTTTCCTTCATTTTCATGCTCATTGTATTGTTCATTGCCCCTTTAACAACTTGGATAAATATGTTAAAAATGCTGTCATGATCCCTTCATGAACTTTATTGTTTTACCTAAGCTGAACCCTTTTACAGGAAAAAAGACTGATTTGATTTGAAAGAGATATGAGCAGCCTTTGCTGTTGCTAGAGGCTTGGGTCTTAACTCTGACTTGAACAGATCTCATTTCAAAAATGTCACCATGTCAGCCTGTTTGACAGATGGGCCAAGAGCGTTAACATTCTTTTGCTGTTGGACGGTTGACATTTCTTTATAAACATATTTTACCAGTACACATAAATTGCATATGCAGTTCAGATGACTTCTCATGTACAGCATAGCCAGCAACACAGACCTTCATTGAATTATCTTACTGCATAACCTACAGACAAGCTGTAATTCAAAAAAATATACTGTATACAAAACATGATCAAAATAGTGCATCAATCCTTCCATTTAAAAAAGGGCAAACATTCAGTGAGTTTTTACTCTTCCTTTTAGGATCTCATAGGCATTTCTATCTACCATTGCTACACTAGAGCCTTCTATAAAATAATTACCAAAATTCGAGAGTGGTCTCCCCTAGACTTTCTCGTATACTCAGATATGGGGATGATTGAGGAGTAAACTGCAAGACAATGATTACACTTTTATATTATGTACATTAAAGAACCATTAACAACAAATCAAATGTATAATATATTGAACAATTATTTTAAAAGTAAAGTTGAATAAATCACAGCTGCATGAATATGATTCATCAAAATCTCAACGTCGAATCTTTGGACGATTACAATACTTTCCCTCAACTTTGTATACGAGAAAGTAAAAAATATCAAAACATACAGATATTCTGCAACCCCACTTAATCTAACATACATCATCCCTGCACAGATGAACCAGTCCATCACAGGGCCCACTCTGTCATGGAGCCAAATTAGAATTGTCAATTTACATGTTTAGGATGTGGAAGAGAAAGTAGAATACTCAAAGACATCGGTAGAGTATTCAAACCCGCAACCTGGGAAAAGAGCTACAGCCTGGTTAGTTGGCAATGTAGATATTTACATGTATCATATAAATTCTATTTATTTTCTGTAGTGTGGCATTAATACATATTTAATACTTAGTATATTTAATAACTCTTTTCATTGCCATTACTTGTGTAAATGTACACATTACTGTACTAAGGGTCTCAATAATTAGAATTTTGAAAAATATGCAGAACCAAGATAAAAAGAATTATGGCAGATTTTTTCCATTAGCTTTGTCAAAAATATAACCAGTTATATGAGTCTGCAGGGACTAAATTTAAGGGTGCACAGGGAGGGATTATAGGAGAAGCCAGCAAAGTCTATCTGTTGCCTTCTCTACAAAGTACCCAATCTTCTCACAAATCATGGTAGAAAAATAATAATGACTAGGAAATGATCTGGGGCCTCATGTATAAACGGTGTGTACGCACAAAAATGTTGTGTACTGCCATTTCCTAAAACCTAAACTTGGCGTAAAGCCACACACATTTTCACGCTAGCTCAATCCTTGGTGTATGCAAGTTTGCAAACTGGTAGCACCCAGCGTCAAAGAAGTGCTTTTGTTCCAGTGTGGTTTCCTTTCTTTTTTAGATCCATATCCCTGACACAGCTTTATCATATACACTGAAATTACCCACGTATTGTTTATTATTTTAAGGCATCTGATGGTAATAAACCTGTAACAATATAATAGTCCACAGAATGGTCAAACTATTCCAAATTCAATAGCTGCTTTAGCATTGTTACTCTCACTGCACATTCTTCTTCTCCTTCTTTCAACTGCTCCCGTTAGGGATTGCCACAGGGGATCATCTCTCACTGCACCACTCGGAGTATTTATATCACTGTACCTGAGTGTGGAATCACAGCTGTACAGCAGCTGATCGAAAAGAGAATTATATACAACATCAAGCACACACTGCCTCAGCCATGCTGTCTATTGAACTGCTCTCATACAGCAAATGCTTCAGAGCCTTTCCTGTAAGGACCTCGCTGTTCAGAAACAGTTTCATCCCAAGAACTATAAGCGCAATCAATCACTGCTCCTTGTAGAACTGTTTGTACTTATAAGTACAATTACCTCACTGTAAACTTGTACTACAGTTATAATATTGCACAACCTGAGCCACTTTATAAAGTGCGTATTTACATATGATGACAATATCATTTTTGAGATGAAATGCAGCAAAATATGTTTATTACATTATACAGATAAAATGTTAACATCATTTAAATAATCTATTTTTAATAATTAAACATGTGAGGACACTGTGTCGCAGCACTAGCAAGGAGCTGACGCCCCATTGTTCCTGCCTCATGCTGTATTTTTGCTGGGGCTGGCGTAACACTGAAAGGATAGATGGATAGAATAATTACACATGTACTACGAAGATATTTCAATGTTCCTTAAAAGTTTTGAATAATCGGAGTTCTAAGCTTACAGATGGCTTAATGTCTCTTACTGAGTTGATTGTTTGGCGATTGGGTACTTGGAGAAAGAAAAGGAAGGACATGAATTGGGGGTTAGTAAGTTTGAAAGACACAGTACTGCTGCAATAAATTATTTCATCAAAGGTCGCGCACAGAGAAGCAAGCATCTTGCGTGAGGCAGGAACAATCTCTGGATTGGGTGCCAGTTCGTCACTATCACTGCGCCACCGTGTTCCCATGTTTAATACATGCTTTAATTGATATGATATGAATACTGAAATGATATCAGGTATACATCTCAGTATTTAAATTATTCAGAGAGCTGTAATATAATGAATGTAATGGATTCTGTGTCCTGTCGGAGGAAGAGAAAGCCCATTTAAGAAGCACGTAGTGATTCACACACATAGAGCTCATAGAAGAACACATACAAAACAAAACATTTAACGTGCTATACTTTAGTTAAGATGGGATTTAAGAAACTAGTAAACAATTTTAAAATGAAGCTTATGATGTTCTACTTTAATGACAAAATAAACTATGTGATTAAAGTGGAAATTTCGAGATTAAAGTTGACATTTCAATCTTTTTTACCACTGTGTCCCTATTTTTTTCTTTTTTCTGTACCCTAATAAGCTTTCATATGACACTCAGATGGTGGGCTACTACTCGCCTTTTCACGGCAACTTTGATATCTGACAACTTCTTTTTTATTTCGGGTACTGTGTGACTTTATGAACTTGAACTTTCGAGTTTTTCCGACACTCTATGTCACTCAATCAACTTCCTTTTGTTGTTTATACCACTGTTTAAACCAACAAATAGTATGTATTTCCTTGCCTCCACTTGGTATTCGCTGAAATTCTTCTATTTTCCCCAATACTTTTGCCATTGCCTTTTCACAGAATGCTGAGCTTAAGGTCTATTTATATTGATTTGCATATTCAAAGAGGCGTAATTCTGGGAGGAGTTAGGGAGTGGCAGCAGGTGCGTGCATGTACGTTACTTTTCACGCTGACCAGGATTTATGGAGCGGAAAAATGTGGAAGTTGGCGTTCGCACAGATTTATGCATCTGAATTTTTTTTGTGCGTACAAACATTTCCTCTTTTTGTCCAGATGCCATGTTTTAGTGTGAATTCTACTCACGGCGTTACGCATGAGGCCCCTGGTTATTGTCCTCTTAGAGAATATTGAATAAGTGGAGCTTTTGCTGAAGACACCATGCAGAAAATTTTTATTCAGCACTTTGTTTTGACTAACACAAAAATACTTTAATATAAAAAGATGAGAGTATATATAAGAATGTCTTTAACACCAAAATAAACAATATTTTCATATAATGCATACTTTGTAGCCAATAAAAGGTAATAATAATAATAATAATAACACATTTTATGTGTATAGTGCCTTTCCCATGCACTGGTGCTCTAGAGTTAGCCCTAAACTCAGAAAGACACCAAGAAGTTTTCTTTCTTTTACAAATAAAAACACAAATGAGGGATGAACAAGTTAAGAATGCAAACTAAGCTTCAGACATTTGCATTATTTTCTATAAAATGCCAAAATATAGCCTTACTCCTTTCATACTTCTCTTCAGTCTCTGATCTCTCCTTCCCAAACCAGTTGATCTGTTATACTTACTCATTTCTCTACTCCAATTTCTACAGTGTATTAACCAAAGGGTTCAGACATGTTCTTTGGAACTCCTCTGATATCTTTCAAAAATTCCCGTTTCCCATCTCATATTTAAAGTGGTAGTCCCAATATACATCAGTGCTCCATATGCTTAATATATGCTGTAGAAGCACATTTTGGTGCCCTGTATTGGGGTCCTTTTAGATTATCTTTATGGCCATAGACCTGTTTCGAATGCATTTACCCCCCAAGTAACCACTTCCAAAGTGTTCTCTGACCATACATATTGTTCTGTTACGTAGCAGTTCTTCTTCCTGCTCTGTAGAATGAAGACATGCCTCATTCTTGCCAGTTTTTTTTTTTTTTTTTTTGCTTACTGTCAGAATGTTGTAAGCCCCTGTCCCTTTCTTGTAGCACACCCTGTTGACTACACTTCTGCTATTTATCTTCCAATACTCTACAACAGTATTAATTAAAATATAGCTCAAAAAAACTTATGGTGTAGACCAAAGGTGTCCAACTCTGGCCCTGGTGGGCCGCAGTGGCTGCTGGTTTTCATTCTAACCAGCTTCTTAATTAGTGAACCGTTTTTGCTTCTAATTAACTTGTTTTGCCTTAGTTTTAATTAACTTGACTCAGACCCCTCAGTTCCATCTTTTTTCCATAATGAGCAGCCAAACAATCATGAGACACAAAACAAGCCGCCACATGACCAACTAACTTGAAAATAAAGAATGGTGAAGGTCTCGGTCATGTCAGGCTGCTCAGGTCACCAAAACATCATGATAGTGGTCATAGAAAAAATAGAAAATCAACAGTCTGCTTTGGCAGAGCGAGAACAGCAACAAGTCATGATATTCAATAATGGCTTTAATTAACAGCAAGAACTGGCTTCTCATAAAGAAACTGGATGGACTGAAATTGGCTGAAGTTTGACTTCCAATTTAGCTGGTCATATGTTGGCTCGTTTCACATCTCAATTCTGTTTTGTTTCTTCATTAAATGACAGGCAATCAATTTAAAGAACTGAATCCTTAAACAGGGCTATTGAAATGAAGGGAAAAGGAGTTAATTAGCAGTGAAAACTGCTTACTGATTAGAAAAAGGGTTAGAATAAAAACCTGTGGCCACTGCGGCCCACCAGGACCGAAGTTGGACACCCCTGGTGTAGACCTATAGCGGTGGTATTTTTGGAATTAAAACTCAGGTGGTGCCACACAGACATTGAGGAAAGTGCAGAGACATCCTGCAGATGTCATGTAGATGGAATGTCTTTATGGGTAAGAGAGAAAGATGATCAAGAACTTAAAAAGCAGCATTTATGAGACCTTCTCCTCTGCTTAAATCAGTTGACCTGCTTACTGGGCCTGCAATATCAGCAAAAGATTGTAATGGAATTAAGAAAGGTGTGTGAATGTGGTGTTGCCTATGACCAATAGTGAGCATAGTAAGGCAGGGCCGAAAATATGTATGTGCAGGCAGTGTACACGGCAGGGAAAAGATCATTGGAGTTGCATAAAAGGAGCCATGAAATTTTGGATGTGGTATTGGAGCATGGCCGAGGAAGGAGATAGCCTCCAGTAAACCTCATTTGAGGAAACAAGGGAAGGCACTACCTTTCACTATGTATTCTTCTATCAGCACCAGGGATAATAAAATACCAGCCAAAGAAAAACACTCAAAATGACAAAATAAAAACAAAATATTATTTTGTTTTTAAATTACAACCCCCAAATGTCAGTGTTTTAAAAAGAAGCTTTTTTAAATATCACATAAATTTCCAAGTTTTACTCAATGGGGAAAGTCCTGAATTGTATTGTGCATGATTGTATCGTGCAAGTAATAATTCTTATTCTTAATAATGATGATAACTACTTCAGAATTTCAAGATGTTCAAGATCAGGTACCATTAAAATTGTATCACAGAAAAATTAATAAATGGATTGTTTAGTAGATCTTCAGACTTCTTCAGAAATTTAGACTGCATATGCACACCTGAGCAAAGGTCTACTGTATTGATGGGCCTGCTTAAACACCCTGGAAATAGACTAGCAGCATCAGCCACAAAGAAACTTGGACTTACTCCAATTTTTTTATTTATAAATAAGAAATTGTACTGAATATATCACAGAAAACTGAAAGATTTTGATTTTTAACAATATGTTAAATTTCTGAGATAACTTTACTACTTATTTAATTTTTGCACCATAGCACCACCTACTGGGGGATGAGGGGCAGTGCCCTGTATGCCCTTATTGCAGAGATGCTGTATGTTAATAGACTTATAGTGTCAATACTGGGATAAAGATGTGAATACTGGTAAGAATTAAAACTAACATCAATTACCATATGTTTAAGATTTTATCTGGTAAGGACATTTGAAGAGTTGAACACGATACAAACAGCACTTTGCACAGTGAGAAAAGCGCTACATAAATGTAAAGAATTATTATTATTATTTAACAATGAAAACAAATACATGTCAGTAAAGCTGAACCAATGCTATATCTCTGGAACCAGAGCCTTTCACATTGATGCTGAGTAGAGCTGTACCTAATTGTTTGTAGCTGAATGTATCAGCATGATTAACTTTCAGAGAGAAGTAAGAACACACGCCATATCGTTCATTCCCCCGTGTTTTAAAAGAGGTTGGAAACAATTGCAACTAATGCACTCAGGCAAGAAGAAAAACTTTGTATGAGCTGTTTGTCTCTGACATGTGCTTTACAATTTACAAACACAGTGTGGTGATTATTGTGAAGTGGGAGCAAATTACAGAAATTCAACGAACACAATTTGTGGACATTTACATTTCAATTTTACAATCAGTAGCTGAATTTTTATTTAAATGTATGCTAAATAAGAAACGTCCTGGGTATGACATTAAACTGCATCCAGCCCTGCAAGCAGTCTGCCAACTGCAGGGAAATCATGGGGGTTGGTGGAAGGCCACCATAAAAAAAACTTCACGCAGCACTGAAAGGGCTCCTTTCTTCTCTCTGCAGAAGTAGCTGAGCTGCAGCTGCCCATAGCAAGGCTGCTCACATTATGAAGGGGATGGGAGAAAGCCCTCGGGAGCCTCATCCCTGGAAGAGTCAAAACCATTGGATAGCCAGTGGGGTCAGGCCTGTTGGGGATAGGACTGGCAGCACTCGGGTCCCAATTTGAGGCGGCCCATCCGAGTAGGCATGTGGAAAGTCATGTCTCTCCGGCAAGATGATCAACCTCTTCTGCTGTTGGAGGAGGTTTATAAACTGCATTTCAGTGCCAACACTCTCCAAGGTGCACAGACCTGGGACTAGCCAGATCACTGTAGGTGGGTACACCTTTTATTGATCTGGTTATTCTGATGGTTGTCATACTCACAGAGTAGCTGTTGCTGTGGTGGATCAACTCCTTCCAATGTCCATTGTTACTCCTTTCAATGAGCATTTTATGAGACTCCAATTAAGGCACTCCCTGGGCACCTTGTCTGTTGTCTCTGTGTATGCTCTGACCGTGAGTGATGTCTTGGTTAGGGAGACATTTTATTTGCAGCTTCACTCAGTAGTTGATGGATGCCTGCAAGGTGATACTCCCCTGGTTATGGGTGACTTCAATGTAACCTTGATCAGGAGCTGAGGGTCGCTGGATCCTGGTTCCAGTGGCCTGAGGCACATCTCGTTGGACTTGGTACTCCAAAACTGGTAATGCAGTGAAGGAGATCAATCACATCCTTATGGTCCGATGCTGGAAGCTCTTACAAAACTGTAGGGTCTACAGAAGTGCACAGTTTGTGAATTCTGACTACAGACTTCTTGTTGCTACTCTGAATATCAGCTTAGGTCCAGTAGAATACCATCTACTAGATAAATGAGACTGGACCTGGCCAGACTCCAAGATCAGGCTGTTTCTAACGAGTTTGCACACAGTTTATATGAGGACCTTACACATTTGGGTGTGACTGCTGATCCTAATGTGATGTGAGAGACCTTCCATAACAAGACCCTTACGGTGGCTGAGGGTTGTGTTGGTATTACCAGTGTTCCCAGAAGGAGGCGTTTCATCTCGCAGGGCACCCTGGATATCATCAAGAGTAGTCACAGTGCATGGTTTGATGCAACTCCAGTCTGTACTGGGAACTGAGAAGAACAGCTGCAAGGGCTCTCAGGGCAGATAAGGAGGCATTTGTTAGAGGAGTCAGTGAGCAAGTGACACACCATCTATGGTCTAGTGACCCACGTCATGCTTACAGAGGAATCTAAGCATTACACACATCCAAATCTGTTCCTTGGAGAATCACATTCAGTGCAGCTGATGGAACATTCCTTACAGATGACACTGCAGTTGTCAGCCACTGGGCTGGCTACTTTGAGCAGTTTTTTAAAGCTGATCTTCCAGCTAGGACGTTAGATATCTCTGGGTTCATGGTTCTTGAGGCTGATCCTCCAGTTAGCTGAGAACCATCCAATCTCACTGAGATTACACAGTTGGTAAACCAGCTGAGGGTAGGGAAGGCTGCAGGGATCTGTGGTATCCGGAGTGAACTTCTCCAGGCTGGTGGTAAGGCTTTCCTCCTGGCATTGCTAGCAATCTTTGCTTACATTTGGGAGATGGGCGTCATCTTGTCGTCCCTATCTGGAAAGGGAAGTTTGATTGCCTGGATTGTGGCAACTACAGTGGGATAACACTGCTCTCGGTGCCAGGTAAGGTCTTTGCTGGGGTCATCCTTAAAAGGATCCATGATTACTTGCTCACCTACCAGTGACCGGAGCAGTCTGGTTTTACGTGTAAGAAGTCTACTATTGACTGCATCCTGGCACTGATGGTTCTCATGGAGCACAAATGTGAATATCGACAGTTTCTTTGCAGCCTCTATTGATTTTTGTAAAGTTTTCGACTCAGTTTATCGAGCTGCCCTGTGGGACATCCTGAGACTTTGCGTGATCCCCTCGAAGTTGCTGGTTATCATGGCTGGCCTGTACACTGGTACTGTGAGTGTTGTGCAGAGTGAAGGCAGAACCTCTGTGTTTTTTCCAGCGAGGAGTCTGAAATGTCTTGGATTGTGAGTGTCCTGGATAAAAACCAAGATCCACACCTTTAATGAACTTTTGGGCACAGCCATCAGCAGTGTGTCTGTCTGCAGAAACAGTGTCAACCTTGTCAAGAGGTTTACTTACCTCGGCAGTGAAATTCATGTCTCTGGTGACTCTACCTATGAAGACAGTAGACGGACTGGGAGAGCATAGGGGTGGCGGGTCATGCGATCGCTCCTTTGATACTATGTCTCTTCGGAGAATCTTTAAGTACCATTGTTTTGACTTTGTGTCAAATGAGTTGTTGCTCATGGAGTCTTGAGGCACATTACCTGCATTGTGAGGGAGCATCAGTTACTACACTACAGCCATATGGCATGATTCCATGAGGGTGATCCAGTTTGCATGATCCTCATTGTTGGGAAACCGAGCAGCTGGACCAGGCCAAGGGGATGCCCAAGTAACACCTGGCTGCAGCAGAAAGATGGTCATTTCTAGATAGTGGGACTGGACCACGTGTCTGTCTAGGGAGTTGCTAAAACACAAATTTTGTTGTGTCTTGGGTTTGGAAATGCCCTTTACCAGTGCATGCACCCCAACCTGACCTGACCTAAATAAGAAAATGCTTTTTGCTTGTTATGCTACAGATAGGGTTTGTGGCGGTCTGAGGGGCAAAGCACAGAAAAAACAAAAAATAAACATTAGCCAAAATGTTGTTTTTATATAATTTTATTAATATTGTTCTTGGTTTATTATTTAGTATTTATGTATTGTGTATGTAAGTTGTTAGAATCTTTTCCTTGAGTTTTGTGGATGGAATCGCAAGAGACAGGACATTTATGACATCATTAATCTGGAATGACCTCAGCCTTTTTATTGAGGCTGAGGAGATAGTCTTAGTAGAGTGTTATTAAGTTTGAGGACTAAAGGTCCACTCCCTTTGCTAATTTTGTAGATATTTCTTTTGTTTCTTTTATTTTGATTTTTAAATATATTCTTCATATATACAGGCACTTTGTTGGCTAGAGATTATACAGTTTCCACTCACGTGAAGAGAATTTTGTGCATTTTTTGATTATTTTGAGCATTTTCACCCTATGCAGGCCTTAAAGAATGCCTCTTGAGTTTGGTGTGGGTGCCTGATGTGATGCCTGTTTCTGAGGCTCACCAGTACAGTCCTTGTCAGGACTTCATTTTTTCTGATTCCTGTTCACCCATTTTTGCTATTTTCTGTTGCTGCAACACAAGAGGTCATATACAGTACAACAGGCATAGGTTTGGGTATGCCATCCCGAACTGTTTCCTTAATTGGGTTTATCTCAAATTAAAAGTCATTCAATAGGTCATTTAATTTGTTTGTAAAATGGACAGATGTGACAATTGCAGGTGATTATGTACAGTTTTCAATTTGTGGAAAATATAAAATAACTTCAAGTTCAAATACAAAAAAGCCTTTCAAACCAATATTCACGATCAGAGTAGTTATCTTAAGTGGACAAACTGACCTGCATCACTTATCCTTTAACGGTAAATGGTTTGTCTAATTTCACAGTTGTGTGGAGTCAAGGGATATCCCAAGAGCATTGAATGCAAGCAGGAACAAACAATGAATTGACAGACTCAACTCATCCTTCTCAATTTATGAACACCCTTAAACAATGGGCGGAGTGGTGGCTCTAAGGCTAGGGATCTGCACTGGTAATCAGTTCGAATTCCGTAAACAGCAAAAGTCACTCTACTTTGTTGGGCCCTTGAGCAAGGCCCTTAACCTACAATTGCTCAGTCCTGGGTATGACGTTAACCTGCATCCAGCCCTGCAAGTAGGCCCTCCAACCTGTAGGGTAAACCTGGGGGTTGGTGGCAGAATTGGCACTCCAGCCACTGCAAAAAACCTCACACTGGTTTCATTCCATCTGAACTTGTGTGGTGCGGAGGTGTCACCTGTTGTATGGCTACACTCGGGTCCCAATCTGGGTGTGGCAATGCGCTGTAGCAGCGTGTGCTGCTAACCTCTCTCTCTCTTTCTTAAACAATGCACAAAACATCCATCCATCCATTATCCAACCTGCTATATCCTAACTAAAGGGTCACGGGGAGTCTGCTGGGGCCAATCCCAGCCAACACAGGGCGCAAGGCAGGAAACAAACCCTGGGCAGGGTGCCAGCCCACCGCAGGGCACACACACACACTAGAGACAATTTAGGATCGCCAATGCACCTAACCTGCATGTGGGAGGAAACCAGAGCACCCAGAGAAAACCCACGCAGACACGGGGAGAACATGCAAACTCCACGCAGGGAGGACCCGGGAAAGTGAACCCGGGTCTCCTAAATGCGAGGCAGCAGCGCTACCCACTACGCCACCGTGCTGCTCACATGCACAAAATAGTGAAATTTAAATTCCAAATTTTAATTTGTCTTTCCAATTCCAGTACCCATGGGCTGAGTTTACTATCTGTAAAATAATTTTTACGAAACATAATAAGGATTGTAAAATCTTCAGTAATTCAAATCAGTATTCTATCTAATAGCCTTGTTTGTAATTTTGTACCAGCTGGAGATGTAGAAGACATGTAGTACATGTTAAATTCTGAAAGGTCTGCTTTGTAAACATCATAAAGATTAGATTTCAAACATAATTAATTTTAAGTACATAATTCTCAAACACACTTAACCTAATTCAGGGGAGGCAGTAATCGACTGATGGTAGGGCTCCATACCGCTGCAGGCCCCACTCTGACACATACACACACATAAACACAGATCCCCACTCTGATTTACAAAGGAACCGTTTGCATTTATCCTAACATGTGTCTTTGACAGTTTGCAAGGCATGCTGAGAAAAACGGCATGCATAAATGTAAGTAGCGATTTTGAATTAGATTGTATTACTGTATGAAGTGAGAGCCAGTTACTTTGAATTTATGCCACTACTCTGAAGCATAACCAATCATTTCAGTTGTGTGCCCATTCTGTAGTGCACCTGAGAATACAAGGCCAGGAGTTGCATCCTAGGTGAGGGATGATGCGCAATAACAGTATATTGGCATCAGTCATTGGATGACCTTTAGTGAGGGCTGTGACATTAAATTTGAATGAAGGTAGCAATGTAAAGTCTAACATGTATGGTTTATTGTCTGTGGAAGTGCTGGGTGCTGTTTGACCCCAGGTAGGAGAATGTTTGACACCGGCATTCCTATCAAAGATGATGTCATTTATTATAATAATCCATATGGACAAAGCCTTATTTTTATCTTTTAGAGAGACTATTAGTGTTTCAGTGCATACAGTAATGTGAAAAAGTAAGTAAATGTTAGTTCTTTGTGTAAACACTGCCTATAGATAAAGAAGATAAACTTGAATAACACAAAGAAAATTCACCTTTTCAATCATTTATTTAACAAAAATATCAACAGATGTAATGGTCTACAGGGGAAAAAGTAAGTACACCGTTGGCCTCTGAAGATAGAATCGGTCTGTTTTGCATAAATTACTTCTTTCATTGGTTCTGCATAATTGCCCACCAGTCTCTGACATTAACTCGTGAAATGTTTGACCATTCCTCCATGCAAAATGTATTCATTTGTTTGTTGATGTTTGTGAGATTTCTTGCTTATACTGTTCATTTTAAATTCCCCTACAACCTTTCAATGGGATTCAAATCAGTGCTTTGACTAGGCCAATATATAACCCACCAATTCTTCATTAGCAGCCATCCCTGGGTAGATCTGCTAGTGTGCTTTGTACCATAATCATATTGAAAGGTCCATTTCTGGTTCAGCTTCAGTTTCAAACTGAAGGCCTCATACTCTCCTCAAGCACATATTGATACTGTATGATGCAGAATTCATAATCTACTCAATGAAAGCAAGCCACCCAGACACTGAGCCAGCAAAGCAACCTTAAGCCATAGAATTTCTACCACCATGCTTCACAACTGGTATGAAGTTCTTCTCCTGAAATGCTGTATTCATTTTGTACTAAACGTCAATCAACTTTATCTTTGATTCATCTGACCTAAGCACATTGTTCCATAATACCTGGTCCTTGCTTATAGGTTCAATGGCAAATTGTAGACTAAAATTGTCATTTTTTTTGACAGCAAAGGTTTTTTTTTTCTGAAACAAGTGTATGCAATCTCTATCTGCAATTTTACACCAACTTTTGCAAGAGTTACCTGAAGATCCTGCAATGAAATCTTGGGGTCCTTGGAGACTTCATTTAGAATGAAATGGTCAAATCTTGGGCTGAATTTATTGTACCGGCTTGTCAGTTGTTTGAAATCTATGCCACTATTAGATGCTTTTCTTTACAATTTCAAAGGGGTGTTCTTACTTTTTCACATGACTTTATATATGTTTTATTGAAAAGAAAATACAGACTCAAAAAATACAGAGATAAGAGACAACCTTTAGCATTGTCAGCAATATTAGACCGAGAGTGTGCTGGTCAATGTTTAATTATTGTACAATCTCAGAGCCCTGAGTTTCAGTGAGCAGCCAATTACATTATTGAAGACTGTTTTTTGAAGATTACTTCAAGCTATATTTTATGACCCACAAACTTGCTGAGTGAAGCAGAGCTGCAGAAGGTACTTTACAAGATCTGAAGAGAAGCAGGTGACGTTAGTGATGGTCTATCAATAACCATTACCAGACAACATTAATTATTTCTGATTCTCTTTATCATGGTAATTATGCTTAGTGCAAGGACATGGAAATATTCACAAGGGGACAAAGTAATGGATAGCAACTTACTACTACCCAAAGCTAAAGCTGAGGCAAACAACAGAGTGCATTTGAAAAATATGCACATAACAAAAACTGTCAGTTTTGTGCTGAGTGGATTATGGCAAGCTGAGAAAAGCACTATAGTCAGTAAACATTAACAATTAAAAAAAAAAACTAACCAAGCTAAAGCACGTTCTTTATTTCAGGCACTAATTAGATGTGTCTTCTTCCTTCCCCACCCGTGGGGATGGCACAAAAACCACAACTAACATTTAACATTAAGCTGAGCAAAGCAATGAAGAAAGCTGTGACGGTCATGGCCTTGAAAAGTGCAGGTAAAGCGAAGTCTTTCAATCGTCTTGTAGCAAGGAGTAGGAAGTAACAGTATAACCTTAGACAAATGCTGCCAATTTTTTATAAAAATAATGCATTATTTTAGGGCAATAACCCCCCAAAACACTAAAGAAGATATGGCTCCTAGTCTGCAGTTCATGTATAGGCATCAGTCCAACTGTTGCAAAACAATACTGAGATTGTTTTACTAAATTTGTTTGGCTGTTTAGTTATTTTAAAATAATGATGATTTAAAAAATACTGCCTATTCTTATAAGATATTCCATTAAGGACATTGAATATTTCCTTTTCATTAAATACTAAATTTCAGAAATGAAAAGAAAGCAATCATTCATTTTCAAAATTCTCTATTTAAAATTCAGGTTTATGAAAAGTGACTGAATGATTTAGATTTGGATGTGATGTTTTTTTATTACATATTACACATAAAGTAGGACACTCATAAATAAACTTGAACTACTTTAGAATGAAAAACAGGAAATGCGGAAGGAAACCCACAAATATACACATGAGCCTTGTAATATTGGAGGGGGTAGAATAATTCCAAGGGCTCATGACGGTCATGTCCCCTTGAAAATATAGGAACATATTTAGAAAATTATTGAAAAAATATTTAAAGGAATAATTTACTTACAATTTTTTTTCCAAACTAAACTCAAACTACATTCTATTTCTCCCCTCTCTTTTAGCCAGAATGGTTCAAGATTGTCCTCACAAACTTGAATCACAGAACAGCAATTTTCCACTTGCTAGCCAATGTTAGATGTGTCTTTGTTTTGCCTAAGTGAAATGTTGAAGCCACCTTTTCCAGAATAAGAAAAAATTGCAAGGAAAGCTTTAAAGAGAGACGACAGGGTGACAGTTGATCACTCAAATTTTTTCTCAAAGAAAAGTCCATTCTCCATTCGTGGAGCAAATAAACTGGTTTACAGGATCATTAAATCGAATCCAGCAACCAAAATATCAAAAAAATCTAATTACAATCAATTTTGAATAATCCATGCAGGCATATACTTATTATTAAATAATCTACACCACAAGGAATGTGCTGTATCACAGTGAATAGAAAATGACATTTTGGTTGCTAATGATTTTAATGCTGAACAGCTTTTTAATAAGACTGTCTGTGAGCTAACATTTTTCATACACCTCACCAAATGAGTTCTGCCCTGGTGTCAGCACAGATGCAGCTTTAGCTACCCTTTCTTCATTGATACTGGATAGCAAGTATTAGAATTGTCAGATTGTATGTTACTGTTTGAATACAATTCAAATTTATTTGAAAAAGGATTTGAAAGCAAAGTTTGATGGATGTTTGTTTTTGACATTGTGTTATTCCTGGCATGCCATACAATGCTGCAGTATTTTGAAGATCTGTTTCTGCACATTACTTACATGATCAGCCTTTTTATATTTTTGAATAGGTTATTATGTTCATCAGTAGAACATATAGTCAAACTACTTCAAAGTGATGTTTGGATCAGTTTTTATTTTCTATCCTTCCACCTCTCTATTTGATTTACTTGGGGTATTTTTTCTAAACACTTTGTACACTAAAACTATTGTGGTACATCTGATCCTGTTCCACTTCACTCCTAAACATCTGATTCTTAATGATTTTATGCTTACATGTTCTTATTAATACAAATGAAAAATAAATGTCATAATTTTAATTTACCTTTTAGTATAACAACATTTATAATACCCCCTTTAGAATTGCTACTTCATTGTCAGTAATGGATATTTATTTAAGCTACTTCCACCAACATGCAATGTCACAGAATTAGTCTCCGTCTTACATGACTGCTGGCTTAACACATAATGCCCAATGAAACTGCATCTGTGAAGAAGAAAAGGACACCATTTTGTTTAATGCTGGCTGTTGTTCATTGACTTCCAGCTCCACTTGCAACGCTACAAAGTTATCAAGTCCAGACCCACTCAATCAGACAGCTACATTTTTTAAGCTAATGTTATACTACAGTACACTTCAGATATTGTTTAAAATTTTGTCTGGTATTGTTTGTTAACTAATTCTTTGCTGGTAAACACTCACACTCTTTATACAAAATTTGAGTTGTTTTGAAAATGTCTGCTAAATAAAACTAATAGTGAGGACTAAATATTTACAGATCATTACAATGCAGCTTTTAGTGTATTCAGTTACTTCATTTGTGCATCATCTTATTCTGTTGAGTCACATAGCCTCTAATTATATAAAAGAGGTCATCTTCTGACTTTAAGGGGCAAAAGGCCACCTATTTGGGAAAGATAAAATAATGACTGCATTTAGCTTGTTTAAGCAATCCTGGGTGATTTCGTCTGGGTATTTATTGTGCAATATAGGTAGTAATACACATATATACATATTTCTTTTAGATCACACCACTTAATATACACAGAAAATGGTATTTTCAAGTGCCCATTACATTTAAATGTTTCATTCTTTGCAGACACATTTCAAGTAAAAAAAAAAAAATATTAATAACTAACCGTCCCCCGTGGCTCCACCCAAGTAGTAGTGAAACAGGACAGTAAGGAGGGCCCTGCCCAGCTCCGCACTCATGACATCATGCTTCCCCCTCCCCTCGGCCCCCAACCTCTATCTCGAATTCGCGCAAATATATCGGTCCTGCAAGCAAACTATGATTCTTAGCACGATGAGAGATGTCGCAAAATCAACCGAAATGTTCAAGCAAATTACCGAAAAAAACCCATTCTAAATCCATTAAGTAGTTCTCTCAGTCACTAGCTAAGCAGAGATAAGTAATGCCTCGAGGCTGGATCGTGAGTGAGAACGACCCCGCCACCCCCTCTCCTCAGCCCGCCGTGTATGTGATTCTCGTGATTCTTACAAATAAATCAGTACCGCAAGCGAATTATGATACATAGCACAGTGAGAGAAGTTGCAAAATGAAAAATACCCGGTCTATATCCGTCTTTTCATGGCTGATTTTATTGAACAAGTTTTTGCTCACACAGGCATCAGTTCTAGACTGAAGATAAGATGTCTGTGTAGATGCTTCTGTTTTATAAGATGGACCTGCACAAAATTTTAATAACTCATATTTAATTATAATAGTTGCCTGAGTATCGCTATTATTTTTTTCCTGCAGGCTCTCAAGATAAATCAGAAACAGCAAAATATTCTGCATTTGAATGTACCCACTTATCCAGCTAGAACCTACCTCAACAACCTACAGGCACAGGCACGAAAAACTGCTGAACATGGTACCAGCCCATCAGAGGGTGAACACACACACGCAAATCACGGACTACTTTAGCATCACCAATTCAACTAACCTGCATGCCTATGTACTGTGGGAGGAAACCAGCACTGACCCACATGCAAAGTATATGCCTGGGCACTGCTCCTGGACTTCTCACTATGAGGCAGTAGCCCTACCACTGTGTCACCATGAGCTTAATTCATTGATTATTAACATATTTACTTTACCTGTGGGCATAAGCAAATAAAGGAAAAAAAAACTTTTGTTTGAAACTTATTTTAGTAACATAGTGCATCTATTGGTGTGTGTGTGTGGGGGGTTGTTGGGGGCTATGCCAGTGCATGCAGTGTAGTGGTACTGCCTCTAGTGTACTGGTGCCCACTCTTAGTGACCTCATGAAAGCCTGAACTGAATAAGCAGTTGGGAAAATGGAATAAGATGCCAAATAAACAATCTGTAATTTAATAGTTAATGTTTACATTTACATACATGTTGTATGCAATTATGTGTGTAAACAAACTAAACAAACTACAATTTTGAAGTGTATTTCTTTACATTACATCATATTTTATTTCAATTTTAATAACAGCTTGACAAATTAGTTGGATAACTTTCAATTCTAATGTACTTTTCAGAAGAAATATTTATTATCTGCATATAACCAGGGATCTTAGTGTTCTTTCATGAAAAGAGTTTAAACAAGAAGATACCTCAAGAATAATACAATACTCATTGTAAAAATTTTGGTATTATTTTTTTTAGATATTATGAATTTATATATACCATACTGGAAAATCTGTTTTGACAAAATAAACAGGACCTTCATTTTAATCGCCAAAGAAAAAAACTTGAATTTTTGCACATCAACCACTCAAACAAAATTATTCTCTATAAACAATTAATACAAAGGGTTGGCCTCTTTTAAGATAATGTGAGGGTGGGCTCCACCCAGGTTTACTTTCAATGTTGCACCCAATGCTGCCAACATAGCCTCTGCCCTGCTATGACTCTGAACTGAAGGTTTGAAAATGTTAGGTTATTATTTATATTGCATATACAGTATATTATTTAGTTTGATTTATTGATATGCATTATGTTGGGTGTGTATTTTCATACTGTCTCACAGTTGCAAGAAACTAGTCTATTACTTGTTAAATTAAGCATGTTAGGTTAATTTGTGGTTCTAGCTTAGAGCTGCTGAGAGCAGTGTGTGTGCTTGAGTGGGCACTGGGATGATTTAAAATATTGAAACTGTAGTTGAATCTCATTTTGGTTTTTTTCTTTCTATTTTTTTCTTTTATTGTACAGTATTTAATTTGAAGTAACTAGCTGTATCTGCATATTCTTATTTGTTTGATTAGAAGAACACTATCATATTTTTCTGGTTATTGAAAATAAAGTGTTGTCTCTATATTAATAAAAATAGTCCTGGAAAGCAAAAGCAAGAAGACGATACATGATCTTCTCGGAAGTTCTCGGAAGACATTTAAAAGACCCGCAAGACTTGCCACGGAGAGTCTCGCGGGGACCGTAAACATGAGACTTCGTGCCAAGAGATTGTCCCAGGGTCGTCTCGCAGGGACGTGGAACATGGGATTCTTGCAAGACACACCCTACTTACAAAAGATATCATATAAGAGCGCACCCATCAAAAAAACACTCAGACATGTAAAAACATGTAACACACACACACATCCTTTGCACTCAGCACATATAAAGCGTATAAGGACAATACAGAGAACAGAGACCCAAAGGCGTTGGAGAGAAAAAAAGGCAGATAAGAGATTATGAAAGCAGTGGAATTCGAAAGGCTCAAACAAACGATGGCGCAATACACATGCAGAGAAAGGTGCAAAATATGAAAGCAGTAAAATTCAAAAGTATTGTAGCGTTCCAGCCAGGTTGAGGCTTTTTTGGATTTAAGTGACTGTTCGGTCCGATTGAGGGAGGGTGGAGTACAGCATGGAAGACTGATAGCAGGGTATCGATTGATGCGGTAAGGGGGGGCAAGACCCGGGGGAGGAGGGGTTTTAGAGGGTTCTAGAAAGTTGTGTTTGGGGTTAGGAAGTCGGTGACTATTTAAGTAAAACTTTTGTGACACTTTATCATGTTAGTCGCTACAGTATCAAAGAAAAGATAGAAAAGATCTTATTACCTCAAACAAAAGGTGATTAATCATCAGAACCAGGTGTAATTGAAAAAATAGCAGGACAAATCGAGGTCAGAAATAAAAGGCAAAGAGTAGACAACAAAGTCTTTTCGCATTTGCATCATTCAATGGACAAAACGTGGATTTACACAATAATGGACCATACACTATGAGAATCTGTGGTCCTGGATCCAGTTAAAGCAACGACAAGTTGAATTTCAAAGAATACACAATTTGGTCAGGTGTATACTGATGATCATGGAGAAGCAATGCAAATTTTAACGAGCAAAAAGAAAGGTAATGTATATATTCCGGGAATAACATTACACACCAAAGGAGATCGTGATATTCCATTCCTATTAAAATGTTTACAGTTTACCGTGAGAATAGCTTTTGCTATGGCAATAAATCACAGGGACAAACATTAGAAAAAGTCGGATTATTTATTAGAGAAAACAGAAACAATAGTCACTCACAGGCAGTTATACGTTACGTTGTCACAATGTGTCTCCAAAAAATATTGTTTTTAATGAAGCTTTAAAGTAAAAATGCAAATAATGAAATTTAAATAATTCAAAAGAAAAAAAAATTTAAAATTGTACATCCGATTAACCAAACACAGGGGTTGGCGAGCGAAGTGAGCAGGGTGGTGAAAACCCCTAGTAATAAATAAATAAAACAGTGTGAGGTGGACATGCACTTTTCTTTGGGACAGATTGTATCATGGTATGTAGTCTTCAGTTGGCTGACACATCCCTGTCGGGTTTGATGCGCAGACCTTTTTCTGAATGCTAGGACTGGGCTGCCTCTCTGTGCCTTTCCATGGTTTCTATCAAGGCGTCTGTGTTCTTATACGCCTGTCTACAGACAGGACAGGTGATGAAACCGGGAAGACCGTTCAGAAGAGGTTTGCAGGCGACCTGCTCTATGACCTGTTTAGCATCATTAATGTGTGGCCTTAGCCAGCAACCTGCTTTACCCCACAGTCACCATTCATGGCACGACCTTGCTTGCTGGTCTGCAAAAACACCATATCTTTTCAAGATTTACATTTTTAAGGTGTTATAGTTAGTGGCATCCTCCGTTCTGAGGTTATAACAGGTCCTTTGCACCTCACCCTTCAGGAAAGGCGCCAATATGTTTGCTCATTCCACATCTCCCAATGTTGCCTGATTACAGTGCTTTCAAATATTAAGAGATGCTACTCGACTCTCTTGTAATGGCAGCAGCATGTGAGAAGGAGGCCTTAGCCAGGTATTTCACAATCATTACTGAATTGTGCCATGCCAGCTGTATAGGATATTATTATCCTCTTGTCTTTCAGATAAATAAGATTTCCTTACAATGTGGATGAACTGGCAAATATAAAAGTGCAATTCACAGCAAGGTCTGGTTTTCCAAATGTAATTGGAGTGGTCAACTGCACACAATTGCTATTACAACAACGCTGGACAAGTTCTATCGGCCATGGATGAATTACCAATAGAATGAGCTGACATTACATTGTATATAGCTGGAAAACCTATTAAAATGGCATCTCCACATATTTGCAGGTGTTTTTTCCAACTAGTCCAGTAAAAGGCAAGCAGTCCTTTTAAGGATAGTGAGTCATCTCAAAGTAAAGGGCAAAGAATTGGTCTGTTGTGGCACTCGGTGCTGTTGCTACGCTATAAAGACACTTTCAGAGAATGAATTTGGTTATGTGAAAGCATTTCTACTCTATTAATGAGCTGCTCTATAGTGCGCAGAAAGTGTGTCGCTGTGTGCAAGTATGTACCTGAACAGATGCGCTATGATGAACCTGACCCTGATCCACCAGAAGATCATCCAGTTCGGACAGCAATACAACTTTGTTTGAATGTAATTAGCTGAATGTAAAACCAGGTAATCCAATGCAGCATTTATTTTTTAATCAATTCATTTAATTTGTGCTCAATATCACACAGTATAGCCCTTATATTTCTTAGTTCATTAGCCACAATCTCTTACAGCATCCATTATTGCATTTTGTGACTCCAGAACAGTCTGTCAACTCACAGTCAGATGGCCTTCCAGTGGTTTCTGAGGCAGAGGTGTGTGTGCAGCCAGCGCCCAAAGATGTACTCAACACAGCAGCATCATGACCACCTGACCATCCACAGAGGTCAGTTTTTGTAATATTGTCCAAAACAGAATTAACAGACGGTGATGTCGATTGTGATATCTGACCACTTCTTTTTTTATTTCGAGCATGGTGCGACTTTCTGAACTTGAACTTTTGAGTGTGTCCGCCACACTTTTGTTTCTTATGCCACTGCGTAAGCCAACAAATAATATGTTTTTCCTTGCCTCCACTTTGCATTCACTGAAATTCTTTTTTTATGTGCCTTTTCTGTCCAGTTAGGAAGCATAAGTGATTGTGAATCAACTTCAACTGCTTTGGTGCAAATGAAAGTGACAACAGGTGCACTAGAGAGGCAACAGGAAAACAATTGTTCTTTTCTTATCTTTTCTGTCTGATTCTTTTCTAGTTTTTCATTTTGCTAGTGTCCTTGTCACTACTGGTAGCCGGAGGCGGTAATTGCAGTCAATTCAGGTTGCACAGGTAGTCCAGCTCCTCCAGGATGGCACATCCATACGTGCCATCACAAGAAGGTTTGCTGTGTCTCCCAGCACAGTCTCAAGAGCATGGAGGAGATAACAGGAGACAGGCCATTAGACAAGGAGAGCTGGAGGGTCGTGCAGGGCAGTCAATGGCATCAATGACTTTATCATCCAGGAACTGCCTGCACACTCTGGCCACATTAGGCCAGGTATTGTCCTGTGACAGGAGGACCTAAGGCCCACTGCATCAGTGTAAGGTCTGGCAATGGCTCTAAGGATTTCATTCTGGTACCTAACAGCAGACAGGGTACTGTTGCATGGCATTTGGATGATGTTGCAGGCTGTATAATGTTCACCATGGCATCTCCAGACTCTTTCAAATCTGTCACATGTGCTCAGTATGAACCTGTTCTCAGTTGTGAAGACAAGGAGGCACCAATGGTGGAGATGCCAATTGTGGCATTCTCTGGCAATGCCAATCAAGCTGCATGGTGATGGACTGTGTGCACAGGTCCAAATAGAGGACATTGGGCCCTCATGCCATCCTGATGAATAACAATGAGTAGGACCCATTTGACTGAAAACAAAGTGTTGAAATATGAAATAAATAAAAAAAATTGTGACATTTAAACATGATAACAAAATATTAAGCACATCTGTGTTTGGTTAAGTAACCTTCTGGTTAAGGGCACTGTACTACTTCAAGTGCATTTGCATACAGGACAAATGGCATGGTGTAATGTGTGCATTTCCTCTTGACAAGTGCTGGTACCTGCCAATGAATGACTGCCTTTTTTAATCCATGCATGTGGTGAAGCCATTTTTTATACCGATAAAATTTATATGATTAAATTGGGAGAGCATTCAGATGCACCCACACACACAGTGTAAACAAAGAGTTTGTAGAGAGTGTGGTTTACAAGTAGATGACAAAGACAAGAGATCTAAAGCTGTTTAAAACCCAGCTACATTGCTTTATGAACACCAGAAATACATAAAAAGGCAGCACTCCAACCAGTGTACGAAATACCCTGCTATATTCTGGGCATTTCATTAGTGCTCCACTGATGGCTGAATACTAAAGCTTTACTTTGGTATTATGGAATATACTATAAAGTAGCTGTGGAGAATGCTATCAGTTAGCATATGCAAATTTTAAGTAGACAAATTACATCATACGTGGAAATGTAAACAAAAACTATAGGGATACAAGACAATAACAAACAATGGAAAACATAAAATTATGAAAGCTTTGTTTAACTTTTTTTTTCTCCTATAGAAAAATGCACACCATTTATGAATTGTGATCTTTTAATTCATGTGTTCACAACGGATACATTCTTTAGCTAATTATCAAGCATCTGTTTGCGCTCTGGCGTTCATTTGCTGACAGGTAGTCTGTGCAGAATTACCTCCACACATTTTGTGTCCTTTGTGTGTGACAGATGCTTCTTTGCACTTTCTTACTGGATTTAGGATGAGAAACTCATAATAGCCAGAGCATATCCTTCCTAAGTTGATTACTTTTCAGTGACACCAATGCGTTAATACATTAGTTGGCTTTGTTCTGCAGGTATATAAATTACAATTAAAAGTCCTTGGAATCAAAGTGGATCTACTTACTTACGTTCTTCCTTTGTTCAGGAGCTTGTCTCCTCCTTAAACTTTGATTGCACCTTCTGTTTGCGGGCAGTACGGCAGTTTCTCTTTGGAGTTTTTACATAAACTGTGTCCACATTTGTTGACAATGTTATTCTTGCAGTGTCATCTGGTCATCAGTCAGGTCCCGTCATTAGCATGTTTTTTTAACATAGCTCTCTCTGTCTTGCTCATGAACTTTTTGCTATTTCTCAGCAAAGTTGGACTAATGGCAACTGTTTCCAACTCTGATATACAAACAAATATTCTGTCCTTACAGTCCAACTCATTTGCCTTTTGGAGTTAAGGGATTGTTTGATCTCTAGTTGCAGCCACACCCTAAAAGCCATGGCTGTGCACAGCTTAGTTTATAACTAGGCTGAGCTGTCGCATGATGAGAAGAGCAATGTATTAGGGTCTTACAAGGGCTTTTAAAGGAAAGAATATAGGTCTTGCCATTGTTTTCCTAGGGTTCATATGAGCTTATCTTTTTAATTGACCATTGGTGCAAAGTTCTGTCCATCGATGTCACTTATCCTTGAGTTATGGGACTGTTCGAACTTGGGTGCCCAGCTCATACTTCTAAGAGATATTCCTATTATGTCATCTTATCAGATAAGGCACAAAGGTGCATTCCAACAATAGGCCGCTCCATGGAGACAGAGACTTTGTAGCTGAAAATAAGAGTATCTGGCTCTGATTTTTAAACCAGTATGTTTGTTCTAGCCATAGCAAAAGAATGGATAATGACAGTCTGTCCTGAAACTACAAATTGATAAACTGACAGACAAGGGGTGGGAACTGTTGCAGAAACTGGCAGGACTTGTTCAAATGCTACAGTATATTCTGCCAGATGGAAGTATGTCAAAGGGGCTATAGGAGGGGTGGGAGTATTCCTTTACCGCACTATAGGCCCTGCAGATCCATCGTTTTTTAAAGATGTCTTTAATGGAGGGCAGAGAGATACCAATGATATTTTCTGCTGTTCACTACATTTGTTGTAGGACCTTACTATCAGAAACACTACAGTTCCCAAACCAGACAATGATGGAGCTGGTCAGAACAATCTCACTGGTGTTCCTGTAGAATGTGGTAGGTGGTAGGCCAGCCTTCTTCTGCCGCCTGAAAAAAGTAGAGCCGCTGCTGTGCCTTCTTGGCTATGGAGGTGGTGTTAATTGAGCAAGTAAGTTCACCTGCCAGGTTCACACCAAGGAATTTAGTGCTCTTGACCAATTCCACATCATATTTCTCAATGTGCAGTAGGGTGTGGACAACATGGGTCTTCTGAAAGTCAACAATCATCTCTTTTGTCTTGTCCACATTAGGAGACAGATTGTTACACTTGCACTCACTCCTATTGCTGATGAGACCCACCACCATTGAGTTCATCTTCACACTTAATGATGATGTTAGAGCCATATGCAGCCATACATTGATGAGTCAGCAGAGTAAACAGAAGTTGGCTTAGTACACAGCCCAGAGGGCACCAGTGCACAACATGATAGTAATGGAGATGGTGCTTCCGACATGGACTGTCTGGGATTTCTCTGTCAGGAAGTCCAGGATCCACTTGCATCGGAAAGTGTTGCCTAGCCAACCAAACATCCCTATGATCTTTTGAAGGATGATAATGTTGCATTGAAAACTGAACTGAAATCAATGAAAAGTATTCCAGCATAATGGTCCTTTTTGTCCAGATGGGACATAGCCAGATAAACAGAAGATGACAAGCATCTTCAGTGGAACAGTTTGTGAAAATGGTAAACTGAAAAAGGTCATGTGATATGGGAAATCCAGCTTTCTGTGTCTCACTCTTTATCCTTTTTGGAAAATTTTGAAGTAGAAAATTTAGCCAAAATAAGCAAAATAGCAAAAAAATGGAAAAAATAACAAAAACAAATAAAATAGAATTTTTTCTGAAATAGCATGTTTGTGTTCTTTAAATTGAAAAAAATGTTTTTATGGTAATACATTTTTTGTCAAAGAATTATCAATATGTAATAGCAAGAAAGAGCTGCATAAAAGAAAAACAATTCCAAACAGTATACATCACCCATCTCTATCGCTCCTGTCCTAAAAGCAAAACAAAATTGAAAAATTTGAAATAATTCAAGACCAAAATGGCCAAACAGGTCATCCAAAGCGTTAATGCCAGCCTGCATTCAAGTTAATAGCATTAAGAATGATTGGAAAGATTAAGTCAGTCAGTTAGTCATTGTTTATATCGCTATATCCTAACACAGGGTCACGGGGGTCTGCTGGGGCAAATCCCAGCCAGCAAAGGGGGCCAGGCAGGAACAAACCCCAGGCAGGGTGTCAGCCCACCACAGGGCACACACACACCAAGCACACACTAGGGACAATTTAGAATCGCCAATGCACCTAACCTGCATGTCTTTGGACTGTGGGAGGAACCCGAGCACCCAGAGGAAACCCAAGCAGATTCGGGGGAAAGATTAAGTCATAAAATCAAATAAAATTTAGTTTGCAGTATAGCAAAGATACACAACATCTTCCATTAAAGAATTTGTCCACTAAGGTCAAAACAAGAACAATCTAAATACCAAAATGCCAAACAAATCCAGTAGGCAAAGCCAGTCAAAAGCAAGTTTGTTTCCCTAAAGTCTTTCTGTTATTAATAGGGCAATGTCATTTTTTATAACCACAGGGTGACAAAGTCACATGTCACATTTTGATGAGGTAACTGCCTTTCTGATTTGCACCACCTCAGTTTTTATGATGGAAATTTGCATATACTCCGGGTGAAGACCTTTGGAGGATGGCCTGCTGTCAAGAAGGGCAGCAAAGACGCCACTTCTCTCCAAGAAAAACATCAGGGACAGACTGATATTCTGCAAAAGGTACAGGGATTGGACTGCTGAGGACTGGGGTAAAGTCATTTTCTCTGATAAATCCCCTTTGCAATTGTTTGGGGCACATTTCCACTTTTGTCCGTATGCTATGTTTTAGTGTAAGTTTTATGCATGGTGTTATGCATGAGGCCCCAGGGTCCTATGTACTCGCTTCTGTCCTCTTCTTTTCAACACAACCCACAGATTTTCAATGATTAGGTCCTTGAACTGAGACACTCATTGCAGAATCTTAATTTTGTGTTATTTTACCCATTTATGTGTTGAGTTGGAAATATGTTTTGGATCATTGTCCAGCAACAACTCTGTCTTAGTTTCTAGGCAAACAGACAATCTTCTGGTATTTCATGGAGTCCATCATGCCATGTGCCCTAACAAGTTTCCCAGGGAATTTAGGGGAAACACAGCACCACAACATCACAAAGCCTTGATGGTGAGGATCAGTTTCTCTTTTAGTATAGCCACCCTTCTTTTCATGCCAAAAAGCTAAATTTTCTTTTTGTCTAACGATAGAAGACGGTTCCAATCAAAGTTCCAGTAGCATTTACTAAACTAAAGGCACTTACAGAAATGTAAAGGCTTTTTTCTCACATGTCCCCCAAATAATCTGTTGGCATGGAGGTACCGTCTGACAGTAGTTTTGGAGACAAGGTCACTCTAAGATGCTACTTTTTTTCTTTTTTTCTCCAACAATGATTGTTAGTGATGTTTTTACCTCTTATACCTCTCTCTTACCTCTCTTACTATTGCTACTGTGCATGGAGGAAAAATTCACTTCCAGGCAAGTTGGTAGCAGTTCCAGTTGATTTCATCCATCCATCCATCCATCCTCTTCCGCTTATCCGAGGTCGGGTCGCGGGGGTAGCAGCTTAAGCAGAAAGGCCCAGAATTCCCTCTCCCTGGCCACTTCTTCCAGCTCTTCCAGGAGAATCCCAAGCCGTTCCCAGGCCAGCCGGGAGACATAGTCCCTCCAGCGTGTCCTGGGTCTTCCCCGGGGCCTCCTCCCGGTTGGACATGCCGAACACCTCACCAGGAGGCGTCCAGGAGGCATCCTGATCAGATGCCCGAGCCACCTCATCTGACTCCTCTCGATGTGGAGGAGCAGCGGCTCTACTCTGAGCCCCTCCCGGATGACTGAGCTTCTCACCCTATCTTTAAGGGAAAGCCCAGACACCCTGCAGAGGAAACTCATTTCAGCCGCTTGTATTCGCGATCTCGTTCTTTCGGTCACTACCCATAGCTCATGACCATAGGTGAGGATAGGAGCGTAGATCGACTGGTAAATTGAGAGCTTTGCCTTACGGCTCAGCTCCTTTTTCACCACGACAGACCGATGCAGAGCCCGCATCACTGCGGATGCCGCACCGATCCGCCTGTCGATCTCACGCTCCATTCTTCCCTCACTCGTGAACAAGACCCGAGATACTTGAACTCCTCCACTTGGGGCAGGATCTCTCCCCCAACCCTGAGAGGGCACTCCACCCTTTTCCGGCTGAGGACCATGCTCTCGGATTTGGAGGTGCTGATTCTCATCCCAGCCACTTCACACTCAGCTGCGAACCGATCCAGAGAGAGCTGAAGATCACGGCCTGATGAAGCAAACAGGACAACATCATCTGCAAAAGCAGTGACCCAATCCTGAGTCCACCAAACCGGACCCCTTCAACACCCTGGCTGCGCCTAGAAATTCTGTCCATAAAAGTTATGAACAGAATTGGTGACAAAGGGCAGCCTTGGCGGAGTCCAACTCTCACTCCAGTTGATTTGAACTTATTAATTATTGTCCCAATTGTAGATATAGACATTTTCAGATGAGTAGCTATTTTAATAGCCATTTTCTGACTTTTGAAGGTCACAACATATGCTCCTCTCATTTGAATTGTGTGTTCTCTTATCCTTGCATTGCTAATGAATGAATCTTTACACTTTGTTCATAAGAATTTCAAGAAGTGCCAATTATTATGATTTTGTTAAACATAAGTATTTTTGATGAGGGGTTATTTTTTCTCATAAATAAATTTACTGCAATTAAAGGTTGGATTTCCTTCATTTTTTCAGTGTGAGATTAAAGTGGTTCACCAAAAGGTGATTTTTTTTAACCTTTTTTTCTCACCTTTCCTAGAGATGCCCATAATTGTATAGTGGCTTCTTTGGAGTCTTTTTCTCCATGTGTAAAAGCATTTAGAAATTTATTCTGACTTCTTTTAAGTTTTGTTCAGAGTACAGTAATCTAGTCGACTGAAAACAAACGCGTGAACTAATTTCTCAGCATCTTTCAGTGATAAAGAGGTCTAACTTTACTTATGTTTCTTAAGTGAAAAAATGCTGTCCTAATGATCTGAAATGTATCCAGTTTATTTCTAATAGCCTCATTGTATCCATTATTGCTGATCACTAAAATTTCAGTTTTCTCTTTATTTAACTTGAGAAAATTACTATTCATCCATTCTGAGATACTAGTCAGACATTGTGTTAGTGAATCAATAGAATCAGGGTCATCAGGTGCTAAGTAGTTGCCCTGAGATAAGATGCTGGGCATGGAACACCATATTGGATATCACAGATTTTGGAGCACTACTTGTCTGTTAAAGTCCAACCAGTGAGCCACTGAAATGAACCTGACTTGGACCATCTTATGGAGCTGTGGAACACAAGCTCTGATTATGTAATCTTTAACCCCAAATGAGCAGTAAGAGGTGGATCCAGCAGCAGGAATGTGCAGGCACACGGTGCATGAGGCAGATGAAAACAGCATTAGAGGGCCAGGCTAAGAAATAACCTTTATGGAGCAATATTCCTTGCTTTTTTATCCTAAAGAACTTTCCTAAAGAACTTTAAAAAGGCCCCAATGAGATCATTTAGTGAGTTTTGCTTTTGCAAAATCACATCACTTGCAATAATAATTTGTAGAGAAATGTGCAAAACTGTACATGAAATGAAACTTCACTGTTTTCTTCACCTTTAGATAATAATGCTTGTACCTTAAACAAATCAGAAAAAATGCATTATACTTCAGCATAACAACTAGTGTATTAAAATTAGATACTGATTTTTTTTTTGTTTTGTTGTTGCTAATTTGGTGTGGATACAACTGCTTTGATCTTGGTGGACCAGTTTATAAATAACAGATTGCACATAGTAAGGCAAAATTTTGTGACGTGTTAAACCTCTGAATTAATTAAAGATAATAGTGTAAAATTTCTCTTTGTAACAGGAAAGCAAAATAGTGTTATAGCAGAGCTAGGGTTTCATCCTTGGCTTAAGTGTGTCTTCCTTTTGTTTAATAATTTTGCACTTAAAACAGAGAAATGTGAGAACATTCTGACATTACGGCTGAGGGAGAGCCCTTTAACTTTTACATTAGTTGGAATACAATCAGTTCCTCACTGGAACATTAGCTTATTCTTCTGTTCATTGGTTCTCTTTATTATAGATTTTGGATATTAATTTTTGGAATACTTCCATATACAGTAAATTCTTCTTTTCTCTTTTTGTTCTACTGATCTGTTCGCTGATCTTTTTCACTTGGAGTTTTGGATTATGGACTGGTTTTGTTTTGTCCAGATGTTTGCCTTTTGTCAACAACTGATTTGCTCTCTTTACTTTTTGTCTTAA
This sequence comes from Polypterus senegalus, assembly GCF_016835505.1. Lineage (NCBI taxonomy): Eukaryota > Metazoa > Chordata > Cladistia > Polypteriformes > Polypteridae > Polypterus > Polypterus senegalus. The sequence continues at coordinate 120,673,880 of NC_053155.1, read as the reverse complement.
GATATTTAGCAAATAAATTCTTTAAATATTATACAAAAATTGTTTTGTTATTATAGGCTAGGGTTTACTTCAGCTTCCCTATTCCTTTCTGAGCTGTCTGAATAAAAAAAGATTTCTCTTGTTTTTTGCGTCTGAAGAGCCCAGCAAACTATAGCAAATAGTGACTATAATTAACCACATTCTGCATTTATTAGAAAGAAGGAGAGAAAGTTGTTTTCACAATGCTGACGAGATTTCTGCCAAAATTTCCATCAGGCACTGGGGTCTTTTCTTTATCATGGGATCTCAGACCTCCATTGAGCTTATCTCTAATAGTAAGTGCATCCAAATGCAAAGTTCGCTCCTCTGAGAGATCAGGCAAATTTAGAAGAATGTAGAAAAGATGACCAATCTGGGAGGGATTGGATTTTTTCAGAAAACAATTTAGCATAGTAATTGAAAAATGTTAATAATTTGTTTTGGGTCATTGGTGATTGTAACTCATTCAGTTTTTAATGGAAGAAAGGACAGCAGGATAGGAAAAGGAAAGGATAGCAAATGACTCATTTATAGCTCTGGTGCAATGGATCTGAAATTACATTTACATTTATTTGCTTTGCAGAAGCTTTTATGCAAACCGACTTACAACAGAGATGAACGTAATTGAGTAACATTAGGCTAGGGCCTGTTTGTTCAACAAGTTTTGTAGAACAGGTAACAAAAGTTGATTTCCACAAGTGAAAAAGATATCATAACTAATAAATCTTCAATCATAGATTAACAATCAATAAATAAATTAAACTTAATGAAACAACAAGTCAACCAACATTATGAAAATCGCAGAGCAAAGTATTTTTGTTTCTATCAATTAGGCAGATATTCACAGAACAGATGGGTTTTCAATTGCTTCTTAAATTCATTGAGGGAGACAGCAGTTCAGATGGAGATGGGCAGATTGTTCTACCAGCTAGAAACTACACAGGAAAAGAGTCTGGATTGATATTGATTCCACACAGAGGCAGCATCAAAAGACGCTGTTTACTGGCAGACCTGAATGGAATAGAAGGAGTTTGTGTCTCGGTATACGCAGGTGCTGATCCATTGACTACTCTGTAGGTAAGCATCAGGGATTTCAACTTAAAGTGTGAGAGACAATGTAGCAACCTGAAGAGAGGAGTGACATGTGCCTGTCTCGGCTGGTTAAATACAAGATTAGCCACTGCATTCTGGATCATCCATAGCAGTTTGATGTATATGTGGGTACTCCTGCCAGAAATGAGTTGCAGTAGTCCAGATGCGACAAGACCAAAGCCTGGACCAGAAGCTGTCCTGAATATTCTGTCATTGTTGCAATTGGAGTGAATTTAACTCATACCTAACATTTGAAATTTTAACTTCAATTTTGTATCCACTATATATTGGAGAGACTTTTGTAAGTCAAAGAGTTTAGCCACAAGTTTAGTTGTTTTTTGGATTTTAAAGTCCTGAATGCAGCACTAGCCTCCCAGATGATCACTGATGAATAGGCAGAGACAGTATTTATGTCTAAAACATTTTTAATCTTGGGGATAACTATCACAAAGTTGTTTGTTATGTAACAGCAATCTATTAACTCTCCATCTGTTGGCACCAGTTTTCAAGTAATAATAATATATTTTAAGAGAAAATGAGGAATCTGCCACAATTGGAACCATTACTTGAGAAATAAATATAAAACAAATACATTATGGGATTTATAGCATGGCAAATTTAAAGTGTATATCCTGATTGATGAATCATAAAGTTATTAGCTAAACCAAGGTCTTTGCATAACTCACAAAGTGAACAAGCTGAGTTACGAAAACACTCAAGAACTGGTGAGAGAGTTTTATCAGTAACGTCATTTGCTTCAGTATCCATATACTAGCTTATCGAAATATGTGTTTATTAAAACAGGGATAATGATACAATGGTCAGTACATCTGTTTTGATCACGTCATGCATTTGTGAAACCTTCTCACAGGATATGTGTTATATCCTTCTTTATTTGTATATCTTGTGGCCTTTTTTCATCAGACTTTCTAACCCTTATGTGCCTCTTTAGTTGTGCATCTTATTGCCTTTCTTTGCCATATATGCCTTCACTTTTGGTAAAGCTGGACGAGGTAATGTACAGATGTACACCAAAAGGGTTAATATATTATGCCAGTCACTTGCCTTTATTCATCAGACTCTACCACCTTTTTGTGGACACCAGATGACATTATGCCTGGGGAGGGGACGCCAGATGGACAGATGTCTTATTGCTTTATATATAGAGAGATTGTTAGTATTAATGAAAGTTAAATAAATGACTTCCTGTATTAGACAAGAAAGAAACTTGATACAGAATGTGTGTGTGTGTGTAAATGGACACGATCTTCTGCCCTCTCTGATCTCCACATAGTAGCAAGAGTATACCATTTTCTATCCATTAAAGCAATAACTTCACTTGCACAATTCAGGCTAATGAGAATAATCTAATAAAGGAAGCAACTCTGTAATGTCTTATTTCTGCAGCACATGACATCAGCAGTCTTTATATGGATTTTCTGTAGTAGGGCAACTTTAATACAGCGACAATAGAGAAGATCAAAATAGCACCAAAGGTGAGTTACAGAATCCAGGAGCCAAAAATTGCATGAGGTAACAGATTAGCTATGTTTTAATAAGGGAGAGAGAAAAAGAACCAAAATAAACAGGCTACCCACGGCAGAGTAGCAGCATGGCAATTGGCACCACCACCACGACATCTGGAAGCACAGCACAGGAATCAGGATGTCTTCCACTCCTCACAAAAAAAAAACAAGCTGAAAAAGGTCAAAAAAAGGCTGAATAAAAAAGAGAACACGTAAAGAATTGGCTACACCCCCCACCCCTCCTCTTCAGCAAATAAAGCGAGTACAAAACTAAACAGATAAATAAGTGCATTTAGAAAGTGTAGCAATACAGTAATCCCTCCTCGATCGCGGGGGTTGTGTTCCAGAAACCCTTGCGATAGGTGAAAATCCTTACAAACTCTCAAACACTTATTATAGATATTCCCTGCACAGTTATACAGCATAAACCCTTTGTACTCTCTTAGATATTAGGTAAGATTCATTGAAATTATTTATGTAAACACACTGTTTATATACAGTAAAACCTAAATATTATTTTAAAGATATCGAGTGTCTCTGATATCACATATGTTACAGCCATGCTTGACTATGCACAAAGATAAACACAAAAGAGCACAAAAGTTAACTCTTTACACAGCGAAACACGTTGATGCTGAATGAGCGAGACGAGACTTCCTGGTTAACGCTGCGGAATTGAATTCGGCACTCCGTCGCTGAGCCATTCAGCAAACAGGAACTTAACTGCGTGCTCTGATTAGTTAGCTTCTCAGCCATCCGCCAATAGCTTCCCTTGTATGAAATCAACTGGGCAAACCAACTGAGGAAGCATGTACAGGAAGTAAAAAGACCCATTGTCCGCAGAACCCATGAAGCAGCGAAAAATCAGCGTTATATATTTAGTTATGCTTACATATAAAATCCACTATAGAGTGAAGCCGCGAAAGTTGAAGCATGATATAGCGAGGGATTACTGTACAGTATTTTAACAAAAGGTCCCTCTAGGAGGAAACTGATATTTTCACCTGTCACCATAAATGTAGTGCAGGCCAAACAAATAACAATGAACTCCACTCCACTGACCCTTATAATAAGTGCACACACCAAAAACTCCCCCAACCCAGCTGCAGAGAATGGAAAGAGCAAAAAGCCATGCAAACTATAGAAAGTCCCAATGAAGAAATATAGAGAATCAAAGTTGGAAACTAAATGTAACAAAGGAATCCAATACTAAATGCCCCAAGAATTGAACAAGAAAGTAGGATAGTGGAGTGCTTTAATTAGCAAACACATTAAGCGTAACAGTTCGTCATGCAAAGTCTTGTGATGCCCTGGCAACACATTTGATACAAAAATTAAACGGGGAAGGATTTAAATGTGTTAAGTACTTCTATTGCCCAAAAGGTATCTGCTGGAAAATCGAGAAAATAGTAGGATCTCCAGGGGTAAGCTTCAAGATGTTAATGTCTGTACAGAATGAAACACTCATAGGTGGGTTTTAATTAAGGCCCAGGAAATGGGGAGTCAGAAAAACAAGGAAAGTCAATAAGAAAATGAGTGTCTGAACTGAGTCCAAAACATGAAGTAAAAATCAGGGTGAAAAAAAGAACGTAATGAAGTTGAAAGCCAGAAAGACAATTAATTAATTAGCCAATATGAGCATCAATAATTGAAGTCAGGAAACCTTTAGGAGTCAAACTAATTAAATTAATGTAGTAAGCCGCAAGCAAACTCCTTGAAGATATCTGTATATTCAGAGGATTTGAAAATGCGCAACACCAACCTTTATCCCGTCACGTGACAATGTCATGTGATGTGCACAAAATAGCAAATGCACAAAAAAGTGGTGGTGTTTATGGCAAGCTGAATGAACATTTAGAGATATCTCAAAATGAATTTTAGATATCTGAAATTGCAGTTTGTTTTATTTACATTCTTACAGATTTCATTGTAGTTAAATTCTTTACTCTCAAAATAATTTCTGAAATTAATTGTGAGATATCTGAAAATAGACAGGAAGTTCTATTGAAATAATAGGAAATTTTACAGTAGGTGAATTTTAGATCTCGAGAAAACCCTAAAACAACAGGTTAATGATTTGTTAGGCCAAGAAACAAGCACAAAAATTAAAATACAGTGGAGTCCAATCATGACGCAAGGACTCTGGAAAAAGAAAGTCCAGCTACTTTTGCCAGCTTGAGAACAAAGTTTATAATATATTTCTGGGACATCAGCATGCTGTAGTTTGGGAAAACGTAATAGGGACTCTCTCATGTGGAATCTCCAGTATTTATTGGTCTCTGGTCAGTACACACTGAATGGCAGCATGTTTTTAAAACAGGACAGTGACAACATGTTGTTTGACAAAGTCTGTTCAGTGCAAAAAAATTCTGTGGCCATCTCCGACTCCAAAGTGATGTAACTCTGTGCAAGAAACCACCTCACTCAAGCACTGGGCAGTAAGTATCTGCTTCATCCTTCTCTGATCTTTCAGGATCTTTCCACAATTTGTTAATTTTTCTGTTGTTCAACGTCTTCTGTATCTTCAACTTTAGATTATGTGTTGCAGTTGTGCTATGCAGGCTCCAAATTCATTGTCGTTTCTGGAAATGAGGTGGTGCATAGAGTGAACCTTTATTTTTTGTCTAGGGATTGCTCTATTCCCAAATCAGCAAAGCTAGTCATTATGTTGGCAATAATTTGTTCCATAAGGAGGTTCTTGTGAGAGTTGATTTTTACTGATAAATGTGATTTTCACTATTTGATTATATATTGATTATATTGAATGACTTCTGCTCTTGTTAACTGTTAGCTTTTACCTTTAGCACTCTTAGAAAGCATTTTAATTAATACCTCTTGATCCGTGGCCCAGTCCCGCTGCTACTTTAGCACAAGGACAAGTATCGATAAGAAAACCAGTATAATCTAGTGTATCAGAATCCTGACTCCAAGGGTCCAGTTTATCAGTAAATAGCAAGGACACAAGAAATTAAACTAATCATGTACTTCTGTAATTGGAAAGTGTATGTAAGTAGTATTACAAACATCTGTAAGTCAGTCATCTCCTTCATATATACAGTGGGATGGAAAAGTTTGGGCAATCTTGTTAATAGTCATTATTTTCCTGTATAAATCATTGGTTGTTACGATAAAAAAGTCAGTTAAATATATCATATAGGAGACACACACAGTGATATTTGAGAAGTGAAATGAAGTTTATTGGATGTACATAAAGTGTGCAATAATTGTTCAAACAAAATCAGGCAGGTGCATAAATTTGGGCACTGTTGTCATTTTATTGATTCCAAAACTTTTAGAACTAATTATTGGAACTCAAATTGGCTTGGTAAGCTCAGTGACCCCTGACCTACATACACAGGTGAATCCTATAATGAGAAAGAGTATTTAAGGGGGTCAATTGTAAGTTTCCCTCCTCCTTTAATTTTCTCTAAAGAGTAGCAACATGGGGGTCACAAAACAACTCTCTAATGACCTGAAGACAAAGATTGTTCACCATCATTTTTTAGGGGAAGGATACAGAAAGCTGTCCCAGAGATTTAAGCTGTCTGTTTCCACAGTTAGGAACATATTGAGGAAATGGAAGACCACAGGCTCAGTTCAAGTTAAGGCTCGAAGTGGTAGACCAAGAAAGATTTCAGATAGACAGAAGCGACGAATGGTGAGAACAGTCAGAGTCAACCAACAGACCAGCACCAAAGACCTACAACATCATCTTGCAGCAGATGGAGTCACTGTGCATCGTTCAACCATTCAGCACAGGAGATGCTGTATGCGAGGGTGATGCAGAGGAAGCCTTTTCTCCGCCCACAGCACAAACAGAGCCGCTTGAGGTATGCTCAAGCACATTTGGACAAGCCAGCTTCATTTTGGAATAAGGTGCTGTGGACTGATGAAACTAAAATTGAGTTATTTGGGCATAACAAGGGGCGTTATGCATGGAGGAAAAAGAACACAGCATTCCAAGAAAAACACCTGCTACCTACAGTAAAATATGGTGGTGGTTCCATCATGCTGTGGGGCTGTGTGGCCAGTGCAGGGACTGGGAATCTTGTCAAAGTTGAGGGACGCATGGATTCCACTCAGTATCAGCAGATTCTGGAGACCAATGTCCAGGAATCAGTGACAAAGCTGAAGCTGCGCCGGGGCTGGATCTTTCAACAAGACAACGACCCAAAACACTGCTCAAAATCCACTAAGGCATTCATGCAGAGGAACAAGTACAACGTTCTGGAATGGCCATCTCAGTCCCCAGACCTGAATATAATTGAAAATCTGTGGTGTAAGTTAAAGAGAGCTGTCCATGCTCGGAAGCCATCAAACCTGAATGAACTAGAGATGTTTTGTAAAGAGGAATGGTCCAAAATACCTTCAACCACAATCCAGACACGCATTGGAACCTACAGGAAGCGTTTAGAGGCTGTAATTTCTGCAAAAGGCGGATCTACTAAATATTGATTTAATTTCTTTTTTGTGGTGCCCAAATTCATGCACCTGCCTGATTTTGTTTGAACAATTATTGCACACTTTCTGTAAATCCAATAAACTTCATTTCACTTTTCAAATATCACTGTGTGTGTCTCCTATATGATATATTTAACTGACATTTTTTATCGTAACAACCAACGATTTATACAGGAAAATAATGACTATTAACAAGGTTGCCCAAACGTTTGCATCCCACTGTATATATAATGATTCCACGTATGTGTCAATAAAGATATTCTTCCCCTCCTGGACTGGCTTTGTGAATCTGACTTTGACGTTCTTCATAATCTTCCAAGAGAATGACTCAGATTCATCAACGCCCTCCTGCAAAAAGTTCTATAAGCTTAATGAAATATCTTTGACTGCTGGTACACAATTGTCAATCAGTCATCATCCAACCTGCTATATCCCAACACAGGATCACGGGGGTCTGCTGGAGCCAACACAGGGCGCAAGGCAGGAACAAACCCAGGAAGGGTGGCAGCCCACCGCAGGGCACACACACACACACACCCACACACTAGGGACAAATTAGGACCTGCATGTCTTTGGACTGTGGGAGGAAACTCACACAGACACTGGGAGAACATGCAAACTCCACGCAGGGAGGACCCAGGAAGCAAACCCAGGTGTCCATACTGGTAGACAATTGTGAGAGAACTTATTTTTCTAATACTTTAGCATCTTAGGCTTTTAAAGTCACAGTCTTTTGCCTGTCAGCCTTAAAATAAGATCCTCTGTGTAATTAGAGTACCTTACAGTGCCTTTGTTTGAAGAAAAAATGTTAGTATAGCAAGGGCTCCTGGAGCTGCATCTTAGTTAAATAAAATGTTTGCACATTTCTGGAGTATGAATAGCCTTTGTGTACGAGAGCATTGCAGGACCAGGTATTGGGAGGTATTTCCATACAATAAGTAAAGTGTAATTACACTCATTTAGCCTACATAACAGTGAACTAATCAAAAGCTCAAGCACAAGCTATCCTGATCCTACAGGTGTCATAGGATCTATCATTATCAGGGCATCATGAGATTCAGCTTGAACTGCTGTTTTGAGAAAATAAAAAATGTAACACTAAAACATTTATATGGTATAAGAGTCCCCAGGCAGCTGACCTTACATAGATGCTACGTGCTGTCACACAAGGTCACCTATTCCCACCTTCTGGTTTCTTGTAACAGAAGAGTCAGTGACAGTGATGTAGAGTTCAGTCCATCTGGGCGTGGGTACATAATTTAATGAGATGCAAAGAAAATGTGTTTCTGTCAGGCAGGTGGATTAAAATCATATATTATTTGCTCCATGCATAGTTTAAATCGTGAAAAATAAAATTAATAGAAAAAGTTTAAACAGCATGCATCACTGCAACTGCAGAGGAAATAAAAACTAAGATTACATGTATACACTGCACAAAATGCACTAGAAAAAATAGAAAAAAAACTTGTAATAGGAGTTGTTTTGCTTTTATTTAGCATAAAATCTGCTATGCGGTAAGCAAAATTTACTTCATGAAATAATCTTAAATACAACTTTCTTTGTAAGTCAACAAATCTTACAATAAGGAAAAACAAGATTTAATGGCATTATATAAAAACTTTCCATTTGCTTAGATTTCATTTTTTGCAGTGCACTTTAAGATGCTTTTCAGCTACTTGAAAAATTGAAACAATATCATACATAGTCCATTGTTGTATACGTTTTATCAATGGTAAAGGAACATGGAAACTAACACATTACAAGCAACCATGTGAATTCGGCTTGTTCTGATCTTCATACTAAACACAGTCACAGGTTTAAAAACACTTCAGAGTGATACTGCTGTCTAAACTGGCAGCTAAGGTGGATGTAGAATGAGTAGGGTTACCAAACATCCCATTTTCCCCAGAAATGTCCTCTTTTTAAGTGTCTGTTTGGGCATTCAGGTGGATTGCACAGAACTGTCAGTTTGTGCAGGATTTTTACACTGCAGCCTATCATTCACAACCAGGTTTTAGTTTTTTCCAATTCAACAACAACAACAACATTTATTTAAATAGCACATTTTCATATAAATAATCTAGTTCTTTACATGATGAAGAAAGCGTTAAAAGACAAAATTAATAAGAAAAATAAGACAAAACTCATTAACATAGAATAAAAGTAAGGTCCGATGGTCAGGGAGGACAGAAAAAACAAAACAAAAAAAAAACTCCAGGTGGCTGGAGAAAAAAATAAAATCTGCAGGGATTCCAGACCATGAGACCACCCAGCCCCCTCTGGGAATTCTACCTAGCATAAATGATCAGTCCTCATTGTATTCAGGGTTTTTAATGGAAGGACTTGACAATAAAGGTCATGTGGACTGCTAGCCTTTAATCCATCAGTGTAGGAACATCATGGTGCTTTGATTAGGTGGTGGTGGCAAAAACCGGGAAAAGAACAGAAGAGAGGGTAGGGGTTAGTATGGATTTTGGAGCCACCATGAATAGTAATGACAATTAATTGAATATGCAGAGCATCAGGATTAAACTAAAATGAAGTTATGAGAAAGCCATGTTAAAGTAATATGTTTTCAGCACTGCGTTAAAGTGCTCCACTGTATTAACCTGACGAATTCCTATTGGCAAGCTATTCCAGATTTTAGGTACATAACAGCAGAAGGCTGCCTCACCAGTGCTTTTCATTTTTGTTCTTGGAATTCTAAGCAGACACTCATTTGAAGATCTAAGGATACGATTTGGAATATAAGGTGTCAGACATTCCGATACATAAGATGGAGCGAGATTATTTAAGGCTTTGTAAACCATAAGCAGTATTTTAAAGTCAATTCTGAATGACACAGGTAGCCAGTGTAGTGACATCAAAACTGGAGAAATGTGCTCCTGCTTGTTAATTTCTACTATATTATTCTTGATGAATAAGCAATGGCAATGCCATAGATGAGTGCTTTACAGTTATTGATGTTGTGCCATGTACATTATGGAAGTAATTACAAACGTTCAAACCCAGCCCCCCACACATTTACACAGAGAGAAACTCCAAGAGTATCGATATCAACACCCAGGTGTAAGATGGAAAATAACTCCAAAGGCCCTTTTTTTAATTCTTGTGTCTTCATTTTTGGCTCAGGAAATATAGTAACCCTAGGCATGAGCAAAATATAAAGCTGCTATCTGAAAGATATGCCTTCTTTTTGCTAACTATATGAAGTTAAAAATATAGAAGAATTCTGCCTCCATCTATTAAAAAGTGACAGCCACATTAACACTTAAACCATGAGTAAGATATCTCCATCCCCAGCCTGTGCAGAAGATGTGATGACACTTAAAGAGTTTTGAAATGAAAAGTAATTGTAGGTTATAAGTGACAGTGCATAAACTGTTTTATTAAAGTCATAATTTGGATAACTGGAGGATTTAGTAAATTTAAACATTTCCGATACGTACTATATAAACTGTATACTGTATATAAAGCTACATGTTACTGACAGACAAGAAATTCTGGACAATTTGACTTCTTCATAAAAGAACATTTTACCTCAGGTAATCTTTAGTCTCATGGCCCCCAAGGCCCATAAACAAAATCACTGAAAAGTTAAATTATTGGTCAAAAAAAATCATATACTGTAAAAGTCAGATAGGTCAATCTTAGTGCTGGTGGTTGCAGGATGGTGACATGTCTAAACATAACTCAGCAACACCATGGTATGAGTTCCTTATTCTTAATTCTTTTTCTTTCTTGATCTTGTTTATCTTGTATATACCATTGTTTATTTATCAACCCCGTGCTGTTAAAATTAGCTTACAAAAAACTGATGAAAGTATTGAGTAATGCATACAGTATATTTCTAACAAAATTCTATCAAAATAATGTTTTAAATAAAAAGCGTCTTTTAATCATTGTATTTGGATAAAAATTAAATATTGATTATATTTGCATCAGCATTGTACTTATGTTTATTCATATAAAGGGAGACCTGCCACCAATCAAATGTATAGTCACCCAACCTTAAAGCTATAAAACATAATTGGAATTAATAGGATTTTTATGACATGTAAAATATTTTCATAGACATGTTTGTTCCTAAATTAATGTTAATGCTGTGGTGAATCTTTTCAGTTTATTTTCAGAGGGGTAAGCTACTATTATAAGTAATGTGAATATTAAAGAAGCAGACCCCAGAAGTGAGGCTGCAGTTTACGACATCTCAGACTGTGAGTTTGCTTCCATTGTCTTTGTATACTCTGACACTAAGTCAGGGGAAGTTAAGCTTTTTGAATTTTTTTGATTACCACACTTTATTAATTTGAGATGTGATCTCTGACTATACAGTATATTTTAGTTTCTCTTGGTATAAGGAAGAATGGGGTTGATTGTGCAAATTCAAAATCTATAACCTGTTTTTTATTTAAGCACAGGTCATTGCATTTATTTATTTCTTTAAATCTTTACCCTTTGTTACTGTATATATTTTTAAATTCACATTAATAACTAATAATAATTATTAATAATTAATAATATTTTCATAAGGTATGACTGATTATTCAATTAGTAAAACTGGTAATGCTCCTTTGACCAGAAACATGCTGGAATTAGCCTCTGAAGTTTGTAATCCGAGTAATTATATTTGGTGAGTGTTTTATTGTGCAAGGTCCTACAATTATCTTATTTTCCCATTTTATACTCTTTTATTGTGTAGACCTTAATAAAATTTCTAAAATGCCATACACTTACTATAATGTGAGTAGGTAATCTAACACTTCCTCCCCCCTTTGCTTCTACATCTGGAACCTCAGGCAGTTAGACAGAGTAAAGAGTTAATTAATCCATCCATTATCCATCCTGCTATATCCTAACTACAGGGTCACGAGGGTCTGCTGGAGCCAATCCCAGCCAACACAGGGCACAAGGCAGGAAACAAACTCCGGGCAGGGCGCCAGCCCACCGCAGGGCAAGAGTTACATGTTTAATTATATATTATTGATAAAAATGCCTGAAAAATTAAGGAAGCAGAATACTATGTGAAAATTGACAAATCATACCTTACATTCTAAGTAGCAGTGCATCTTGAGTCCATAGGTGGCTCTCGGTGTATCCATAGTCTAACTTGCTTTGCTACTATATGGGGTCTGAATGGAGTATTGAAACAGGCCACAAGCCTGTCTTAATATGGCTGCCCAGACAGAGTTGACCTCATAACAGTATTCTCTTCATGGCCAGACTGTGAGAGAGAGAAGAGTAAAGACAAGGTGACCAACTTTATACCAGTCTTACAACAACACACAAACCAATGGGATGTCATATAACAGAATGGCCTCAAATTCAAAACCAGCCATACTTTAGACCAATAGATCCAGTTTATCTGTCCCTCTCCAGACCAGTTACCAATGAAAGGGCTCAGGTACAACCTGTCACCCAGTTGCTTTGTTTAGCCAGTTTATGGCCTTCCTGTGGTGGATGGCTTATAGGTTCCAAGTTCAAACACAGTCACCCTTGACAAGCTGGTCTGATGGCTCATCCCCCTAACCATAAATTTCACATCTTGAGTCAGTGTTAAAAACTGGGTTTTGGTTAGGTAAACATCAAAACACCACCATTCTCATCAATAAAGAGAAACATGCCTGAAATTATATTTGCTTTGTCTAGCTTACAAATAAAGACTTGCAAAATATTTATCAACTTATAAGCTAGAAATCACTCCACCACAGTGAATATTTGACATATATCAACGAAAGACCTTTGTGTGTGTGTATGGAGCAGTCCATTCTGCTCACGCTCAACCACAGTCACAGAAGTTGGTGTGAATTCTATGGAAGATGTATAAGCTTATACAAGGGCACCTTGCACCTGGTGAGGTGGCGTACGCAAACACTTTTAAATTTTAGGCTTATAATTATATGTAGCACACATTAAATTAGCTACTTCTGTTCTGAGGTTTTATTTTAAAGTACATGCTGAAGAAATGGCACTTAGCCCCTGAGGCTGCATATGAAAAATTATTTGTGTAACCCTCAGGTAAATATTTAGCTTCTGAAGTTTTATTAAGCACAGGCTAGTTAAGTAGAGCTTATCCTCTGTGGTTGCATATGAAAAAGATATTACTGGCCATAGTTGCATTGTTTTGTAGAGGTATATTTTACTTCCAGTGCAAACTGAATTGCTAGCATTATGTCAGGACTGGGAGGTGAAGTGTAGTCAAAAATGAAAACAAAGTTGTTAACCAGAAAATTCAATAATCTGTTGCCAATACCAAATCACTAACCAAACTCGAAGGAATAAAGGAAACTGCTTATTTTTCAAAGCCAGACACATAGTAATACAATCTGTTGGGGAATGTGATTATATTATGTTATATTTCATGTGCTTTAAAATGTTAAAATCATTATAGATGACATTTAATGGTGATAAACTGATAGGCTTTAAGTTATTTTCTTTTTGTTTTTTTCTTGAACTCTGGATCTCAGCTAGTTTAAACCACATAAAGAGGAAGCATTTGTGGAGAACAAGGCATTCTTGTAGAGAAAGGGGATTTCTGTAGAATGCTGAGGAGCAGACAGACACCTTTTGCAGACAAGTAGAAAGGGAATAAGTAGGATTTAGAGAAAGGTCAAAACTTTAAAAATAGCAAAATGGTACTTTTTGCTAAACTTTTCACATGCATAAAAGTGAAACACTTGACCTTTACATGTGATGACATAGTCTGTCAGATGACATTGAGCAGACAGGGGCTAGGAGGGTTCACCTTGGCCCTGACAAGCTTTAAAAAGTTAGCAACTTGGAGGAGAAGAAGGAAGATGGAGAATCATGAAAAGGGGAGGATGAGGAGCAGAAGATCCATGTCGTGAGATTAAAGATCGATTCAAATTGGGTTTGTCATCCAGCATCATCTATGACAGCTGCTGAAATATTCAAGTTGTATGATGACACATCCATTTTCTTTTTGCTTCTGCTTGTGGCACATTTAAGCATGTTAAGAATGTTAAAGATTATAATGACTAAATAAGTTATCTAAGTTATCTAAATCTGTCCCATGCTTGCATTGTTGCTCTATCTTTCCCCCTGGGTATAGAGAACAGGAAAAGATGTCCTCCAATAGTGAAAGTGAAGCACAGTAACAGTTAATTCTGGATGAAGTCAAATTGTTGTCCCAGGTGCATGTGTTTTGTGGTTATCTCCTTCTAGGCCAGGTGAGTATAAGTATAAAAGAACAAGATTTGGGGTCAATGTCAATTTATTTATATAGCACATTTAAAACAACATAGGAATGCTGTGGCCAAAGTCCTTTACAATAATAGAATAAAAGAAAACAAACAAAAAAACATAAATAACATACATAGAAATAAAATATATGAACATTAATAAAATAAATAATAAATAGAAGAGATAGTATATAATCACAATGAGGAAACCATCAGTATTACTGAAGGTCACGGAATGCAAGTGAATAGAAATGAGTCTTTAATCTTGTTTTGAACAGTTCAATTGTAGACGACTCCTTTATGTGATGAGGTAAAGAGTTCCACAGGTGAGGAGCAGCAGCTGCAAACACTCTGTCCCCCTTAGTTTTACACTTGGTACGAGGGACAACAAGAGACAACTGACCAGAAGATCTAAGCACTCTGGATGGCTGGTGTAAAACACACAATTCAGATAAATAGGCAGAAGCAAGCCCATGTAAAGATTTAAAAACTAGCAACAAGATTATAATGACTAAATAAGTTATCTAAGTTGTCTAAATCTGTCCCATGCTTGCATTGTTGCTCTATCTTTCCTCCTGGGTATAGAGAACAGGAATTAAAATCAATTCGAAAACTGAAAGGCAGCCAGTTTAAAGAAGCTAAAATAGGAGAAACAGAGTCATACTTTCTTTCCCCAACCAGAAAGCGAGCGGCAGCATTCTGGACCAACTATAACCTGTGTATCAGGGGTTTGCTAATCCCAGAATACAGCGAGTTGCAGTAATCAAGGCGAGACAAAATAAAAGCATGAGTAGCTTTCTCAAGATCCCTAGAAGATAAAAAAAAGGCTTGATCTTACCTAATAGACGAAGCTGGATAAACCTGTGTATCATCCGCATAGCAGTGAAAATAAATGTTAAATTTCCTAAAAAGAGCTCCAATAGGATGAAGGTATATAGAGAATAAAATAGGACCAAAAATGGATCCCTGAGGAACACCATATTTAAGAGGAGCAGTAGACGAAAAAGAGGAATTTAAAGTCACTGAAAAGTGTCTACCAGTTAAATATGACCTGAACCAGTTAAGAGCAGCCCCCTTAAGCCCAACAAGATGTTCAAGCCGCATCAGCAATATCTCATGGTCAATAGTGTCAAAGGCAGCAGACAGGTCAAGGAGGACAAGAACTGCCACATCACGTGAGTCAGTAATAATAGAGATGTCATTGAATACTTTCAGGAGGGCAGTTTCAACACCTGAAAACGGCTAAAGCCAGATTGGTAGATCTCAAATAAATTATTGGAGTTAAGGTGACCAACCAATTGATTATAAATAATTCTTTCTAGAATTTTAGCCAGAAATGGCAGTTGGGAAATTGGGTGAAAATTGGCTAAAACTCCAGGATCTAATTGTGCCTTTTTTAGACAGGGACAGACCGCAGCATGTTTAAAAAAAATGAGGGCACAACCCCCGTACATATAGAATCATTGATAATGGCTAGTAAAGAAGGGCCCAAAACATCAAAGGCTTCCACTAAGAGGCGTGGTGGTACTATATCGAGAGGGCTGGGAGCTGTTTAAGGGTGTCAATAGTTCTTTTTAACTGTGAAAGTGAGAATATTCGTATCCATCATTACAGAAAAGTGATCAGTGAAAGAAATATCGCATAAATCAATATTATTAACTGAAATATCACGAGTAAGAACGAGATCAAGGGTGTGACCGAGAGAGTGAGTTGGCATATTAATATGCTGGATAAAATCAAATGATCCAATAGTGATAAAAAGTCATTAACCAAAGGTTTCGACAACAAACGTGAAAAATCACCAACAATAAATACTTTGTCATGGGAGAGGGTAATATCAGCCAGGAGATCAGAGAATTCAGAAATGAAGGTATCATTAAATACAGGAGGCCTATAAACCACTGCACACTTCGAAAACTTGCAGTTCTAAGCTGCTAAACAGACCCTTTGTAAGGCGCTGACACAAGAACATACTATTAAAAACAGTGTCAATGCCCCTACCATGACGAGTCAGCCGCGGAGAGTTTAAAAATAAATAACCTGATAGTACCAAGTCAGTAAAACATGAAGAGTCACCATTTAAAATCCATGTCTCAGTGATGAAAAAGAAATCCAGATTATCTGCGGTAATAAAGTCTTGCAGAATAAAAGTTTTATTAGACACTGATCTCACATTCAAGAGAGCAGCCTTGATAGAAGTAGAAGAGCTCATTGCAGAAGCAGCGTTTACTGCCCAAGAGCTCACCGAGGAGGAGTTATGCCGCCTTGAAATGGAGAACTTAAATCTGGTGTCCAGTGCCCATGAACCAAGGATGGAGTCCTATGCAGGAGAAGATGGGTCATAGACGTCAGGCATTGAAAATTCCAAGCTCTGGGACTTGAGTCGGCGTTGTTTAACAGCAATTCCAGCTCTTTTTCCACAATGGTGGCGGATTTGTTTGCGTCTCCGAGGGGCATTCAACTCACTGATACAGTTGAACACTGGCATCCAGGTGAAGAAGTCAGGAAATTAATAAAACAAAGGTCGAGGTTCACATAATATCCCATCAGGATATGAAAAATGAGGAGAAAGCAAGCCAGAAAATTTGTTAAGTAAAGAATTACGATCGCAGGATAGTGGCCGTTGGGATAACCTAAAACATAAAAACAAAGTTAAAACATAGATTAGCGAGACGAACAGATGGCTAGCCACACCAGTCGGCGCCATGTTAGGAATGTGTGGGTGTATATAATTATTATTATTTTGTTCTTCTTAATTAATTAATTATTGAAATAACTTTTCTTTTGAGTTTTTGGTCCTTACTTCTTTATTTGGCTTATGACTAAATTAATTAAGTGTATTATTTTTTGGCTCTTTTGGTAAAGATTTTCTCAAATTGGACTTTCATTCTCCGATTAGTCAGTAATAGCGCAGTGAGTGAATATGGATAATGTTAAGATTCAGTAAAATATAGCATTTTTGTTTTCCTTTTTTTTTGGTACCATTTCTTTATAATCATCATGCACTGACATTTTGGTACTGGTTTTTATAATTTTAGAGGAAATTATCTGTGCATGTATGTGACACCCCTGGAGGAATTGTAATGAGATCATAGCAGCTATCTTTTAAAAAGTGAAAAATGTGTCAGTACCTTGTTTTGATAAATGAGAAAGTTTAGAGTAATACAGTTAATTTCCTTGAGCAGTTTCTTTTTGAGTTTTTCTGGTTTTGCCCATGTTTTACCTTGAGTGTGCTTGGTGTGTGTGTGTGTGTGTGTGTGTGTGTCCTGTGGTGAGTTGGCGCCCTGCCGCCCTGCCCGGGGTTTGTTTCCTGCCTTGCGCCCTGTGTTGGCTGGGATTGGCTCTAGCAGACCCCTGTGACCCTGTAGTTAGGATATAGCGGGTTGGATAATGGATGGATGGATGGATTTAGTCCTTCCAAGAACTTTCCTTGCCTGGCTCTGAGTACTGTCTGTCTTTTCCCTTTAGAGAGTCCTTCTCTACTCTGCCTCATTTTTCTTAAGTCAAGAAGATCCTCTTGTAAGCGGAAAGAGCTAAACAGATGCAAAAGCTAGTCCTTTGATCAAGAGCAAACAAAGCATTGACATGTCTAACCAAAGGCACCATCCTTATCAGTATCAGACTTTAATTTTTTTCCCATAACGAAACAGTAATTTGACTGTATATGTGTATTTAACATTGATGTATGTTTGTAATGAAACTTTAAGAATATGGAATAATATGGCCGTATAACTTTAAACCCGGTAAAGGAGCTGTGCCAGTGCACTTCATCTTCACTCAAGTATCCTGCTAAAGTTACAGTCCAAAAAGAACAGAGTACACAGTGTGATACCCTCACAGCTTGAACAAGCACAACACTCTCTGGCTACACACTTAAATCTGACTGAACAGAGTGTTATCAAATTATTTCTTAGGCTATGTTCACACTACTATGTGTTCATTTATAAATGCAGAAGTTAGCCTTCATTTTTGCCTTTTGTCCAGACTACCATTGTATTTTTAACCCTCAAAAATTGAGACATTTGAAAATACTCTCCAGAGATTTTTACTTCTGACAACACCATCTTGGTGTTGCATTATGGATTGGTAAAAATATACACTTGTGATAAAGCAGATTCCAGTCACACTCTGATTTGTCTGTGCTTATTGCGTAGCCCTTTCCTGATTAGATCCCACTCATTACAACATCTCATTCCTTGATTAGTCAGTCTTCATGGAAGAAAACCATATTCCACCATAGTGGGCATAGAAGAATGGCTTTCAGTGGCACTTGTTTTGTTGCTTACCTGTATGCATCTAAGTTGTGTCTCGTAAGTTGAAATGCTGCATACATGCACAAAAGGCTGATCATTCACCGGTTGCTACAGTTCTAAAAATAGTCCAATGGCCAGCAGTTTTACTGTACTTCAAAGATTTTTCCACTGACGTGCACATACCCAGTTTAGGCGAATGTCTACATCATTTGCATTTTCATTTGTATTAGTGATGCTTTTGTCAACGATGTGAAAGCACTAGTGTAGACGGAGATCATTCCATAGGTTATGGATTACATTATATGTGATATAGTTAATTTTGAAATTGCAGTACAAGCTGTTGTGGTTCTGAGGTTTTGAATGTTACTAATTCCATTTTTGCGATTACTGTGCATTTTCATACCACTTAAATGATCTCATTATATTTTAACATTATTCTGATGATTTTTCCACCAGAGTAAACCAGCAGACTACAAAAGATCAAGACCAGCAAATGACAGGAAACAAAATCATATGCACAATAACCAAAACCTAAAAACCCAAAACCCAAACCTATGACCACAAAGTTTAAAAAAAAAAATGTGCAAAGTTCTAAAGCCCAGTATGAATATTTTTGAAAGTAAAGCATGCAAAGATGTTTGAGAACTACCCATGAACTTGAGCATGGAGAAATGGATGTTGCCATGTTTTATATGCTTGATGTGGTAATGCCAGGAGTCAACGTGGTGGCAACCATAACATTGTTGCCTACAACAACCAACAGCAAATGGAGGAACCCATGGCTGAAAAATGAAAACAACATAGTGGCATAAAACATGATAGATAGATAGATAGATAGATAGATAGATAGATAGATAGATAGATAGATAGATAGATAGATAGATAGATAGATAGATAGATAGATAGATAGATAGATAGATAGATAGATAGATACTTTATTAATCCCAAGGGGAAATTCACATAATCCAGCAGCAGTATACTGATACAAAGAAACAATATTAAATTAAATAGTAATAAAAATTTACTCCCCCGGGTGGAATTGAAGAGTCGCATAGTGTGGGGGAGGAACGATCTCCTCAGTCTGTCAGTGGAGCAGGACAGTGACAAAAGTCTGTCACTGAAGCTACTCCTCTGCCTGGAGATGACACTGTTAAGTGGATGCAGTGGATTCTTCATGATTGACAGGAGTTTGCTTAGCAAAATAAAATAAACAAAACAGTAGTAAAATGTAATGGTGTTAAAATATGAAAATATCCAAAAATCATAACCAATCAAAACTTTAATTCCTAATAATGGTGCCACCATTTTTTTCTTTACATATTGTTGACAACAGTGCATGCTGCCATCATGTGACTGTTAGGTGCATCACATGATAATCCTATTCACAATGGTGTTGCTCTGCCTCTGGAGTCCGCGTTTGCGAATGCTAAACAAGTTCCTTTTGTGGTTAGTGAAGGTTATTCTTTTTATTAACTATTAACTTTGATTGGGACTTCAGACTTAATTTTTATTAGGCATTTTTGTTTTGGTATTTATTGGCAAGTTGATCCTCAGTCCACATTTAATTATTCTTTGTATTTTGGTGCGTGTTCGTCATATTGATGGAACACACATTTTTTTTGCATTCTAGTTATCTGTCTTAATACAAAATTGTATATTTAACTAAAATATCCAATCTGTTTAAAATTCATGTTTTGCCTGTTAGTAAAAAAGTTTGGATTCAAAATCATTTGAATCAGTGACTTTTTCTAAACAATAGACAAACAAGGATTTTTTCCTGATTTATCTTTGGCCTTGGCTGTAGATTTGTTGCATGTGAATAACTGAATGCTGGTAGAGATCATTGGATGCAAGACCTAATGTCAAGATTAAAAACCTTACAAGATGATTGCCAGAGACCTATGATGACAATAGCGTTTAACCTGTATTGAACATAAACATATAATATAACGCCTGTGACTAAGAAATACTGAACTGAATTAATCAGAGATACTTTTCATTCAGCTCTCACAAAAGGGTATTATCTTTTTAGCTTTGCTCTACTGAATCTATTTTGAGCCACTCATTAATACAAATATATTCAGGAAAATTGTGAAGACTCATAATGTACAAATCTCTGAAAGCAAAAACTACGGAGTACCTGTCTGTGCCATCTACGTAGCATAGCCAGCATAAACCTCTGTGACAGCTAAGATCCTCTTAAGCCATCTAATTATTTCAGATCATCAATGTAGCAGTCTAATTGAACACTCATTCAGGTCTTTGGCACAAAGTGCATGGTAGTCACTTTTATGTGTCTGCTTAGGTGGCTCCTGATTCTGAATTCTGATGAGAACAGAAGACTCATATGCTTACTGTTTTATTAAAAAGACATTTTAAGTGCATTATTTTCATAATTGCAATCATTATTTTATCCTTTTGGCAAATTCTGTTTGTGCCTATTTTTTGAATTATTGTTTCTTACTAATTTACTGTAACAGCTATTATGTCAGTTGAACTGTCAATGCATTTCTCTTTGTTATCTAAGTAGTATAACAGCTGCTGTATACCAGTATATGACTGCTTATTTTATTTTTCCTTTTTCAAAAGATAGACTCCAATTCTTTAGGGAAATGGTAAGAAATTAAAAGCAATGTTTTAGTAGCAGAGTATTCTCTTTGGTATTGTATTTTGTTGCATTCACATTTCCTTTGAAGAGGGATAAGGAGACAGAGATGGGAATATCAGATAGTAATTCTCTTTTCAGATATTGCTTGCTCTCAATAATTTTAATAATTAATTTTTCCCAAAAACAGACATACTAGAGATAAAGCAAATTATTTTAACCCTTATTGTTATAACAAAACAAAACAGAAAAAATGGCATATATTATATAGTAGTTCAGTCAAAAATACAATCATATAAACATTACAGTAATACATACATTGTGTATTTCAAGAAATAAAAAGTCAAAGTAAGTGAAAACACAATATCTGTCTTCTACCCAGTTCAGAGAGATATATGATAAGAGAACCCTGTATAATCACAATTATATGTGAACGTAAATAATTAAATGTTTCCTGAAATATATTTGTTATTTGTTTATGCATTGTCACAATAACAGTCCACAGACATCAAAAAGGTTTGGGGCAGCCACCTGTATATTATGCCCTGGCTGCAAATGGGTAAGTTTGGTTGAGTTGTTCACAGGTTGGAGTTCAAAACAGAACTGGTTCAAGAGTGAAAATATGGTTGCTTTAAAGGCTGGGACAAGGAGTGATGTCATTGGGAATGGAACCGGAAGTGACATCGTTGTGACAGGAAGTGACATCATCAATAGCAACAGTTCTGGAAATGAAGTCATCACTGCTACCAGGTCCTAGCGGGATTTCCCATGGATGGTCTGCTGAGGATTGAGAGAGAAAATCAGTGCAGCTCGCCACCCTCTGGTCTGCTGTGGTACTACTTTTATTCAGGCCCTTTAGCTGCCTCCCAATCACAAGTGTGTGACAGCATTTATTTTATTATGTCTTCATTTATTTATTTTAGGGCACTACACACAACATGAAATACATCTTGAAATGAAAACTGTGATCTTTCAGTCATTATAGTTGAGAGGGTAGGCTCTTATTAAGTACTGTTTCTTGATTGGTTAACACTAGAATTACTAAAGCCTACTAGAAAACTTGTAAATCTGTCCCACCTTAAATCCCTTCGCACCTCTCCATCAGCGTCTTTTGTCTTTTAAATGTGTCCATAAGGAGCAGGCAGCCTGTTATCACAACCCCCACCGCCACACAAAGTTTTTTCAGCTCAGATCTGTTTACCTGCGTGTCAGTTACTTAGAGTTGTACAGACTAGAGCAAATACAATATCGTTATTTGGAACACATGCATTTCATGTGTGTTCCGTGTTTACAACAATCTATGTAAACACATTGTTAAAACAGAAACATTTTTCATGTTTTAGTAATTTGACAAAATGTATACATGAAGCATATAATGTGTGAAGCCTGAAGTCCAAATATCAAATAAACATTTTTACAAAAGGTACAAGTATAACAAAACGAGTACACTTTTATTGTTGATATGTGGGACGTAAGTATTCCACCATCAGGCTCCTGAGAGATAAAATATTAAGAGCTTCTTAAATTAAAGTAGCTGCTTGGTGCAATAATTCTGAGCAACTTTTCTAGCACTCATATCCGTAACAGACATGCACAGTCACAACTTTAAGCATGTGCTTTGATTGCTTTGGAAATCCTGTGTAAATTGCATGTGCATGTGCAAATGTGTGCGTTGCCTCTGCCGATGATACTGCCCAATGGAGAACACAAACACATGCTTATTACAGTCACTTATATAAGGCTAATTTTGATTTACACGTATTTTACACCTGATGCACACATTCTTTAAATAAGAAATGAAAGCTGAGTAAAAAATAAAAAAACTTGAGCTGGGAATCAATCCTGAATGTTCAGAGCTGTGAGGCTGCAATGTTAACCACTGCACCACCCTATTTCTTGAAATGCCATACATTATAGACTAAATATTCACCTAAAAGTTAATATTAATTATCTTCAGCCTATTATCTTATTTATTCACATTTTTATGTTAGAGAATGAATGGTTGCACTGAAAAACTATTTAGAATATTAACCAGTGAATTTTAATAATTTTAAGCAGTCAAAGTCAAAATATAAAGATGTATTTTAGTTTTTTATATGAATATAAGTGCCAAGATCAAAAGCTGTGACTATTCAATGAGAAGAAAAGCAATATCAATTACTTGAATGGCAAAATATCTTAGAGTAGGTGCATTACTTAACAAAAACACTAATCCCACCAATTATTATTAGACATAAAAACCCATTAAATAACTAATATTGCCTGCGTACTATACAGCCATCGGGAAAGTAAACCCTAAATACTACTAACAATAATCTTAGGTCCTAGTTTTGTCTCCAACATACTGTGCTTTTTGCAGGGAGGTCACTTGTTTTTTCATGGTTATGCTCTTTCTCCAGGACCAATGACACGGTATTAGGTTTACATGAGATAAACTCTGTAAATGTGAAGGATGGAATGGCCTAAGGTCACATGCAAGATGTCCTTTACTACAAAGTTAAGCTTTGGCCCCCCAATTACCTTAAGCAGGATAATTAGGTTCACACAACTGCAGATGAATGGGCTACTTAACCTTGGAAATAGGAAGGCATGTAATTTAATCAGCTAGAGAAGGACATTGTGGAAACTGTCAGGGATACAGAAAAGAATTGAATATAATCAAATATAGATGGACTATAGCAAATTGGAAATTCCTCTTTCATTAAAAATCCTTCCACAGAAGATTTTATCAAGACATCTCCTAACGGCAGTCACATAAGCTCTCTTCCCAAGTTCTCTTTACTATCCAGAGCCACCCTCTACATGTAGGTTTGTGAAGTACTTGGGCAACTCTTGTTAAATGCAGTGTTCATCAACGTTTGCTGTAATTTCTGTTCAGATGATGCATTTCTGATGTTTGCTTTGGATTCAGGGGAAGATTACACTAGACACATTCTGATTTATTTTTCATTTGGAGCTGTAGTACAGAGAAGTGAGTTTAAATTGTACTCCCGATTCCAGGCTGTATTAAGCCGTTTAGCACACTTGTAAAGAAAGTTAATTACAACGGAGCTGATTTAGCTCAGCATCACAGTAAAATGAGTGCTACTCATGGAGGTATCCTTGTTATGAAAATTATATTTGAAAAAGATGGTCAGATTTTAGTATTCAAGACCTTTGTGCTCTGATAGTTCATTAATCTATCTATTGGTTCGTAAAAATATTGGTTCTTTAATTGCACTTCATGGGATTTTCTGGTTTCTTTTAGAACTACTGCTTGACCAAGTACCATTTTAATCAGGGAAAGGTTCTATGCATATAAAGTTTGTTTTTATGGTTTGTAAAACTTTCTAATATATAGAAGAAACCTGAAATATTTAATGTAGGCTACCAAGAAGGAAAACCAGGATTAAGATTAAGAAAACCTGGACTGTGCCTGTGTTACTGTATGCAGCAAGGGTCTTTTTAAAATCTTTACCCAATGGTATTTCACAAATCTGTTACCACCTATTCTTGGTTATTTATTGTATGGAACTGATTACTTATTGAAATAAAAAAAGGTTCTCTCTGGAACCTTCATGTGGATGGGTGGTTTTGGAACCAAAAATGGTTCCACTATGGCATCGCTCTGAATAACCACTCTGGCACCTTTATTTTTTTAAGTTTACTTAATAGGTCTATTAAGTCTATTTTTGTGAAAACACATAGGCATACTTGTTCAGTCTGAAACATGCTTGTTGCTCTTTTTTGATATGTTCTTACATTACTAAATGAAAGAGATTCCCTCTACCTGGAGTCAGATTATGAGGTCTAAAGCTGAGGACAGCACCTCTTCTTATGCAATTCTCTGACCCAAATGGTATATTCAATAAACTAAGGATCAATATATCTAGAAAGAATCTATTATAAATTACTGTAATTAATGCCAATTTAGGAAATGTTGAAACTTTTTTTGTTTAACATTCAGTCATTTTGAAAAATCAAGAGTGTTGTGTATGTTGTGCATTCATGTAAAACCACCAACAGCATCCATGGGGATGTACAGTAAAGAAATTTAGTTAGTTTGCCTTTACTGGCTTTGTAAGTATGCCGCAGGGAAAATCAACAAAATGTAGTTCAAATTATCAAACACCATTATCAGGTTTTAAAACTTAGGTTACAATAAGTGTTATTTATTTAATTTTTTTGCCTCTATTTGATTCCTTAGCCTCAAGGAAACATTAGTGAATTTAAATTGTCAAGATGCTAACTTGTTGCTATTACTTTTCACATGCAAGTAAAAAAAAAACAACATTATGAAAGAAGTCAGTGCTGTTGATGTTGAAGCAAATTGAAGAGATGCTAAAGAAACCTTAACTGCCACTACAGTATTGAGTTTTCTGTGTGACTCCCCAGTAATTGAGGCTAATGTGATAGGCAAGCGGAACTGCCAGCTTTGCTCGGTTCTGACTGTAAAAGCACACTCCTATGTGAGACCGCCTGCGGTTTTAAATAGCAGATTTTAAACTGGGTACACCACCTGTGAGATGAAATGGAAAACCTTTGCACACCAATGTGACTCTGGGTAGGTAACACAATTCTGGAAAAAAAGTAGGTTCATGTAATAGGCCTCTAATGTAATGCTGCCTTTTCGTGACCCTGAGGGAGGGTGATGTTTAATTTATTTATTAGCAGCCATTAGGAAAGCAGAAATGGCGTGTGAAAGAAAGATGACTGAAATGATAATGTGCCAGTGCCAGTGTAATGATAGGCAGGCAACATGTGAGACAAGCATAGAAGGTAAGCATCCAATGTCTAGAAGGTTTCTTGGGACACTGGCAGTTATCAGAAGCAGAATATTTGACTGGGTTCCTCAATGAGAGCGAAACACAGGCATTGTCTTATTAATTAACAATTGAATTCAATCTGTGTGATGGAGACTCTACAAATGTTTTAAAACGTTCAGGTTACTGTTTATTATTAGAATGGGAATTCCTAGGGGTCCCACAATATTATATTATCTTGATACATTATACTATAATATTGTACTTCAGTTCCAACATGTTATAAATAATCCAGAGTAGTATCAATCCTTTACAAACTTCCTCCTGTTATCAGCTTTATTCTCATCATGTACTGGATGCTGTGCAGCAAAGTTCTTGAGAGATTTTCACCATTGTTTCATCCTCATGTAAGGCATACTAATCAGAAAGAAAATTGAGGATGCAGATGTCTTTAACTCAAATCATCTTTATTATTTCCAACCACTGTATAAAACACCAATGAACCCACTTTTTCTGACCATACCCATAATGCTGCACAGGGCTGTCAGTGCAAGGTCATCCTAAGAATAGTTTAACAACACGTTACAGTACTGAAGTAAACGATTCGGGCAAAAGGTTCTGATTTTGACTAGTTATTTCTTTGTCTTGATGTTTCTGTTTAATACGAAATGTTTGATTTAACAAACAGAAAATGAGTATAATAAACACTTTCGTCTAGAACTATGAACACCTTAATTTTTACCGCTCAAAAATTGAAAACAGTAATGTTCATGTTATCTAATAAATGATATGTTTGATCATGGCACAAGTTAATCATGGCTTCCCACTTGTTCTTGACATTAAATATCTATTGTGTCGGATGGCGGTGGCCCTTGCCTGGCCAGGATGCCCCAAAGTGTGGAAGGACCAGGGGAAAGAGGATTGTCGGGACATTTTTTTCCCCGGGCCGATAGAGGGCAGGACCCCCTTGGTTTCCAGTGGGGCCACGGGTTATGAGCATGGGTGCTCAACCCTGTTGGAACCCATGGACACCACCAGGATGAACCTTTCCAGGGCCTTATTTGGTACGCTTCCACCACACCCAGAAGTGTGACCGGAGGAAGGTTGTTAGGCACCTGGAGTCCATCCAGGAGCCCTATAAAAAGGAGCCACCTCACTCCATACGTGGCCAGAGTCGGGAGGACAGGACAAAGCCTGAAGAGGAGTGGAGGGAGAAGGAATGGCGGCAAGAAGGGACTGAATGGTGTTTGTGTGTTGTGAGGTGTTTACTGGTATTGTGGACTGGTAATATTGCAAATAAATGTGTGGAGTGAGGCTAAACCTGTCTCCTGCCTGTCTGTGTCTGGGTTAGGGTGGTGGTACACCCCCTAGTGGCTCACACTATCATCAGAATCTTCTCTCATTTTCAATTAGTTGCTCAATTAGTATGCCTGCTCTGTTCTGTCTGTTCTTCTCCTTTCTCACTCTCAATCTTTTAATACGATTCTAACATTACTGGCTCCTGGGTCACCATATTTTAATATTGAAGGCCAGTGAGACTCTTTAGGCATTTATCTTCCATTGTGGAAGCCAGTTCCAGATTTTTAAAAAATTTGTTGTGGTAGGCAAAAGTGAAAATGTCGTGCCCAAACCACAGAGTCTTGAAGGCAGTTGCTAAACAAACTATTGAGTGGGTGAAGGGTCTCCTTTGGGGTTTAACATGTCATACATAGATGTCAGATCAAACAGTGCAGCTGGTTGGATGTGTTTTGGGAGACATGTCCTGGAAAAAGTGCCAAAGTTCACCTCAAGCCACCAAGTCTGGATGACAAAGATTACATCTATTCTAGATAATCAAATGCTGCCTCCTCCCCCAAAAACAAAACTTGGTCTCCCAAGAACCACCAAGTTTACCTGTATAACAGATCCGACCCTGGTGAAAGCACAGCTCCTAGAGCACTAATCAAGTAAGCAATATTCCTTGCTTTCTATCAGAAAACATTTTTTAAGTGAGTTTTATGGTTTGCAAAAAAAAAAAATTTAAGGGGCAATTTTCACTCCACTGTACACAAAACAAAATCCTGCTGTTTAATTCATCACTACCCAGTAGTCACCAAATGTACATCTCTGGCAAGGGTGCTAAGTCATCTGCTGTTGCTGTATAACGGGCAATTGCAACTGGCTGGAATCTTTCATACAGGAAATAAAATTAACCTGATCCATCATTGCAACAATGTGGGAAGTCAGCATGATGTGCTCTCTATTCTCTGAAAGAGACCCCTTTTTTCATTTTCCACCAGCTATGTAGAAAGTTTCCTTAACAGTATTTCAAAGAGGTCATGCTGTTTTCAACTGGGTTTTGCAAAAAGGCAGAGAATACAATGAAATTCTCATTTGCATGTTTTATAAATATGCAAAAAGTCACCAGTCTCTGATATCATGTGTCACGGGCGGCTGGGTGCCATACCCAGCCAGGACGCCTATATAGCGCCTCTGCTAGGAGAGGACAGCCACCCTGGTTGCTAAGGGGGTTACGGTCAACCCTATAGTGGCCTGTGTCGGCTGCCAGGGGGCGGGTTCTGGTTCCTGAAGCCCTGGAAGCCAGCACTTCCGCCACACCAGGAAGTGCTGGCAGAAGATAGTCCAGAGTCACTTGGTGTGCTTCCAGTTGCTCAGCCAGGAAGTGCCAGCGGAAGTTCATCAAGGGGCACCTGGAGCATATCCGGGACAGCATAAAAGGGGCCGCCTTCCAACAGTCGGGGAGCTGGTGTTGGGTGGAAGGAGACAAGGCTTCAGAGTTTGGAGAGAAGGCAGCCCGAAGAGGACCATTGTGAGGCCCGAGAGAAGGGTGATTGGAGCTGGTGCACTGTGTGCTGTGCGGTACTTTAATATTTGTAAATTTTGTAAATAAACTGGGTGTGGTGGACTGGACAAACGGTGTCTGTCTGTCTGAGGTCGGGCTGGCTTTCACACATGATTTACTTCAGCAATAGAAAACACAAATCAGCTTGCCTGATGTTCAGTTGTGCACCCGTTTAATTTGTTGACTAGTTCTGTCAATACTTTAATCCTTGCAATGTTTTCAAATGCTGACACAATGCTATGCATTATGGGTCTTTTTGAGTTGATTCTAACTCCCTATTTTAGGTGCCCAGGACTTTAGATTTTTTCATTATGAGCGTATTTTAAATTGATTGAACATCTTAACCTGTAGTTAACCAAAGTTTTAATATAAAACAGATCTTATTTTGGTGTTTTTTAAGAGTTGTGAACAAATAAATTATGCTAAATGGAGAGTACAATTGATTGAAGAATTGAAGGTTTCAAAATTGACCCGATGGACATGGCAGTGCTCAAAATGTGAAGCAGCTGTACATAAATATTACTTTTGAAAATGTTTTGCTATGTTGGAGCACTTTACTGAAAACCTTCACATTTCACAGATGAAAATATGACATTTAGGATGTTCGTATTGGTTATCTATCTACAATTTACTCTAAATGCCGTGGAAAATCCATTAAAGTCAATAATGAGTGTCACATGTGTGACTAGGAGGGAGCTGATTGGACCGAGTGGAGGTAATTACCCATCAGGCCAGCGGGTGGTGGGATGCACTAAACCTACCTCTGCTATCTCTGCAGGCCAAAGATGGGAAAACCTGCCTGATTCAACATTGGTTCCAGCGCCCAGACTGACATCACTTCCACTTTACGGCCTATAAATATGCAGTTCAATCTAGAGCTCCATTCATGCACATCAGTGCTTATTTAAAAACCCTTTTGCAGTCAGGGACAATATACGGGTTGGCTGCCCCAAACCTTTCCAGTGTGTTGAGACTCATTCTTTTACAGGGTCAAAAATGACTTGCAAGACATGGCAAGGTAAAATTTTTTAGAAGCTGTACAAATTATGGGTTTTTTATATTCGTTAATTGAGGGTATTGTATGTAAAGTTGCAAACTTTCATGAAACAAATGAAATTTATGATGTTTTTACTGATGACAAACACAAGCGCAGGTTATATTATAAAATTAGAGAAACACGTGGATATGTTAAACTCATTCAGCTCATTCAAGCTCATCCATTGTCACACACATGTGCATGGGAGGCAACCACAGGTCTGGTCTAATGGTAATCACACTCTAAGCCACGGGTTGGCCTCTTATCTCCCTACGTCTGAAGAACAGATGATTTATGGACAGACCATCAACAACGTCACTTCTGCCTTCCAGTTTCCTGATTCTGCCTCTTCCGCCTCGTATTCCTGAAAACCGGCTCCACCATCATCTTGAACTCAGTCTGATACTGACTTGTGTGTATATTGCATGTTTTTTTCATCGCTTTCGTTTTTTTAATTACATGGCAACATCTAGGTGGCCCATCTCTTTATGATCTTTATTGTTTCCTTATTACACCATCCGTCAATTTAATGAACCCGTTTAAACCAGTTTTAATGTCGCTAAAAGTAAGAAAGGTATTTTTATCCTGTAAAGTCATTAAACATTTATTTGCTTTTGGTTAATATT
Organism: Polypterus senegalus; assembly: GCF_016835505.1. NCBI lineage: Eukaryota > Metazoa > Chordata > Cladistia > Polypteriformes > Polypteridae > Polypterus > Polypterus senegalus. The sequence continues at coordinate 120,643,477 of NC_053155.1, read as the reverse complement.
TATTCATTTATATTTTTTACAATATCTTGCTTAAACTAGTTATTGTGTGCTTAATGCACATATTCTATAACAAAAGCTACTGGAATTTAACTTCGGTTTGGCCTGTTTTATGGTACACTGCCAACTGTATAAGAGTGTAGTCTAAAAGTATAGAAAGAACGATTTTTTAAATTAAGTACACCCTGTAATATCCTTTCAAATCTTAAGGGAATAAATTTCAGTCAGCTTCATCTTAAGAGATGTCCACTTTAAAAGCACTTGCTTTTTTTGCAGGCTTCTGATGAGCAAAGGCAATTCTTTCCTCTATGATAGGAATTGCCTGTTCATACATAAATCATGAACTATTGCCTGTTGCTGCACCAGTCACCTAGAAACCAATTGTGCATACTGTAGCTCAGTGAGTGGAAAGATCAGATGAGACAAACCACTGTTTTTTTTTGGTTTTGTGTCAGTCAAGAATAAAATTATTTTGCACAGAGGTGACTTGTCTGCGCTCATTTGTAACTACAGCTAGTTATCCAGGGTAGTCATCCTCTATGCCTAATTTTAAATCAGTCAAATTAGAAGACTTTTATAATCAGATACTCTTGATAAAAACAGTAAATTCCTTTTCAGTATGGGTTTATATCTTTGGTCTCTCCACCCTGTCTTTGAAAGGCGGAGTAAAAAAAAAATCATATATGGCAATGGTATGGTATTTAATTCAAATACTGCCATGTTAACTGCAGTATCCAATTGATCATTCAGAATATCTTGCTGAGTTATTTGACCAGCTGAATATCCACTATCAATTTTAAGAACAGTTCATTAACTGAAGTATCTCTAAATGTGCAGCGACTTTGTGTGTGAGTCTTTCAATGTTATTTCTGTGCAGAGCAGTCAGAATTGATTTTAGGAGCGCCACTTCTAAAGTGATGTGAATAATTTAACAAGATACTCTTTAACTATTTGCTTGAGGGGGTGGAATTTTAAATGTACCCATATTCTGCGTATTTGTATTGGTGCAAAATCACAGAAACAGCAGGTTCAGCAAAAGTCCTTAGATGCAGAGGAAAAAATGAATGATTTTAGCATTAGGTTTTTGGTTTAAAGCAATTGCGATACAATGTACTCGTGACATGAAGTGACATTGAGGCTTTTACTTACCAGCAAGACTATCAATGAAAGTAATTTTTCCGAGATGTATTCACTTTAATTTAACCTTTTTTGTAAGAAACACAATGTGCAAATACACTGGAACAGGAGAAGGCACTTTACACAATATCTTCACACACCAAGGAAGCCATAGTTATAAAATATACCCATTCATTCATTTACGGAAGATGCTTGATCCAATTTTAGGTGGTTGTATTTATATTAATTAATAAAGTAAACGGTGGAGGGAGTAATAGAGAGTGAGGGAGAGAGAGAGCTTAAAGTATAAAAGGATAACAAAAAGAAACCTACTGCTCTATAGGCAACAACAACAACAACAACATTTATTTATTTTATATAGCACATTTTCATACAAACAGTAGCTCAAAGTGCTTTACATAATAAAGAATAGAAAAATAAAAGACACAATAAGAAAAAAAAATAAGTCAACATTAATTAACATAGAATAAGAGTAAGGTCCAATGGCCAGGGGGGACAGAAAAAAAAAAACTCCAGACAGCTGGAGAAAAAAATAAAAAAAACAACACGCATGAACCTCTGTCTGCCTGGTAGGGTGGCTCACCAATCTGACAAACTATTAAGTACCAAATGAAAGCACTCCCTTCTCACCTCCCAGATCTTTTCTGTCATTTAAAGCCCTGGTTTTGTCCTCTTGACAGTTATTTTTTTCCACACCTCTCCTCCCAATGCTGGGCTGATTGGTGTCTCTGGAATGAGGTGGCTTTATGTTCCATACCTTAGTCACTTTGCATCAATACCCAGAATCATTTCCTGGGTCAGAGGTGTTCCTTCAGGTTAAAGCAGGTTAAAACTTCCCCTGTGGCACCGTCTACTGGACCTGTTGACTGTATTGTACAACTTTTGGCATCTTGTTAACTTTCAGTGGCTTCTTTCGTATCTCATGTGGATTGTGCTGCATTCCCTGGGATGAAGTGTGTCACATGTCTTGTAGCACCTGGTTATAACAATTGTTTAGCACTAGGGTTTCACTTTCTTTCTCCTGCTTTAATATCCCAGCCTAGTGTCCTTGTAGAAAGCAAGAAGTTTCAACCCTCTTGCAGTCTCTGTCTTCCTACTCTGGCGAACAGTATGGTTCTTCCTCTTCCAAGTAATGCCTTTCTGTTGTTCATGCTCTGGGCGTAGTAGCTGGCCATTCCATCATAAAACATTAATCAAGGATTTTATTTCGGTTCCTGTTGACGCAAAAAGTATCAAAGGCCCTTTACACGATAACATAATATGAAATACAAAAATAGATAATAAAATTAAACAAAAATAAAATAGGATATGAGTTACATAAAACATAAGTCAATACGAAGACTAACCAGAATAAAAAAACATGCCCTAATAATAAAGGCTTAAGCCCTGATTTAAATATGTTGCGCAACTCCAGCTCAATTGCTCATTGGAAGTGATTTCCAAATTATTGAAGCCAAAACTACTAAAGACTCAAAACTCAAAGTTTTTATAATTGTATACAGGAACAGCAAAGAGATGGGTATCCGTAGAGTGAAGAACTCTGTTAGGCTAGACATTTATCAAAATGGATAATCCCATCTATCCTCAGCCGGGTTGCAGGAATGTTGGAGCCTATCCCAGTTAAGTATCCGGCACAAGGCAGGAACAATCCCTGGAAAAGGAACACAATAACAAACAAACAATTTGTATAACCTTTTCACTGTGGGAGAAAACCAGAGCACCCAGATGAAATCAGGTACACAAGGAAAGAACATGCAAACTCCACACGGGTAGCAGCTAGAACACAAACCTCTGTCTCCTTGTTGTGAGGCAGCATCACTACTACTACTACTACTGTGCCACCATTCTGCCATCACTATATAAGGCATTGCAGCAATCAAAGCAAAAACGTATTTGTACTTGAATTAGAATTTTAGCAGCACCAAAATTAATGTAAGGGTGAATTTGTGTGATATTCCTTAAAAAGAAGTATCCAGAGCTACAAGTGGCTTTTATTTGTGCACAAATACAGAATTCTGAACCAAACGCCATACACACATAATATCTAAAATTGATCTTATTGCTTCCAAAAAACAAAGAACTGACAAACTGTGTTTTAACAGAATCAGTTTTTTAAGATGTTTCTTGCATGTTTTCAAGGCTTGTAATGGTAAAAAGTCATTTGAGTGATGAAAACCACTGGATGCCTTCCCATTGGATATGGGGCAAGACTGTTTGCAAATGCTTTTTGAAAAAGAAAGTATATGATGTTTTGAGTCATTTCTGATTATATCCCCTGTGGTTTTCCCTGTGCTCCTGACTCTGTCCCTGAAAAAAGGCACAGCAAGCCATGACAATATTGTATTACATGCTGCTTTTGCACGTTATTTGTGCCTTTCAAAACTGTATGTAATGCTGTGATAAATATCTGTAGGTTGCTTTTCTTTTCACTTTGTGGACCACTAAATTAGTGACAACAAGAACCTCAAGTCTTATCTCATTTAACACTTTACCTTCAAAAGAAGTTGAATATTATGGAAACGTTCAATAAACTGAACACAAATAACAATTTTTAGGCTTAAAAGCTAAAGCCAGCTGTAGCATACGGCGGTCTAAGAATGGGAACGGAATTCAGTATAACAAAGGCTTAGGAAACCACCATCGCAGTATAACGAAAATAGTAAGGAGTGAAACCAATGCCAGTGGCTGAAAGAGTACCTTGCTGTGATCATCACGGCTACTCCTTCACAAGAATAAACAAGTAAAGTTGGCACGCATATTTACCCACTCAACTCACCGAAGAGGCAAGTGGGGGCAATCTGCTGCGTCTCTCACTTGTATGCTCCTATATCGCACTATTCCCTCTCTGTCATTGTTGTGTGTGCAATAATTGGAACTGCATAACCATTAATTATGGCAAAATTTGTTACTTAATTGCATCAGTTTTGACGGATTATTGTATTGTCATAGATACTGAGCACATATGCAAAATTTGAAAACATTTGCCAAAAGTGGTTTTAAAATCAGTTGCAAGATTTGACCCAGACAAACAAACAGACAGAGGATTAGAGTTAAATAAAATTGTTTTATTAATAATAAAAAGAATAGCTGGTCCATTTTTAGACTAGTGAAAGCAATTTACAACTTAAAACTTGTCAGTTTTTCTAGAACAGGAATGTTTTTCTCAGATCCCGGAGCATCACAGTGGTGCCAGGTTTTTTTTCAAGCTGCTTTCTGAATTTCCAACCATCTACTACCAGATAAGTTGATCTTATATGCACCTGTGTGTCCATCATGTAATATCGGTTTCAATAAAATATTTGAAAAGAAAAAATAAAAGTCTGAAAAATGTTAAATTGTTGCTGTCCACAAAATATTTTGGAAGGTTTTCCTGGAAAGAAGAAAATCAATAGTTCCAGAAAAAGTCTGACATGGTAGAATAAGTCAAATAAAAAGTAATAGAATTAAACAGTAAGTTTCATTAACTCTAAGAATCGACTTTTAATTAAAAAACTGGTTGAAGGAAAATGGTGTCCCTCCAGTTTGACATTCTTGGTCATCAGTTGGCTCACATTGTATCATTTTTTTGCTTGGCTGCTGGTTACTGAAAAAAATAAATAATGAAGTGTTCAGAATCTTAAAAAAGAAAGTCGATTAAAATTAAGGAAAAAGAAGTGAGCTCCATTAGAGGCATTAATTGGTTGTTAAATAAGAAAGTGACAGGAATGAAAACCTGCAGCCACAGCAGCTCACAAGAACATGAGTTTGACTCCCGTAAGAATAAGAAACAGGCACGGGTGAAAGAGGAGATCAGAACACCACCATCTGCTGGTGAGCCTTGAAACTGTATAGTGTTCGCTGGCATACTGAGAAGTTTGTTCAAATAAACCGAAAAAGGAAACCTTAAATGTTTATGAAAATCAAACAAAAAAGCAAGATTGTGATAGCTTATCATTTTATTAATCCATCCATTATCTAACCCACTATATCCTAACTACAGGGTCACGGAGGTCTGCTGGAGCCAATCCCTGCCCACACAGGGCGCAAGGCAGGAAACAAACCCAGGGCAGGGTGCCAGCCCACCGCAGCATTTCTTTAATGAAATGTTTAATTTTTAAATGTAATGCATTCAAACATTCTCGACAGGAATAACAGTGACCATGGATAATGCAAATATGGAAAAGAAAAACCTGTTGGGAGGTCCTTATAATAAATGATAATTGGAATGTGTCAATTTATACTTACAAAATAAACTAAATACTAAAAATAATCAGAGATTCAATTTCCACTGACTTGATCCATAAAACTAGTTTAAGGAAACATATATAACTAGCTGTGTTTTCCAGGATTGATCTGATATTTTTTTTGAAATCATCTCTTTACATTTTGTCATCTGAGAAAGAGACACACAAACTGCCCAATTTGACCAGATATTGTTAGGCTACAAAATATAAAATTCAAACAGAAGTGCATCAGTTTGTAGTGCAAAGAGTAATCTGGTAGGTTAAACTGAATTTGTAGTACAACGTTATATAAATACAGAATCTCCTTTATCAAACCCTGTTAAGATCGTGGTCAATCATTATGCCTCCAAGGCACTCTGGTTGGACTGTCATTCACTTTCAACCAGTCAACTTTGAGGATAGCCTCATCATAAAGAAAGGACTTAATGCTCAGCAACAGAAACAGAACAATATCAGTTTCACCGCGACCTGTCCCCTACCATGTTGTCAAGATGCCATACAGTCTGTACTATATGTTGGACAGTCTCCAAGTTATCCTCCAATTTTCATGAAAATATGGAAAGTTGTTTTTGAGTGATGCCAGAACAAACATACACACACACACACACATTCAAAGTCAGTTTTATTTATATTAGTTTAATTTGCGACACTAAGTGAACAGTAACTCCTTAATAGTGTCTTCAGTTCTTTGGAGATTCATTCCAGTTCCTTTGATGATACTTCTCATATACTGTACTTGGTTTCCTTTAACCTTTGCAAGCGTCATTGCTGTAAAATGCTGATCACCCATGATGATATTTTCACCAATCTTCCTTCGACAGAACATTCAATTTTTTAGGTGTTTGATACTTTTTGGGAATCAGGACATATCATGCAGTTTTAACTTCCATCTTCAGGAATTAGAAACTGGCAAAAGGTGAGAGTAAAGATGCCATTGTACCAGAGAAGCTGCAGAACACAGTTAAACTTTAACTTCAGTACAAGGGCAACGGTAAATCAGCATTAAGGTGCTCTATAAATAAAATGTATTATTGTTATTAAGGCCCTGTGGTGGGCTGGCACCCTCCTCGGGGTTTCTTTCCTGCCTTGTGCCCTGTGTTGGCTGGGATTGGCTCCAGCAGACCCCTATGACCCTGTAGTTAGGATATAGCGGGTTGGATAATGGATGGATGGATGGATTGTTATTAAGTAATGTGGTGAAGAACACAGCAGGCTATAAAAGAAGGAATACAGTCCATAACAAGCATCAGGAGACGTTAAGTATAAAAAATGGGCAGAGTTAATGTAGAATTACAGTATGTGTTTTGTAGTTTTTTAATCATAATTTAACTCATAATTTAATTTATGATTTAATTAATAATGATTCATTTTTTGAATAGTAGTCTCACATTCACAACAAATTAATATGCTATTGTGATTGATCTAATGCTGATTTTGAACATCTTTTCTACACATATCAATTCTTTCTTAGTACCACTTCAAAACATTGATTTTTTTCTTTTCTTTCTTTACTGGTTTTCTCTCACACCTTTATATAATTGCTGCTAGGCAGATTTTTACTTTGTAAATTTGCCCTATATTTGCATTTCATTATTTTTCCAGAAACAGAAGTCATATTTTGTGACTGCAATTGCAATCCATGTGGATCTTTGACCCCAGGAAGATTAAATCTTTAACAATGTCTGCTTTTTCTTTATCCATCTGCATTTGATCAATGAAGTCACTAAATATAATCTTTGTCTTCTTTACACCGAGCAGCAGTTTCAACATTTACACTATTTTCTTTTGCCTTTATCATGAGCCTTTGCATTTCTTTCAGCTTTGTGCAGTCAGCATATGTAGAATTAGTGATAATTCTCCCAAATTTAAATTCAGGATTTTTATTTTTCATTTTTTAATAAACTGTCTTTGCAATAGATGCATAGATAAACAGACAGATAGAAAAGGTTTTCAGCAGGCATAACAAAAGAAACACATATTTTTCTGTGTGTTCCATGCTAGTGTTTTCCTTTTTCGTTTTCTTCATTATTTAGTGAGTGTTTGAGTTAGATGTTGTGATAGATCAAAGCAAGTATACAGTAGTTTAAAGCATTATCTGAGATCATCCTTATTTCATGTCAGAATTAAAAAATGATCTCTTTTAATCAGTTGCCACTGTGTCTTGCATAACTGCTAATGAAGTCAATACCTCAACTAACTAGTCTTCTGTGACCTTGATCAAGTTTGATTGATATTCCGTTTACACTCAATTTACATCCAGTGCTTTATTATTAGCTAGCCTCACTAATCTTCACAGCCTAATAGACTTTGTCAGGTTACCAATTTGTTGCTGTTTTGTTTAAAAGATCATTCATCTTGGAGTAAGGGGCATTACATTCTTTTTTTAACCTTTTCATATGTGATTCTTTACGTCACTGTCCCAGTGTTTTATATTTACATATACAGTATATATTTAAATTGAGTACATTACATGTCAGTAAAGCATACTGCAACTTACTCAGAACAATACACATACCTCTCCCTTATACAACCAAAGAAGAAAGAAAGAAAGAAAGAAAAAAAGAAAGTTAATGTATGAAATTATTTACATTATCACTCCAAAAAGAGGTTAGCACCAGTTCAGAACGATACAATTATTTATTTAAGGGCACCATTAACTCCTGTCAGAGTCCAAGAAATGTTTGGACAATTTCTCATTGAATAAATTAGATATTTTTCTAATTTTAAAGTAAGACATCCTTTTTCCATTATGTTATGATAGGTTTGAGTTAAACAAGATAAGGCAAAACGTTTGAAGTGTAGTAATACTAAAAATATGCTCTATTTATAAAGCATCTTTTCCATTCCTAGTACTTTACAATATTCAAAGTAATACAATGGAAATAAAAGCAAAGATTAAATTAATAACATGTTATACAAAGTAATATCAACCATTAAACACTAAGTAATACATTAATACATGAAAGTTGGAATATTGAATCAGAATAAGAAACAATAAACAGGCAAAAAAAGAAGAAAGCCATGAAAACAACAACACAACTTGTGTATGCTTACTTGTAGAAATTTACATGAAAATGTTACAATCACCTACATCGATAAGAAACAAAGGATAGGATAAGAGTGGATTTCATTATCAGTAGACCCAGACTTTGGAAGGACATTGGCCATTCAATGGCTATTCATTAGATGTTTAGTTCTGTTCCAATAATTTCAGTCAGACTGCCACCTTCGGATGGAGTTGCCTCATTCAGAAATGCAAACTCTTTAAGTTTATTTCCCATTTTTAATTTGACATATCAAGACTTCAGATCACAATGATTCTGATAATTCTAGTGCCTTAATGAACCTTATGTTAAGCGTGTAAATTTTAATGTCTGGAGTTGTTTTTTTTTCTGTACTATCTTTAGAGATTAAAGATAGAATACTATACTGTATATGAGGCATCTATTTTTCTACTAATTATACATCTATTTTATGTAAGTCTATGTTTCTTTTTTTTGTTATGTATTCATTATTATTATTATTATTATTTTGCATCAGGATAGGCCTTTGCTCATAAAGATGTCTAATGGAGAAGTCTAATCAAAAAATATAGCAACCCTCAAAAAAATGAGAATAGCTACAGAAGGAGAAGATTCATTATTATTCTTAACAAATTTAATTTGATTTTCGTTTCTTGCAACTTTTCCTTTGGACTTCCTGTAAATATTTTTGAGCTACATTCTGTGTATTAAAATATGCTCTAGAAATAAATGTTGTCCATCCCTCCATCCATTATCGAACCCACTATATCCTAACTACAGGGTCACGGGGGTCTGCTGGGTGCAGGGCAGGAACAAACCCCAGGCAGGGTGCACACACACATGTTAAAACTTCCCTATGGATTATATCACGATACCCGAATGGTTAGGAAGAACCCTATATTTGAGAGCTCCCTTAAGATAAAGGAAAGGGAAGGGACCTTGCCTGATTTAAGGGGCCTTAACTGCCTCAAAAGCTTGCATTTGTAATCTATTTAGTTAGCCAATAAAAGGTGTCATTTCACCCTACTTTCTCCTATAAAGTTATTTGTGAGGAGGAAAATTGGGGAAAATTAAATAAGATATTGTACAGTGTATTATTCAAATGATACACTTGTATTACTGTGTTAGCTTCAGGGTTGGGTATAAATTTTATGACAATAATTAGAAATACCTTATTCAGCAAGCAGTAATATGCCATGCGCCATCAAACAAGAAATTCTGTCTGGAGTAGCTAATGTTGAAATGATCTGCCTTAAGGCTCTTTTAAATGCACACTGGTGGGCATCTCTCAGATTTGCTGACAGAAGCTTTCGAATTAAGCCCCCCCCATAACTAAAGGCTCTATCACCTCCAGCAATTCAAATTATAAGACAGTCCAAATCCTGTAATTGCAGAGTAAAAGCATTTGGTGAGTAAATATTAATGTTATGCTCATGGCAAGATGTATAGAAGCTTCTTTTGTTATTTTGTCATCCCTACTTATATTGTCTTGCAACATTCAGTTTTTCGAGTTTAGCTAACTTTAGAGTTCATGACCTGTGTTTATACATTTTTGACATAAGTATTTACTATCTGAAAAGAACAGATTAAAGACATTGTATTTTCAAAAGAAGCACAGCTTGAAATAAGAGAATCACTACATTATAGCTTACCTCATTATGTGTTGTGAGCAAACTCAGGTCAGGGAAATCTGCCTTATTTCCCCACATCATGTGCATTTCCATTGCTGTCTCAGGTTACCATCCACCACTCTAGGGAAACTTTTCCTTTATTTCCTTCTTTAAAGCTGATGTTACATCAGTACATGGCTTCTGGTCGTAGGGTACAGTACTGCAGACTTGCTGACTGCAGTTGCTGATCTCATCACATGGCCATGCCAATTTAAATGGCAGAATATCACTGGTTGATACCCGATCGTATGCTGCTTGACAGAGCTGCTACAGTACAAAGGGTTAACAGGTGCAGTGCGTTCAGGTGGAATCACTGATGTTTTTTTTTCTTTTTCTATTCTGTCATGGTACATAAAACCTGAGACATCAGACAGACAAGCTTCTCTTCTGTTTGTGAGGTCCAAAACACCCACTTTATTCCCCATCGCTGCATTAAATGCTTTGTACTTCTGGATAAGCATTGATTGGTTGTCAGCTCCCATTCACATAGAGCGAACACCTACAAATATAGACAAGTTCAAAACTGTTTGATTGTATGGAAGCAAGTCACAGATTTGTTGGAGCAAGTCATTGGGCATATCACATTACACCACCAGCTTTACAGGAGTGCACTGCTGACTGCCTCTGACTTACTAAAATTAGGTAAATGAAGGCTAAAACTGAAAATCATTGGAAAAGTCACATAATGTGACATTGTCTGAAGTTCAACTATGTCTCACAAAAACTGGCCATTTATATTAGTTTCTAATATTCAAGGCATCACTCTACATGACTTAAAAGGACTTTCTGATATTTTTGTGAAGTCAACAGATTATAGAGGCCACTGGTGGGTCTTGATTCTTATGTCTCTTTGATCCCTGATACAAACATAAAGAGTCAAGGACCAAGAACTGTCAGTGGGCTTCATTTATGTCTCTGTGCAATGCTGGACCTTTCTGTCTGGGACCCATGCTGTCTTCTTAGGCATTTGTAACTGTATAGTGTTCGTTAGTCTAAGAATATTGGGGAACTGTCTATGCACAATGGGGTCATAGTCCCTAAGATTTAAGTTTTTTTCATTTAATCATGTTTGCACAAGAATTCTCAGCTTAATCCAAAAGAGATAAAAAAAATAGTTAAAAGATGAACAAAGAGTCTTAAATATTTACATTTATTTAAAAACATTCATCTATCCATCCATTTTTGTAACTCATTTATCCATTGAAGGGTTACAGTGTAGTTACAGCCTATTATGGATTGGAGTGGTGGCTCTGAGGCTAAGGATCTGTGCTGGTATCCAGAAGGTTGTCGGTTCGAATCCCTGTCACTGCCAAAAGAGATCCTACTCTGCTGAGCCCTTGAGCAAGACCCTTAACCTGTAATTGCTCCAGGGGCACTGTACAATGGCTGACCCTGCACTCTGACCCCAAGGGGTATGTGAAAACTAACAAATTCCTAATAGAAATTGTATAAGGCGAAATAAAGAACAAAAAAAAAAAAAAAATCAGTTTACAAGGCAGGAACAAAACCTGGACATGGTACAAGTCCATCACAAGGTTAATACACACACTCAAACCAATTCACCTAAACTTCAAGTCCTTGGACAGTGGGAGGAAACCAGAGCACCTATGTGAAAAACAATACACTATTAGTACTTGTAATGGCCTGACATAGACATGACACAATACATATGAAAAACTCTGCATGTCAAAATTTTTTATTAACTTCAGTCTTCATTTATTAAAAAAAGGAATTTCCAGAGTGGTTTGTTAAAGCAACTGCCCTAACTGATTTACTGAAGGTATGTGCTGCATATAATGGATGTCTGTCATCATCTGAGATTATTTCCAGTTCCTTCACATTGCTCTATGACACATACTCACCAAATTATTTACATCAGTTACAAAACTTTTGGCTGCATGTTTGGTAACCTGCATTTTATTAGTCTTTTTGGGATTAGAAAAAGATGATTATAATTTCACTTTCTTAGCAGTCCCTTTGTTGCAGTAATGGCTTTCATCATTCCAAGATGTCCTATCACCAATGTTTTTTTTTTATTATGAGATATCTTTTAATTTTAGTTTTTATTTAGTGTTTAGTTTTATTTTTTCACCATTTTGGTTTTATTTACTTTTTTTTTTTTTAATTTAGTCTTAGTTTTTCAGCAGTTAACTTTTAGTTTTTGTCACATTTAATTAAAAATGCCTACATGGACACAGTTTTACAAGTGTAAAATATAGTTTTCTTTGTATTTGTCAAATTGTATTTCATTCATGTTGTACAATTTTACAGTGTATGACAGATATCCATTTTCTCCTCATGTGATAGTTCGAGGCTTCCAATATAATCACAAAATACAAAACTCAACATTCAAGTGTGCTTTGTCATTTGTTACTTTAACCTGCAATAACTTAAGTAAACGGTTATTTCATTTCAACATTTTTTTTTTTTGAGATTCCCTTTGCAAGCAGTAAGATGACCACACACATTATTTTGTACTTTTTTGATATTTTCAAAACAGCTTATATGTGTCATCTACCCATTTGGAAACTTTGAAAGTCTATTTTTTTCAGGGAATTATTTTTTGAAAAATTGTTGAAGTCACTACTTAAATTGAAATTGAATTTTTCAGTATATACTGCATTTCCACAAGCATATTATTTTCATTAAATACTGTTATAACAACATCTCAGATGAATATATCTAGCTAGAAAACAATACAGTATCTGAAGTTTTGCACACTCAGTCCACATAACTCATGAGGAGAGCATGCAAACTCCATAGAGGCATTGACCAGGTTAGTAGTCAAATCTGGATTGTAAAAATAAATAAATAATAATAACAACAATATGTTTTATTTATGTAGTATCTTTCTCAACCTGAAAGTGCTACACAAATATTAAAAGGAATACAATAGCAATAAAAGCAAAGATGACATTAATCACACAGGAAACAAACTAATATCAAACATTCAAACAACAGATGAATATTTGAAAGTCAAAGTTCTGAATTAGATTGCAAAACAAGCAGAAAAAAGTTAATAAAGCCATGATAAAAATAACACAATTTGTGTACGATTACATGTAATAATATAAATGTAGCTGTTATAATCACACGCAGTGATATGGAACAATGAATATGAAATACACGGTTCCCGTTATCAGTTTTACAATTAAATGCTGGAGGACATCGACTTTCAATGGCTATTCACTTGCCATTCAGTTCAGATTGAGCAATCGCAGCCAGACCTCTGCATCACCACAAAGTAAACCCCCAGACGGAGTCTGCTAAATTCATTTTTGTATACTGTATCAAGATTGCAGTCTGCAAAACAAATCAGATAGTTCTAGTGCTTTGCCACTGACACACCATAGGTTAAGCATTGGAATGTTAAATAATGAAAGTCGTTAGATTTTATTTTAGTATAAACAGATCGGATACATTTTTCTTGTTAGAATAAACCCTGTATGGGTTTACATTATGATCCTCTGTTGCATTGTAAAAAATTTTAAGAATTTTGAAATCTGATCATTTGCTATTGATGGAGAATTTAACATATAGACGTTCATTATAATATTGTGACAGGCACTTGCTCTGCGACACCTCAGTGACCATGCTGAAATATTAGTACAAATAACCTGATTAAAACTAAATATACACATTGAACATTGGCTCGTTGATAGCATTGATTTCATGCTATGCATCTGTTTAATCTGTCACAGCAATGGTGCTGTCAGCAAACAGTCAATATCTGTACAAAATAAGGTTGAAATTTCAGAAATTCCTTTGTTCTTTGGAGTATAAAGATAACATTATTTTGGATTCTCTTCTTCAGGCATTTCTCATATACAGTATGTCCTTTTCAGGATCCAGTGGCTGCTGAATTTTAATGTGGCACACTCCCATGTGTTATGGTGCCTTTATAGTAACATTTCAAAATGTCTGAACTGCTGCCACACCATAGGCTTTCCTTAAACCATTTGAACCTAACAATAAACACTCTAAGAAGCAAGACAAAGATAGATAAGGGCTGTCACTATGGTTTTAAGTGTGTTTTGCCAGAAACTAAATAATGAACAGCATTTGGCCGTATCACATATCAGGCAATATTTTGTCTGTTTTTTTCTTGTGTGCAATAGCATTGATTCTGTTTAATAAATACGGTGTCAGTTAAAATTTGTAAAAAACTTAAAAAAAAAAAAAAAAAACTCTCAATTTGTTAATACATTTTCAAATGTTTAAATGCCAAAGTCAATTTATTGTCCAATTAAGCATTTTCTTCCAGCTTTGTTTGTACAACTCAGGGTCATGAAGAGTCAAAGTTCATTCTAGTAACATCAGACAAAAGCACAATCCAGTTTTAGGAGGCCAACCTCTGCACATAATAACCAGTTAACCTAAATGTGCATGTGTTTGAGAAAGAGGAGAAAAACTGGAGCTCTAGAAATAAAATCCAGGAAGATATGAACTCCAGACAGACAAAATCTATATATTGAATTCAGGCTACTGGATCCATGAGGCAGCAGCAGCAGCACTAACTACTGTAGCACTCTGTCAACCAAACATCTTTGAAGAGCATGAAAAAAACTCATTTTAAAGTATACAATATAGAGAAATATTTCATAATCTTATTTAAAAAATGTTGTTATGGGTACACATTTGAAGAAGATTCAAAAGGTTCTTTGTCACACCTGTTATCACTTCAGTGAACACTCAGCCTCTGAGCACCAACTATACCCCATATTCACCTCATAGATGGGTCACTTTGGTATGTTTTTGGAATCCAAAATGGCTTGTCCCACTGGTGACACAGAGAGAGAGACAGAAAGCAGTGAAGAAGAGAGAGAAGAAGGACTGAAAAGTACAGCAAGATCCAACAACAAGTAATGTGTAGTTGGTGAAGTGTGTCAAAGCACAATATTCTTTCTTCTCTCAATTGCATCAGATATTACATCACCAAAGTCTCCCCAGATCTTCATCTGTATTCAAGGTATTAACCATTATACCAGTAAATGACTTGCAGGTAAATGCAGACAGAGGCCATTTATCTGTTTTCATCCTCTTAGATCTAAGTGCTGCATTTGACACCATTGATCACAATATTCTTAGAAATCGCCTTAGTCAATGGGTGGGCCTCTCTGGCAGGGTCTTAAATTGGTTTGAATCCTACCTGACAGGAAGAAAATATTTTGTTAGTTGTGGTAATTACAACTCGAAGACACATGATATCCAATATGGTGTTCCACAAGGCTCTATCCTGGGTCCGCTGTTATTCTCAATCTATATGCTTCCGTTAGGTCAGATTATCTCAGGGCACAACGTGAGTTACCACAGCTATGCTGATGACACACAGCTGTACTTATCTATAGCACCTGATGACTCCGACTCTTTCGATACACTAACACAATGTCTTAATGGTATTTCTAAATGGATGAATAGTAATTTTCTCAAACTAAAAGAGAAAACTGAAATTTTAGTAATTGGCAATAATGGATTCAATGAGGTTATCAGAAATAAACTGGATGCACTAGGATTAAAAGTTAAGACGGAAGTAAAAAATTTAGGGGTAACCGTTGACTGTAATCTGAATTTTAAATCGCATATTCATCAGACCACTAGGGCAGCATTTTTTCACTTAAGAAACATACCAAAAGTTAGACCTCTTATATCATTGAAAGATGCAGAGAAATTAGTTCACGCGTTTGTTTTCAGTCGACTAGATTACTGTAACACACTCCTCTCAGGACTACCCAAAAAGACATAAATCACTTGCAACGAGTGCAGAATGCAGCTGCTAGAGTCCTAACTAGGAAAAGAAAATCCGAACACATTTCTCCAGTTTTAATGTCACTACACTGGTTACCTGTGTCATTCAGGATTGACTTTAAAACACTGCTTATGGTTTATAAAGCCTTAAATAACCTCACCCCATCTTATATATCGGAATGTCTGACACCTTATATTCCAAATCGTAACCTCAGATCCTCAAATGAGTGTCTCCTTAGAATTCCAAAAGCTAAACTTAAAAGAAGTGGTGAGGCGGCCTTCTGCTGCTATGCACCTAAAATCTGGAATAGCCTGCCAATAGGAAATCGCCAGGCAAATACAGTAGAGCACTTTAAAACACTGCTGAAAACACATTACTTTAACATGGCCTTTTTATAACTTCACTTTAACTTAATCCTGATACTCTGTATGTTCAATTCTTCATAATAACTATTCATAGTGGCTCTAAAATCCGTACTGACCCCAACTCTCTCTTCTGTTTCTTTTTCTGGTTTCTTTGTGGTGGTGGCCTGCGCCACCACCACCTACTCAAAGCATCATGATGCACCAACATTGATGGACTGAAAGCCAGAAGTCTACGTGACCATCATCATCGAGTCCTTCCATGAAAACCCTAAATACAAAGAGGACTGTTTGATTTATGTTAGGTAGAATACCCAGATGGGACTGGGCAGCCTAATGGTCTGGAATCCCTGCAGATTTTATTTTTTTTCTCCAGCCTCTGGAGTTTTTTTTTGTTTTTTCTGTCCACCCTGGTCATCGGACCTTACTTATTCTATGTTAATTAATGTTGACTTATTTTTATTTTTTATTGTGTCTTCTATTTTTCTATTCTTCATTTTGTAAAGCACTTTGAGCTACATTTTTTTTGTATGAAAATGTGCTATATAAATAAATGTTGTTGTTGTTGTTATATACATAACTTATTGGCTTGTCTGTTATTCAGCATATGGATTCATTGGATTTGCATCATGAACTAAATAATGACTTCAGACCAATGAGTCCTCCCGGAGAAATTCAATCAAAAAACATTCATTTAAAATTATCTGTAAAATAAATGTCGTTTCTCTGAATAATGTGTATTATTTGCCACCTCTATGCATTGTTTGAAGTACAAATAAAATGGCAGAGGATACGATTACATAAAACACACGGTTATTTCCTAGCCAAATATTTGACAATGGTACTTACTTGTCAGCTAAATACATGTAGTTACAAGGCTTTGATAAGATATAGCAAGCATTTTTAAGTAAAGGTGAAGGTGCCTTGTATAAGAATAAAAACCATGAACCTATGGTAACATGTTCCTATGGTAACGAGTATACTGAACAATAAGCAAACGTGTGAATGTATGCTCTCAAAAATGAAGCAACCAGATTGCTGTGATTCCTTTGCTTCATTTTCTGTGTGACATCATTGTAGCGCCTGTATCATAATTTAGCTTACATGCAAAATAAATATATATATATATATTTTCCAGCAAACACACAAAATAAAAAATTTGTAATGAGACATTGAGACAAAAAAATAAATTCCATGTGCTGAAAGGGTACCAAACAAGCACTAATGCTAGCCTTCATAAAAGGAGATAGAAATGAAAGCCTTGAAGCAGAGATAGCAAGGACTTGTTTGCTGAATTTGTTCTATGGAGTCAAAGTGAGTTGGCCTCAGCAAGCAATCTCCTAAGATAACAGAAAACATTATAACACTAAGAAAACAAAGAAGGCAAAACTAGCACAAAATTTAAAATAGAGTTTTAAACACTTGTCAAAACAATAGGGTCTATGTTACATAGAAACAATTTGAAGAGCCAATGCTCTTACCCATATCTCTATGTCTCTTTTTTTGATCACTGGAAACAACAGGAAATCATTAGAAAACAATTAAAAATCCAAAATCTTGGAGCTGATACACTTGATACGCTGGAACAAGAGTCCACTTCACCTGCATTACAATCAGTCCATCTTGTTATGATTCTGTGTGTACTTCCTGTTCATTTGTTTCAGGTACGTTTTATTCATAGTTGTCCCATTTTGGGTTTTCAGAATCATATTTTGTGTCTATTTTTTATTAATATTATTATGTTCAATTATTAATAACAATAATGTTGTCATTTTTATCACCATTTTGTTTTTCTTGCAAGCACCATTTTGAGTCTTCTTTGTTACAATGTGGTGTCAGTTGCTACAATGTGCATTTCCAAAAATGACATAATTAGTGTCATTTGACGATAGCTGTAAAAACAATTCTTTGTGTGTGTGTGTGTTTTAGCAGTCAACAGGACAAATGTGCTAAACATGTTCAGATGCTTCCTATTTTTTTAAAAGGGTTTGTTATCTCAGAGTTGTACATAAGTGTAAAATTTTACAGATTGGTACACACACACTGTTTATTTAGAAGCACTAATATTGTTATTTAGAGGCAGTAGTATTGTCATTAATGAAACATATTGTAACAAAGGTGCTTTATAGGCACCGACCCAACACAGACTGACACTGGAGGCATGCATAAAACTCAAGAAACTTATATTTTTCTGCACAACACAGTCCCAAGAACACCAAAGAAAACCCACACAGTACTTCTTTGCTGGCCCCTCTTATTAGGCACCCGGAAGTGCTCCAGGTGGTTGCTTGCCGAGGAGTCCCAGCTGCAGCACCCCCTGGCTGTGCCTGCAGGACCCAACAGGGCTGTACCAAACTCCAATTCCCATGGAGCATTGTGGGAAACCAAGGCACCGCTCCAACTCAGGGGGGTTGCCATCTAGTGTCCAGGGGGAGGTATTGCAAAGTCCATGGCTGCTCCCTCTGAACATATAGCAAAGGGGCGTCCCAGCCGGGCATGGACCCTGGCCATCCGCCCCAATATATATATTTTTTGTTGTTGGTTATTAGATCACGGAGGCCCACATGCTGTATGTGCCACATCTATACCTGTATTCATCAAGCATCTCAAAGCAGGAAAATTGTCCTAACTGGCACAAATTTCTTAATGGAACGCATCTTTGCTGCTATTCCTAGGAGTAGGAGTAAAAGCATTTTATTTTTTTAATTTAGGAAACTACTCTTAACTTCATCAGGATTTAGGAGAGCACTAAACTAACTAACTACCTTTTACTAGCTTAAACTGCAAAGACATCATGTGAGAGGAAAGAAACACTGAATAATAATAATAATCATCATCATCATAATAATAATAATAATACATTTTATTCATATAGCACATTTCTGGGGGCGGCACGGTGGAGCAGTGGTAGCACTGCTGCCTCGCAGTTAGGAGACCCGAGTTCACTTCCCGGGTCCTCCCTGCATGGACTTTGTATGTTCTCCATGTGTCTATGTGGGTGTCCTCTGAGTGCTCCGGTATCCTCCCACAGTCCAAAGACATGCAGGTTAGGTGCATTGGCGATCCTAAATTGTCCCTAGTGTGTGTGTGTGTGTGTGTGTGCTCTGCGATGGGCTTGTGCCCTGCCTGGGGTTTTTTTCCTGCCTTGCTCCCTGTGTTGGCTGGGATTGGCTCCAGCAGACCCCTGTGACCCTGTAGTTCGGATATAGCGGGTTGGATAATGGATGGATGGTGTGATGTATGGCCGGCCGTTCATCCCGTCCAATGCCCCCACCCCGTCAGGTGGAGCCTTCGCTGCAGTATGGAGGTGCCCCGAAGACCAGCAGGGCATCATGGACATTGGAGTCTTTATGCACAGTCCTGCTGGATACCATGGGGGCCGCTAGGAGACGCTGCAGGAAGGAAGTATTTGCCTTACGCTCTGGAAGTACGTCCAAGTCACATGGACAAGAGGAATGACGTGCTTCCAGGGTGAAGGAAAGGACTTTTGATCTGACCCTCTAATAAATGGACTCTGCGAACTCCCAGATGGCAAGCTGAGCTGGGTGGAAGGATGGCAACACATCTGGGAGTGGAGGATTGTTATTGTATTGAGTATCGTGTAATTATATGAGTATTGTGGAGAGTAGGGTGCTTTGTGCACGGTGCAGTTTAAATAAAGTAATCTATTGGACTTTTATATTGTGTCTGACGTCTTGGACAAGGGTTCAAGGGAGCGATAGTGGACCCAATCTGTCACAATGGATAGCACATTTCCAGTACTGAAGTAGCTTCACAGAAATTCATAATGAATAACAAGGCGTATACAACATTGGAAACAAATAACATCCATATAAAATACTGAATAAAGATGAATACTGTACAGGAAACACAAAACTTTGAATTAGAATAAGAGACAATAAGCCAAACAAAATATAAAAAACACTACAAAAACCCAGAACAAATAACATAATTTGTGATACAAATGCAAATCATCTTGAGCACCTGGAAAGAGAGGATAAACTGAAAGAAGGGTCAGAATGCCAGAGTAACCAGAACAAATGAGGTTTAAGTTGTTTTTTAAAAATATGAATTGAGGCAACTGACCTTATTAATTTAGGGATTTTTGGTCATTCCAAAGTCTGGGTGCAAAATTAAATGTAAGTAAAGGATTTGCCATGAAACATGGAAGTTTATTTCTTTTCAATTAGTTCTTATGGGGCACACTTCTCAACAGAGAGACTTGTGATGTATAAGTATTTGAAACTATCATGTGTATAAAATAAAACACAAATCACCATTTTAATAATAATTATAAATATTTCATTGTAAAGTGTGTAATTGTAATTTTAAAGTGCTTTACCTCTCTTTCTCCAAACCAGTATAATGCGAGCAGAAGACCCCATTTTTCAAAACTCTTATCTTTTGCTTATAAATCACATACAGTATGATGAGGGTGAAAAGAAACTATAGAAGAGCTTTCCTGACCCCAGGCCTTTTTGTGCTGGCTCTTGCCTTGCCTCTCACCATCTCTCAGACATATTAAACATTTTAATCCCTGTTCAATGTAACCTTGGTGCTGTTATGTATTTAATATAAGTTTATGTATTTTTCATCATTAATGTTGTTTTGAGGGATTATGTGTCTTGATTTTGCATATTTTCTGGTTGTTAATTATTGTGTTATATCTTTTTAAATGTTCTTATGTTTCCTGTTCTTTGTGGGTGGAGCCCCGAGAGGCAGAACCACCCTGAGGTCACCACTCCTGGGTCCTCCCTCTGGCTATATTAGTGATTTCTGACTCCCTCTCTTAGTTCAAGGTGGGACGTTTTGCAGCACTTAAATAATGAAGAAAATATGACAAAGCAGAAGTTAAACAACAACTCTTTGATTCTGCTTTGTGTTGTGCTGTGCTTCTACTCTCAATCAAGCCTCACCCATCATACCCCTGCAAAAGCTCGCAATACTCCATTTTATATTACAGCAAATAGAAGCCAGTGTTAAGTCTGGCTTCAGTCTGTTTGGATGTTTTGCTTGCTCTGATCCAGCAAGTGCCACTGGTGTGCAAACTGCAGGACAAAAAACAAAAAACACCGACTGGGGCCCTCAAGGTCAAAATGTTTGGTTCCAAAGTATTCTGTATGGTCCTAGAGAGGAACTATGCAAAAATTTGGTTCAGTAACATAAAGACAGACATACATTCTGTTATACATATATAATACATATAATACATAAGTACATATATATGTGTATATTATGTGTATATTGGAGTTTGCATGTTCTCCCTGTGTCTGCGTGGGTTTCCTCCTGGGTGCTCCGGTTTCCTCCCACAGTCCAAAGACGTGCAGGTTAGGTGCATTGGCGATTCTAAATTGTGCCTAGTGTGTGCTTGGTGTGTGTGTGTGTGTGTGCAAGCCCTGTAGTGGGCTGGCACCCTGCCCGGGGTTTGTTTCTTGCCTTGTGCCCTGTGTCGGCTGGGATTGGTTCCAGCAGACCCATGTGACCCTGTAGTTAGGATATAGTGGGTTGGTTAATGGATGGATGGAAGTATGGTCCAGATCTGGGGCAAAATTATACTTAAACAGGACTGGAATTAAGCAGGGGAGTCGGCCTGCACTATGTTGTTCTGTTGGTCTGGGAAGTAGATCAATGAAACTGGGCTAACATAAAGACAGGGTAAAAATTCAATTCTATGGCTGCCATATTCAGACAGGCCATGTTGCCTATTTGTGTCACTCCATTTAAAAGCCACTCATGAGCAAAGACCAAGCAGAACCACAGACCGATCAGCATACTAAGATGGAGTGCCAACTGGTATTCTAAGCAACATGAACTAATTATTATCCAGGTTGTATTAATACTATTTTGCCAACACTCACCTTTGTACATCTTTTGGACATATTATCTATAATATACTGTATGATGAATAAAACTGTAAATGCCTATTTGGATACTACTTGTATCTTGTTACCTGAGGTCAAAGATATCAAAAGTAGTGTAACATATGAGTGCTATAGTAGGGATTTGAGGCATGTTGTTCAGATCTACATAATAAAGAGTAAAAAAGGGAAATAAGAGTCACCCTAAGACACTGTCATGAGCAAATAGTAAATGAAGAGCATATTCTACTAACTATTTGTGTGTTTAATTTATTGAAATATCTCCATCTAGTCGTGACTGATAGACAAGGAGACTTTACTTTTAATTCAATCATCATGTTTCAGTATCTTTCACAATATTGCAAAGCAACACATTCGGTCAGCTATAAATCTGAATTCCATAGTCATCAAGTGTTAGTGCTTGCAAATGATATATGCTTTAATTATTTCTGTCATTGCATTGTTTCTGGAAACTTGTGCAACAGCTCTTAAGCCTTTTCTCAGTGATGAATTCCCTACAAAAAAAATTTGACCTGAAATAATTGGAACAGAAAATAGATATCTAGTTAGGCCCCCCTTTATTATTTTTGCCCCTTTGGTCACATGACTGAAGCATAACTAATGTTGCATATCAATAGATACTGATCTGTGGAGCCAAGGCCCCCATAAGTGCAAGAGCTAAGTGCATAGCCCAAGTCCACTCCTGTTACAGTGTCCTGGAGCACTTAGTTCTGAACCACTGAGCTTCACTATAAAGCATGAAAATGTGAAATATGTTTATATTAACATTGATTTCTTTATGTTTTCATGTCATTAAGGATTTTCACTATATCAAGAATTATACATTCAAATTTTCTGCATGTTGAAAATATGTGGAACAAAGAGAAAGCTCAAGGCTTTGGGTTGACCTCCCATTTAGATGGTAGAATAGTTTCAAAAGTATGTAATTCTGAGTATTTGGTTGTTTACTTTTATTCACCTATTCATGAACACAGATGAAATTGCTTCAGTTAATGACAAACTGACAGTTGGAAATTATTAAAAATGTACTGTGTAGTCGGAAAAATGTGCTTAGGTACTGAGTGAAGAGAAAAGAGGAACAGAGCTGAGGTGTTTGTACACATTATAAAATAAGATGTTGATATTTTTCATTGCATTCCTGATTGTGCATACTTCCTACCTTTTAGGGAAAAATTATTGCATGTTGTTTCAACTTATTTTGTTTAACAGTTTTAGTTGGTAAATGTTGATTCAACACCTAACGCCATCAAGAAGCCCATTTTCCCACTTCTTTCCTGCTAGTCCTGCTAGTTTCTTAAGGAATTCAGCTTGGCTGGGGGTTGTAAGGGTGATACATCAAGTGTAAGTGTCATCTTGCTGGCCTTCAGCTCAAATGAAAGTCTGACTTGCCATACCAAATTAAAGAGGGCACTGCCAGTCTGGTCTTTTACCAGAGTCTGTTAGTGCTCTGAACCATATTTATCTTATTTATCTTTAGATTTTGAGTCATTATTATTTTTACTCCAAAATGCTGGATTAAAATGTGATCTAAAACATGACTTAGTTGCTTTTAACAGTGTATTTATGTCAACATTAGATTTAAAAGATGTTTTTATAAATCACAAGTTATAGAAAATTTTGTTTCTTCCAAATTCAGAGATTATTGTTACTTCATATTTTTCAGACGGTAAAAAAAAGAAAACATGACTAAATATGGAACAACTAAAAAAATGTTTGTTACACAAAATTGTGTCATTTACAGGGTGCAGGGTTTTGTGCCACATTGTCACGGTTCCAATGTTCTGGGTTCAAACCATGCACCTGGTCATTGTCTGTGGGGGGCTTGCATGTTCTGCCAGTGTTTGGGTGGGTTTGGCTCCTTGCTACCGGTTGCTTCCCAGAAGCCTCTTGAACCCGTTACTGTTAATAACGTACCTGAGGGATGAGCCAGTGGATGGGGACACTTACACAAAGCAAGGGGTAGGTGCCTAAAAGTGCTCCAA
Organism: Polypterus senegalus; assembly: GCF_016835505.1. NCBI lineage: Eukaryota > Metazoa > Chordata > Cladistia > Polypteriformes > Polypteridae > Polypterus > Polypterus senegalus. The sequence continues at coordinate 120,619,458 of NC_053155.1, read as the reverse complement.
TGCTTTTATTAAAAACAAGCAAAAAACCAAATAGTGTCCAAAAAATGCAGTGCAAAAATGTCCAATAAAAATTATCTAATAAAAATGCAGTGATAGTGAAGGTTAAACGCAATTTCATAAATAATCCCTTAAAAAGAGATTAAAACACAGGCAGTATTCATTCTTTTAAAATACAGTCTCCGGTGCATCACCTAAAAATGACTGTCTCCTCAGCTTACCCCCAGGCAAGGTCTTGCAGCTGAAGAGACGCCTGACAGTTCAGCCAGCCTTCTGTGCCCTTGCTCCTAGGCTTGGGCCACTGTAGCCATCTCTGGTTCCTGTCAGGGCAACACCCCAAGCCTCCAACTCCTGCTGCCAGGCTTGTGTCCCTGTGGTCCATGGCAACACCTGCAGGACAGCACACTGAACCTACCATTTCCCCTGCAACTCCCACTGCCTTTCTCCTGGCTTTATACGGAGTCACTCTAGCTGAGTGACCTAGAAGGCTGGAGTGACCATCAGCCCCTGTGTGTGGGCCACACACTCCCTTAAGGAACTTCCTCCCAGCTGCCTGCCTTCTCTCACGCTCTCTCTCGTCCACTCGCTTACAAGCATAGGCTCCCTTTGCCTTCTGCCTTCTTCTTAATTCCCATCTTTTAACCTCTAATTCTTTCGATCTTTATTTTACTTTCTCATCCCCCTTTCTTACTGTGCCGGCTCCCTTTTATCTGCCTCCATGGGCACAGTGTCTCAATAGCACACCACAGGAAGCCCATGAAACAATTGAGACAGACTGTACCCTCACATGCAGGTACATCTCTCCCCAATTACTCCACCAACCTCTCATAACTGCACAAGCATGCACACCCATGAACATCGGAAGGCCAATCAATTAAACATTCATTAAAATGGGCCCCTGACTATTAAGCAGCAGGCCTATCATTTTACCACAAGCTCCCACAACTCCAAAGATGTGTTAGGAAGGTTAATTACCGACTGTAATTTCCCTTCAGTGTGGGTGTTTGTGCCCATAGGTGGACTGGTGCAATATTGTTTCCCATCCTGACCATGGTGCAGCTGAAATAGTAAAGCCACCACACATACACCAGATTGAATTTGAGGACCTGTGTCTGCAATTTACAAGAACTGTTATTATGTTTCCAAGGTACTGAATGTAAGAGAGGTTTTGCTATTGATTACTTTTATAATGGAAATGTGAGCAAGCTTTAGGTTTGTAAAGAATATATTTTTGTACATATAACAGAAGAATACAGTCTGAGATATTAGCACAAAAAATCCTGGTAAAACTCACAATGAACAAGTTTGTCAAAAAGAATCGATGAACTTCCTCTTTAACTTCATTATTCTTGGATGGCCACTTTTCATACCTAGTTTGGCCTTCACTCAGTTGAAGTTGTTTAGGGTTTTCTTCTACCCCTTTCTCACATGTCTCTCAGTTCTAATTCTCATTAATGTTTTATTCTTCATAATATACCGTGTACAGCATTACATCATCACAAGAGACAGAGAATGGTGCCTTAGTTGCAGCTTGGTGCATTTGCAATGTATCCTTCAATAAAACATCACTTGCAGAGAATCTTCCTTTGAAGTATTAACACAGTAACATTTTTGGCATCATGTTCTTTTTAATTAGAATTTAATAATTATATATAACAGTAAACATTTTAATGCTCCTGTGTCATTTGTGAACTGTAAGTACATGATTTCTGTGACAGAGAAAATCCCTACCATCACCTTGTGCAACATATAAAATCAAATCTGGAATATAGTGTGCAATATATATCCATTTTTATGCAGTTCATGCATTATAACAGAGACATAAACTAGCTCATGTTTATTTTAGCAAAGCCAGTGTAAATAAAAGGATATTATTTTATTATGCAAAGAGATACATCTCCTGTAACTAAAGGGTAATATTTCTCATCATTAATTGCAATAATATTTTAAATTAAATTACCTAAGTTATATACAGACATAGATATTCAATTCAATTCAGTTTATTTTCGTAAGGCACTCTTCACTGAGTGGAGGTGCAGAGCGCTGTGATAGTTCTCAGATAAAATGCAAGTATATATTTTACAAATTACAGAGTTACTAGTTATAAAGGCACAGCATCATTAAAACACACATAAAGCAAAGTAGAAATTGATTAATATTCATAGAAACCAACAAAGCTATCCTTCAATTAATTACTGAATTCTGGACTATGGCCAGTTGACAATGGAGGAGAGGAAAATAAAAACAACAGTCAGTAACATCTCCGGAGAAAATAAACCTCTGGGGGTCGATGGTCAATTGTAGAAGATGGAATCAAAGACAAAGTCAGGCGGAGTCATTGTCTTGGAGACCTCAGTCAACTAGCCACCCACACCATCCTGGGCAAGTCTGTGTTAGCCATCCAATCTGATGACAGAATTTTTCCATCTAGTGAATCAAATGCTCCTAGTATCTGAGATAATCAATATGCAATATACCCTTTGTCACTGCCTTAGTAAGATTTAACTTGCACTAAGTGGGAAATTATCAATTTATTATTTATTATTACACCTACCTAATATCTATGAGTGGTTTCTCATTTTCCTTTTGAACAGCATGATATAGACACAGTAATGTGTCTATTCCAAAATGTCCATTAGTTTTTGCATATTATCTGATGTTGGAACGCTATTCTGAATAACTTGTTCCATCTACAATGGAATGATTGAGTTCTAGAAGACTGCATCTAGATTAATGAACTGTCATTTTTCTAAATCTGTTTTTGGATATTCCCTGTATTTTATTATGGACTGTTACCCTGCTGATAAAACACATTGAGAGATGGACACATTCCTGCCATGATATTCCATACCAATGTAGAATGACATCCAAAAATTACTTTACTCACATGAAGGCCACGGACAAACATACACCCACACAATTATATTATATTTTTCCAGTGCTTCAGTGTGCAGTGTTTGTTTTCCTTATCCCATTGCAGCTTCTCGTTTTCTCCTAACTCTGTTGTGTCACCTGCTGGCATAGCATTTTGGTGACAAGGTATGAAGTGTTATGTATTCTGACACCACTGCAGTTTCTTCTGTTAGTTAACCGACTTTGTGGCATCTGCTGCCAGGTTTACTAGGTCATTAGAACATTTATAGCCAAAGGACAGAATAAATATAGTAAATTTGCCAAAAAAAAACATTGTTCAATACCTGAGGTAGACCAAATGACACACTGGAAAGCATAGGGGCGGTGTCAAGAGCGAGAGGGTTAGGTATGTACCATTGAAGTCCAGCTCCCACTCAAAGATTATACAATGATAAAGAACATATACAAGTGCAAATAGCAGAAGATGGTGCCGTATGGATGAAAAACGTGGTAAAAATGTAAAGGGGAATTTGAATATATCCCAAAAAATAGCCCAAAAAACAGAAACCACGAAAGTTAATTTCTTCCCACAATTGGGTTGGAAAACTGGGGGCCTGACAACACTGTCTGTTGCTTTTGTCACGTTGACTGCTATGTCCAGTAGTGGCTGTAAAGTGGTGGCTCCCTCTCACTATATCGATGATACTTTCAAGCATAAAAACCTCAACATTTTCCGACTCAAACGTGCTAGTGCTTCTGGCACAAGCTACATTACCCTAACCTGATTCAAAACCACTGAAATATTCAGTTTTGTGCATCCAGAATTGCACATGTAGACATGAGTCAGTGGGTTTTACACAAAAATGTCCCTGACTGAACTGACAATAATATGAGAGGAGAAGGTGACTGTAATAATGTAGCCACTCAATCTACAGTATCTAACATGGCATCACATCTGTACTTTAACAGAAAAAAAAATAACATTAGCAACCACAAGATTAAATAGTCCAAAATGTTTGGCGAGACCACTAGTTGTCCAAATTTGAGTCTATATAGCAGAATACACACAAACACATACATATTAACAAACATGAAATTAAGAAACCCCAGTTGACATAATGGTAGCATAACTTGTACACCTTAAGGTAGCTGTAATAGCTGTTTGTGAAGCATTAAAATTGAGGCTTTTGTATGAATGTTTCTGCACTCTTCTGATATGATCAGTATGCATACAGCTTGTATTACCTGATGGAAATAGCTGGCCAAAGAAAAATTAAATGAGGTAAAAGAATGAGACACATAACTGGTCAGTATCCTCATCACCAGACAAAGATTCTCTGAAATTATTTGTTCAGGTAAAACAAATTCAATCAGGTAAGAATGAATACTTTGAGTCAAGTCAAAAGTCAAAAAAGCCTTGTATGGGATCTTCCAAATATAGACCCTAGTTTCAGATCACCTGTTGTAACAAGATGGTGTCCTTGAAAGTGGACATTTCTATCTTTAAACAAGAGTTAAATGCCTTATTTTATTTGGGGATAATGAATGTTGTGCACTGTAATGAGAATTTGCAAAATCCATGGAGTCATCTGTAGATATATTCCTCACATCTGAAACCTACAAAAAAGAAGAAAATTAAATTAATAACAGTAATAATTTACTGCTACTTCCACTCACATTTATTTGGTTAGAATCAGAGGTAACAATGGGAGGATTCAATACCAGAATACACTTATGCACATATTCACACTAAGGCAACTTAAAAAATGTAATCAACCTAAAACTTGTCTTTGACACTGTCTGAAAATGGGAGTCACAGGAGGAAACTAAATTGGGAAGGTACTGTGAGAAGGCAATACTATATACTGTATAACTGTATTATAATAATAACTAACTGTGCTACCCGTCTAAGAGTAATCAAAGTAGTAGTAATTTATTTTGAAATGCATCACTATAAATGTTTGTGATGCCTCATGTATGGGAATGACAGAGACATAGCAACCGGATAGACAGACAGACAAACACATAGGCACTTACCCTTTTATTAAGGTGGATAATATTGTAATAATAATACTAAAAATAATGACATCCAATTCTGTTACAGTGGTGGCCACATCAAGTCATGTAGAATTACCGTAAAATGATTAATATTCCAAGGTGACTCCTTGTCACCCCTACTGTTCTGTGTGTTGGTAATTCAACAGCAACAATCTAGTGTATGTCCTGCAGAAGGAGCACAGGATGAGCCACTTGCTATACATGAATGACCTGAGGCTCTTTACAAAGGACAGAAGTCAACTGGATAAAGAGATTGGCATAGTCAATATGTTGAGCGGAGATATCTGCATAGAAATTGGACCAGACAAGTGGATCAAGGAACAGTAACCATCAAACGAGGCACACTGTCATCAGGACCAAGCACATGCTAAACAACAACACTGAGATTCAAAATCTTAAGCAGGATAAGGTTTACAAAGTATCTAATAGGAGATCAGAGCAATGGTATTCTTGGCAGAAAAAAGAAAGAATGGACCCAAAATAAATACTATTGCCAAATTAAATTAGTCCTCTGTATTAGACTTGACTCAAATGCAAGCTATAAGTAGTTTAGAAATACTAGTGCCACAGTACATATTTGGGATAATTGACTAGGGAGATGAACAAAAAGACCAGAAACCTACTAAGTATGGTCTCCTACAACTGAAAGCAGGGCATAGACTGAATGTAAATCCTCTGAAAAATATGGTTGTGAACCATTAGAGCCAGATAAAAAAAAAATCATTCTCCATGACAGTGGTGGTGATGTCTACTTATCAACATAGTAGTTCCAAATGATGTAAGTGTCTCATTGAAAGAGGTGGAAAAACTTGAGATTGAGATTCCATGATAGTGGAACACAAAGTTTCCTGTGATTCTGGACATAATAGCAGCACTTCGAACTGCTTGACTGGGTCTCCAAAAACCTCTCAATGAACTGCCAAGTAAAGTGAGTGCCACCCAAGTGCAGATTATCGGCGTCCTCAGAACTACTCACATACTTCATAAAGTTCTGACTATCAGACAATAAGATCTAAGGAACTCAGTGGGTTCCCAGTAAAAAGCAACCAGCACAAATGAAGAAAAAAGAAAAGAAAAAAAATAAATAAAGATAAGGAAGAGATTGATACATGGACAGGAAGATACAAAACATTCCAATGATGCATGTTCTCCAGCATCCAAAAGTTAATGCTGACTAACTAAATTGTATATCAAAAGACATGACAGTGGACACATTTATTCAACTCCAGCCCACATACAACATAATAATTAAGTACATCAGTCAAGGCAAAGACAAGCTTATAAAAATGGCCAAGAAGCATGACGCCAATAGAGCCAAGTACTGTGTGATTAGCAAAGCAAGTGGAATTTGCTAGCAATACCCATCTACCCTGATCAAGATCAATGCTTCAAAGAGATGATCAAGTCTGAAAGAATAGAACTTCTTAAAAGCAAACCACTAAATGGACAGTGTTTTAAAAACCTAGATCAGACATTTCTGAACAAAATTGTCAATGTAGTTTAGATACAAAGCTCAAATCTTAAGGGAAAGAAACAAAAAGCCTGATCATTGTCTCATTGGATCAATCAGTCATGACCAGCTATTATCAGCAGAAAATTCTGAACCACCAACCATTAGCTACCTATAATCACTACAATAAAATTCACTACATTAACAGCGGCAGACTCAGAAACAACTGAATAACCAGGTACATACATTGAAGCTTGAAGTAGGTGTGTATCAGCAAGTTCCACAGCCTACCATTAACATTCAGGATTTGTACCTTCATATAGGACATTACTATCCATACTGATTGCATCAGAGAAACCACTTGTCCAGACATTGCATTCAATAACATGAAGAAGCCATGGGTTCTTTTTGACATTGCTGTACCCGATGACCACTACATCACAGTCAAAGAAGCCAAACAGACCTATAAATATAAATATCTTCAGATAAAAGTGAAACATCTGTGAGATATTAAAGCCAGCAGTAATATGTTCAATGGGATCCATCAACAAAGCATCCAAAAAGCATTTAATTTAAAGAGGTGATGCTCAACGCTTAGTGTCTTAATTTTCTACCTAACCAGAAATTGATTATTTCTTTACCAATAGTTAGGTGTAATCAACCCTCATTAGGGGTAGAACTTTGCTTGTACTCCTGTCCATTCATATTGCTCTTTGACAATTGGAACTCCATGGTGCTCTAAGCCTTAATGAAGCATAAAACTCATCCAGTTTAAGAGAGTTGAACTTCTCCTTAAGACAGTGTCACATTGGAGATCAATCAGTTCCAACTGCAACTCCTGTGGCACCGTTTCAAGGTCCTGTGTTAAGGGACATGACACCAGCTGAAGTGACGTGTAAATTTTTCCAAACTCAGAGAACCGACAGCAGAATTCTCCATGCAGGTCGTCCAGTGATTTCCTGTATTTTTTCACAAGTCGAGGGGCCTCTTTCAATCTAGCCAGTGTGGGGAAATGAACGAATTAGCTGTTTGACATTTGCTTTGAGAATAAAGCTAGCTTGGTTTTGAAGGCTCTGACGTTTGTGTACATTTCATGCTCAAAACTTGTCTTTCCCTTGTAGATTCACGTTCAGCTCATTCATGTGTGTCAGTATGTCCACAGCAAAAGCTAAATCACAAAGCCAATCTGTGTCACTCAGCTCAGGAAAATCGTCATCTTTCTCAAGTAGCTCCAAAAATGAGATAATATCCTGTTTGAACTCCCACACTTGTCAAGATACTTTCCCCAAACTTAACCAGCGGACATTGCAGTGGTAAAGCAAGTCCTGGTGATCAGCGTCAATCTCTTCAAGAAACTTAATAAACTGACGATACTGAAGTCCCTTCGCTCGAATAAAGTTAACGAGTTTTACAACTGGCTTCACTATGTAGTCAAGCTGCAATACAGATTTACACAGTGCTTCCTGGTGGATTAGGCAGTGCAAGAAAATTACCCCCTGCTCAAGGTTGTCCTCCTTCACCCTCTCCTGGATTATTTTGAGCAACCCAACGTTTTTTCCAGTCAGATTTGGCGATCCATCTGTGGTAACGTTGGTGAGCGTACTCCAAGGTAGCTTGTGCTTATCGATAACCCCCGACACGCTGTCATACAAGTCCTCTCCCCGCATTTTCCCCTTTAGGGATTGCATGGCCAAAAACTCCTCTGTTATCTCAAAATTGTCATTAATCTGATAAAAATTTAAATCTGAGCGGTGTCCTTTATGTCATTACTTTCGTCCAGTGCCAAGGAATATAATGTAATTGACTCCGCTTTTTTGTTTAACTTGCTAGCTAAGTCTTCGTCAATTAGCTCAACATGGCAAGTCACTGTCCTGCGTGATAAGATAATTTTTTCAAATTTGTTCTTGCTCTCAGGACACAAGGTACCTGCTGTCTCTACAATTCACTCTTTGAGAAACTTCCTTTTGGAGAAAGGCTTGCTGGTCTTTACTAATTTGAATGCCAGCACATAACTTGCCTTCGTGCTTGATTCATGGATGGCAGTTTGTCGGATAAAGGTGTTTTGCTGAGCCTGCAAACTAGCTGCCAACCTCTGAGCGGTAACCATCCGTTCTTGCGTTGACTGGTTGTAAGCATAATTAGCATGCTTGGTAGAAAAGTGACGACTGATGTATTCCTTTAAAACCGCAACGATTTCTTGGCAAATAAGACATACAGCCTTTGACCGGATTTAGTTGTCCATTCCTTATTAAACACTCAGCACTCACTGTCGACTTTTCTTTTCTTTGGCCCACTCATTGTTGCAGATGGGTTCAGAGCAGTAGCAGAGTAATAACAGAGTAACCTGGGGTCCGCAAAATCAAATCAATGTATCACTGCACCTAATGCGCCACCTGGTGGAACGCCAGACATTACAGGACAAGGTCAAATGAATGCAGTCATAATAATGATATAATTTGATTTGGGCAATTTTGTACCAATCTTTGGCGGCCGGATTATACAATCTTGTTCTGTTTGGATTTGAAATTAACCCGCAAATACTTTTTAAACTTACACTTTTACTGTAAAACTTCATTAAAGACAATTTTTTGAATACATTTTTGTCAGTATCGCATTGAATTTTGATTGTGTTTTGACTTAAATCGTGACAATGCAATGTATGACTTGCCTGTGAGTGTATTTTGTTTCTTTCTTTCTAATAAATAAACTGACTTTTTCGAATGTTTTTATCTGTGATTTGTTAACTGTCTTTGCAAAAGCTATTCTAATGCAAAACTGTTAACATTTCAATACGAATGGTATATCAAGATCTCCTTTGCTGTCTAATGTTATCCGCTGGAGATGTACTACATAACCTTTCTTGGATACATCCTTCTTTCAACAGTAATTTCGACAAGAGAAGGCCGCCGTCTTCGGGCAGTCTCCTTTTCCCCTCGGAGCCTCCAGGTGGTCATCTCCAAGGTACATGCACGGGACAAGGTGAGAAACAATAAAAGGATTTTTAAAGTCGCTCCCGCACGGTTTCTGGAAGACCATACGGTATTAACAGTTGTAGATATTCTTGACCCGGAAGTGTTTCTGCCCAATAGATATTGTAAGTTGATGTTTTCATCTTCCACATGATCACCACCAACTGTTTCAGAATAGTCTATTGTTATGCATATAACCAATTTGCCGTGTAACCAATCAACAACTTTCGCATTAATTCGTTTGACTTCATTGTAACTTGGTGTCCATGTACTCATTTCTTCTGTTGATAACCCTTGATACGTATTTAACCAACCTCTGTTGGCATAACATCTGTTCTTTCAAATGTTCTTTTATAAATAAATAATCTAATCTAATCAATTTGCCGTTTAACCGATCAACAATTTTTGCATTAACACTAGAATTACCAGAGCCTACAAGAAAACTCGTAAATCCGGCCCACCTTAAATCTGTTCGCACCTCTCCGCCAGCATCTGTAAATGTGCCCATTAAGACAAGCAGCAAGCAGCCGGCTATTCCATCCCCCACCGTTCACTAAGTTTTCCCAGATCATGTCTTGTTTGATTATCTGGGAGTGAGTGAACTGCTGGGGTTTTAGAGTGGAAATAATAGATCGTTATTTGGAACACATGCATTTCATGTGTGTTCTGTTTCTAAAGTAATCTGTGTAAACACATTGTTAAAACAGAAACTTTTTCATATTTTAGTAATAAATGTTACAAAATCTAGGCATAAACTATAGAATGTATGAAGCCTTAGGTCCAAAGATCAAATAAACACTTTCACAAAAGGTTCAAGAACGATACAACAGCTTCCATGGCATAGTAGTAAGATTTGCTGACTTGTAATAAAGAGGCAACCAGTTCGATCCACACTGCCTCCTATATTTACCGTTTTCAGTAGTGCACTGTTCTTATTGTTAATATTATACAGTACACACATATATTTGGTTTGCGTCTTTAACAAACCGTGTACATTTATAATACTGTACTTTTAAAAGTTACCTTTTTTTTCCCACTTTTATTCTCTCATGATCATAATACATACTACTGCCCTAGGGATCGAACACTGTTAGTTTTTATTTGAAACTGGGAAAAACTGTAAATGTGAGTAGTGCTTTGAGGCAATGGAACTGGACATTATCTGATCTGGAGGGATAAAAGCTGACACACAAACGCTGGTGAATCTGCCTTCTTCGTATCTTACTGTCACTTTTTTTTTTTCATTCAGTTTTATTGAGTGTTCCTGCTCACACAGAATTAGTATGCACCTTATGGTGTATGATGTCAAAAAAAACCCCACAAGAAGTAGGTATATGTGACATTTTGAAGCAATCATTTTATGACCTGAATAGTACCAATCAGAAAACATCATCGCACTAATGCAATATTATTTGAAAATGAACAGCGTCAGATTGGGTGTGAATTTACGCTGGCGCTGTTACTTAGAATCAGATCAGGAGAGGCAGGCATGCGGGCGGGCACGTGGGCGGGCGGGCAGTCGGGCGGGCGTTTGGGCAGGCAAGGCTTCAGGCGGGCAAGCGGGCGGTTAGGCGAGGGGGGGGGTGTTAGAGTGTGATCGTCATTGACAGAATAAAACTGAAAAAAGCTAACTTTTACAAGTACCATAAATTTATACCCAGGTTCCCATATATTTATCTCTTTGTTTTTTTTTTCCGTACTGCATCGATATCAGGCACCAGAAGGCGTGAGCTTAATCAGTGAAGCAGGATCAACGCACATGTACTGTGCAAGGCATGCACGGGGGCCACTGTGAAAAGAAGAGTGTTCATGGCTCATGTTGCAGAGGTACTTTCGTCGCATCTTACTAGAAAAGGCGATGGACATAGAAAAGGAGGATGCAACATCAACAAACTTCTGTTTCAAGACATCCGCTTCTCCAGGAAAGTAAACTGAGTCAGTGTCAAGTGCCCTTTTAATGTAATAGAAACCACAGCATAGAGAAAACTGTGCACATTGCAACAGGTACACACATCGTAATGTAGAAAAGACGGTTCTTGCAGCACGGAGAAAAAAAGAAAGAGACAAATATATGGGACACTGACTCAGTTTACTTTCCTGGGGCAGTGGCTGTCTTGGAACAGAAGCTTGTTGATGTTGCATCCTCCTTTTCTATTTCCACCACCTTTTCTAGTAAGATGCAACGACGAAAGTTCCTCTGCAATATGAGCCATGAACACTCTTCTTTTCACAGTGGCCCCGTGCATGCCTTGCACAGTACATGTGCATTGATCCTGCTGCACTGAATAAGCTCACGCCTTCTGGTGCACAATGTCGATGCAGCATGGAGAAAAAAAAGAAATAGAGAAAAATATCGGACATTGGGTATAAATTTATGGTACTTGTAAAAGTTAGCTTTTTTCAGTCTTATTCTGTCAATGACGATCACGCTCTAACAGAATCCCCCCTGCCCCCCCACAACCGCCCGTCTGCCTATCTGCCTGTCTCTCCTGATCTGACTCTAACAGAGCCAAATTCACACTTGATCTGATGCTGTTCATTTTAAAAAGTAATATTGCATTAGTGTGATGATGTTTTGTGATTGGTACTATTCAAGTCATAAAATGATTTCTTCAAAATGTCACATATACCTACACCTGTGGTTTTTTTTTTGACATCATACACCATAAGGTGCATACTAATTCTGCGTGAGCAGGAACACTCAATAAAACTGAACAAAAAAAATAAAGCAACGGTGAGATATGAAGAAGGCAGATTCACCAGTGTTTGCTGTGTCAGCTTTTATCCCTTGTAACTATTACAAGTACAGTACTATAAATGTACACTGTCTGTTACAGATGCAAACCAAATGTATGTGTGTACTGTATAAATTAACAATAAGAGGAGCACACTACTGAAAACGGCAAACGGCAGTGGGGATCGAACTGGTGGCCCCATGATTACAAGTCAGCAAATTTTACTGCTACACCACAGAAGCTGTTGTGTCATTCTTGAACCTTTTGTGAAAGTGTTTATTTGATCTTTGGACTTAAGGTTTCACATGTTCTATAGTTTATGCCTAGATTTTGTAACATTTATTACTAAAATATGAAAAAGTTTCTGTTTTCACAATGTGCTTACACAGATTACTGTAGAAACGGAAGACACATGAAATGCATGTGTTCCAAATAATGATTTATTATTTCCACTCTAAAACTCCAGCAGTTCTTTCATTCCCAGATAATCAAACAAGACATGAGCTGGGAAAACTTAGTGAACGATCTGCGACGGTGGGGGATGGAATAGCCGGCTGCTTGCTGCTTGTCTTAATCGGCACATTTACAGGACAAAAGATGCTGGCGGAGAGGTGCAAACGGATTTAAGGTGAGCTGGATTTATGAGTTATCTCGTAGGCTCTGGTAATTCTAGTGTTAATTCATTTGACTTCATCGTTTCTTGGTGATGGGATTGCCTGCCCGTATACGCATTTCTTCTGTTGATAACCCTTCGGGATGAAATTCTTCAATAAGATTTGGACATAATAAGTCTTCTTTTATTGGGAACTTAAAGTGAGGAAAACGTAAAAATTTGTAAGAGCTAATAAAGCAGGAACTACAGTATGTCTGTCAAAAGCATTCACACGAATGAGAGGTGAGAGGACCGTGTGCGTGGTTGAATGTGGTTTAGAAGAGGGCGGGATTTGAAAACATCTCATGGCCAAAGTCTCATCCCACGGGACTTGAAATTATCTCTTTGAAAAAGTCTTGTCTCAGGATTTCCTTTTATATTATGACATGCCCTGATAAATCTGTGCTTTTGCTTTCAAGAGATGATTTGATTATGAATAAACTCACTTTCTTTCAAGGATAATTCAGAAAAAATGCTGGATCAGCTGCCTTAACACACATATCTCATATTTTATATCTCACAGTAAAAAAAGTACTTGTTTTTATAAAAAAAGCTTTTTTCCCATCTGGGTTGCTTCTGTCTTTCAGAGGCTTGTTGAAGATAACATCTCCACCCTTCAGCAAGGGATTAGCCTGAAGAAGATATCTTTGAATTTTATTAAATCTGAAAAGACAGAAACATCTTGTTGTCAACTTGTTACTGAAAGATTTATTATGCTTTCATGAATGCGTTTAAGCTCACTGCTAAATTGTTCTTACAAGAGTGTTATTGGATTACAGCATTTGTCTAAGGGTACATCTTTTAATCTATAATGGGTTGTGTTTAGTCATGTTGCATTTCCAAAATACACTATTCCCTCATTTGTTTTCATCTGGACCCTTTTTTGAAAAATTCATGAGTCCAAAAAATATTATTCATCTGCATATTGTGAGTAAGTTTTGCAATATTAGTTAACATTCAGCTGTTTTTGCATTTTGCGGCATGTTGTGTGCAAACACTGTAAGAAAAATGCTGAGGAAATGGAAAAAACACAAAATGCGCGATAGAACTAAGCCAATAAAGCACAATGAATTGTAGTTTTTACTGTAGCAAATGCTGATTCACTGTTTACCAAAATATGATCAAAACAGAATGAATAAATGGGTAAAAGTAATTACTAAGTTTACAGATTTTTTTGGCTATACATTTATTTAAGTCAGTTTTATAATGAGGCAGTCCTTTTTCAGGACTCAATGCCAATGCAAAGTCATGATTTATAGCAATTGCAAATCAATGTTAAACAAAAATCAGTCCGTCAATGCCTATCAAAAATATCCTGTCAAAAACCACTCTGTGGTCCATGCTCTAAGGCTGCATCCAAACTATCTTAAAAAAAAGATATACTGTAGATTTGTGTCTGTGATGGTAGTACTAGGGTGTTGTGCCGTGTTAGCCATTATGGATGTATTGAGAAATCAAGCAAAACGACACCACCTTTTATTGGGTAACTAAAAAGATTACAATATCCAAGCTTTTGAGGCAACTCAGGCCTCTTCTTCAGGCAAGACGTAATCCAACATAATAAACCCTCACCAGGAAAGTGTTAGTTTTCAAACTTTTAAGATACTGCCCATCAAAAGATCTCTGCATGTCACCGTCTGCTCCTAATGGGCTAAATGATGCATGAGAACAGTCAGCATCTTACAGAATGTTCAGTTACAATGTGTGTCACACCTTTCTTTGCATAATTCCCAACATGACGTAGTTCGCTGTATGTTCATTTATGTTACTTGAGTTGGTGAACGCAGTGTAAGTACATAAAACCAACAACATCCCACGCTAGAAATGGGTAAACAGAATGCAGATGGTGACAATACACATACAGTATACACACATACTGTCCATATACTGTATATATATATATATATATATATATATATATATATATATATATATATACAGTATATTGTTTTTTACTTTAGTTTACTGTAATGCATGCACTCCTCTCAGGACTACCTAAAAAGACATTAATCAATTGCAACTAATGCAGAATGCAGCTGCTAGAATCTTAACTAGGAAAAGAAAATCCGAGCTCATCTTTCCAGTTTTGATGTCACTACATTGGTTACCTGCACCATTTAGAACTGACTTTAAAATACTGCTTATGGTTTACAAAGCCTTAAATAATCTCACTCCATCCTGTATTTCAGAATGCCTTTCACCTTACACACAAAATCAGAACCTTAGATCTTCAAATGAGTGTCTGCTTATAATTCCAAGAGCTAAAATTAAAAGAAGTGGTGAGGCAGCCTTCTGCTGTTATGCACCTAAAATCAAGAATAGCTTATCGATAGAAATACCGCCAGGCTAATATGGAGGAGCACTTTTAAAAACTGCTAAAAACCCTACGGCTTTCTCTTACCTTCATTTTAGTGTAACCCTGATATTCTGTATATGCATTCAATTATCGTTTTTATCATGGCTCCACAATCCACACTAACCCCTACTTTACGTTTTCTGTGTTGCTGATCTGTGCCGCCACCACCTGATCAAGGCAACATGCAGTCCTTACATTGATAGATTGAAGGCCAGATGGCTACATGACCATCATCATCATCTAATTTTGAAAACCATGAGGGCTGATTTAGATCATTTAGGTTAGGCAGAATGTCCAGTGGGTGCTGGGTGGCCTTGTGGCCTCAGAACCCCTGCAGCCTGCAGATTTTTTTTTTTTCTCCAACCCTCTTGAGTTTTTTTTTTGTTTGTTTTTTCTGTCCTCCTGGCCATCGGACCTTACTTTATTGTTTGTTACTTATTATTGCCTAATCTTATTTTTATATTCTTCTTTTTTCTTTCTTCATCTTGTAAAGCACTTTGAGCTACATCATTTGTATGAAAATATTCTATATAAAAAACGTTGTTGCTGTTATTGTTGTTAGATTAATCCCTTTGACCTTTGGGGTTAAGAACAAAGGGTCAGTCCTTGTACAGAACCCCTGGAGCAATTTTCATGTTAAGGACCTTGCTCAAAGGCCCAGTGGAGTTAGATACCTTCTGGCAGTAATGAGATTTGAACCAGCAGCCTTCCCAATACCAGCACAGATCCTTAGTCTCAGAACAACCACTGGGCCGCAAAAGATCTTTCATTCTGAAAGAGTGGATTCCACACCTACTTGTCATCTTGAAGTTGCCTGACAGAGTTTGATTACAGTCACAGAACTATTAACCCAATGCTTATGCAAAATGCACTTAAGTTTCTGTTCCAAGAAATAACTGATATACTTCCAGATCACATGTACACTGTCACACTTTTGCGCATGGGAGGCAGCTAAAGGGCTTAAGTAAGGACAGTTCCAAGACATACCGCGATGTAGCAGACCATTCATGGGAGATTCCAACTTGTCCCTCTTGACGTCACTTCTGGGACTGAGCCAATGAAAGGAGACCTTGCCGGCTCCGGCCTCTGTGATGTCACGTCTGGGCTCACACCAATGGCAGAAGACCTACATGAGCCCGACCACTTTGACTTTACTTCCTGTCTTCCCTTTTTAAAAGCCTCCACCTTTTCCCTATTCCCTCAGTTCTGTTTTGGACTCGGTTTTGTGCACATCAGTGCTGTATTCATTGAAAATTACTTTTGCAGCCCAGAAACCAGATTATACGGGTGGCTGTCCCAAACCTTTATATGACTCTGTCTTGAGTTTGTGACAACACACTACTTGTCAAATGTGTGAATTGTTGTGTAAAAAGAAAAAGAAGTCAGCAAATATTCAGAGTGTTTACTGAATGTTATTTACTTGTCAGTCCGAGGATTAACATATTCAACCTTGAATTCTGAAGCAAGCCCACAGTGATACTGGCAGAATATTCATTTTCCACACTGAGGATTGTGGTGGCAGAAAATCAAAATCAGGCCCCTGGCGATCACTGAAGCTGTGAGGAAGCAGTGAAAATTATTGCACCATTATTCTTGTCCAATGTACATATTCCATATATTTCTACATTTATAATGGCACAGTGAGTGATATGTATACTATAGCTGTACAAAACTGAGTAATGAGAGGTATGTGTAGGAATGAATGAAAGAAAAAAGAAAAAAATAACTTTGCCTTGTGACTATCTAGACTTCCAAAATGCAATAAAAAGACAGATTCAGGCCTGTAGGGTAAACATCAAGGATGACAGGAGCATATGTCTTAGTCATCTTTTGACAGGTGAGTTATAATGCTGCAGTGTTTCAATCCAAAGCATGGACAAAATTAGGACAAACATGTAATAATGAAAACTGTGTTGTTTATTGGTTGAATGTTAATAATGTTTCAGTGAAATAACATAGGATGTTGCTGGCCACAGGTTTCAGAGATAATAAGATAAAAAGGTTACATGAGCTAAAGAGAGAGCAGCCATGTGTGTCCGAGACCGAGATCTTTTTTCATTAGTCCAGCTATAGTTATCAGTGACAGTTTTAAGATGATATATCAAAATAAAACGAAACGATTGTAAAAATCAGCACATAAATGTGATTTATTATTTTTATTACCACGTTAAAGTGTCCTGATTGGAAGCATTTCAGAGCAGTATGGTAACATAGCCAGGACAGAAATGCCATCTAGAGGATAGTGGCATCTGCTTAAACCCCCTCTAGCATCAATTACAGAGATCTACACCAAAAACTTTAACAATAAAGCATGTGCCATAACAAATAATTTCAACCTTGTTAGACTCTTTTTGTGTCTATAGTCAGGCAGATTGCACCTTTAATATCCTAAAGTGGCCATGTATATTGGGGAAACACCTTGTTCGTACTTGTTGGCTTTTAACACTGGGGCTCTCAAGATCACACTTTACAATATATATTGAACATTTTTATGAAATGTTTGCTATATTGCTTTTTTTCTTTGTATGCGTGTACAAGCGGCCAGCAGTTATACCACCTGCACTTCACAATTGGTAATCCACCTAAAGCTAAGCATGTCTGGGCCCAGCAGGTAGTTGGATAGGATGCCACCTAGGAAAAGCTTGAGTTGCTGCTGATAGGAGGTGTTGGTGACCCCAACAACGGGCACTTACCCTCTGGTCTGTGTGGGGACCCAATGACCAAGTGCAGTAACAGGGACACTGTGCCGTAAAACTGGCGCCATCCGTCAGATGAGACATACAACAAAGGTCCTTACTCTCTGTGGTCATAAAAGACCCCTGGGCATCCTTTGTAAAGAGCAGTGTTTATCCTGGTGTCCAGGCTAAAATAAACTGCCCTCCATAGATTAGTTATGCTGGCACCCTAATCATTCCCTGTCTCTAACTGGCTAACAATCTCTCACCCCTTAACCACCTAATAGCTAACATGTTGTGTGCATACTGGTGCAAAATGGCTGCCATCGCCACATTCAGGCAGATGCTGCACATCGGTGGTGGTTGAAGTGACTCCCCACTAAAAGTACTTTGAGTAGTGAGAAAAATGGTAAATAAATGTAAAAAAAATATTATTTTATTATTAATAGTTTGTTTTTATTTTGATAAACTCTCTGACATCATGCAGTGTGTAGATGATGATACTGCATACACTGGTCTGGGCAGAGTAAACAGGAATAATAGGTGAGTATTTAAAGATTATTATTATCATATTTTGATAGTGATTATATTAGAATATTGGAAAAACTAGATGACAAGAGGCCATTCAGCCCAACAAAGCTTGCCAATCCTTTCCACATAATTTCTCCAAACCACCATCAAGTCCTACTCTTTACCACAATCCTTGGTAATTTATTCCATCTTTCTATGGTTTTCTGTTGTGCACAATTTACCCTTAATAAGCTTCCAACTGTGTCCCTGTGTTCTTGTTGAGCTCATTGTTAAGTAACAGCCTAGATCCACTGTACTAATTAGGGAATTCATTCCCGGGCTCCAGAATACCAGGAGCTGGGGATTCCCGGACATTTTTCATTCCCGCATTCCCGGAAATGAAACTGCTGTAATTCCCGGGAAACTGGGAATGGCCATGCTCGCATATATAGGGTGTAAAAAATCGATCAAGAAATAACAGTTATAGTTGAAAATAATTAAGTGGCACGGTTTTTTGGCCCACGGTGTAGTGTTTTTGCAGATTCTTTTAGTCAACCAGCAGCAGTCGTCAGTCTCCCAGCACCGACTAAGACTGAGTACAGTGGACTGGGAAGAGTCTGCACTCGGCAGCTCACGAATGCCGGGACAGGGCAAACTTCATTGACGTCTGTCAGACAACAGCTTTGAACAGCAACTTGAAATTGCAATGTGTCAGTCTGTTGTATCTGCATTATCTGTGCCAGGAAACTTGCCATCACAGAATAATGAAAAGAAACTGGATCCATCAGTAAAAACTGAAATGGCGGTGTTTCAGAGCAACGGCAAGCGCGGGCGTTGTTTAGAACAAGTGTATCAGTATCTGATCAGGTAGATCCTGTTGCATTCAAAAACATTTTTTTTTTAAACGTTAATCTATCATACATCCTCCCTATGGCATTTGCCACTTGATTGACATACAGGGCGGCCAGTCTGAGATCTCTTTCCTTCTAACACACTGGTTATCCCACATGCACCCATACAATCAGATTGTGATTCAGACTACGAATGCCATGAATGTAATTGCACCGATCTACATGCTGTCAAATAAATGAACCACACACCGTGGCTTTGCCTCTGACACTGACTTCCGAGGTTCGTTTCCCGAGAGGGGGTGCAGTGAGTGTGTACGCCTGATGAGCCCAGAATTAGGGCGATACACGTGTCGTGTACTTTTTGCATTAATTGACAGTAAGACTATGCTATATATATATATATATATATATATATATATATATATATATATATATATATATATATATATATATATATATATATATATATACCATTTTTAATGTAGGTAGATAATTTCGACCTGGTCATTTTAAAAGTACCTTGCAAGCCGAAAAAAGTGTGTGGGAACCCCTGAACTACATACATGTACTTATATGACAACATGAACTGCTTGTAGATAAGGTTAGTCTTTTATTGGTGTCAACATATTGCAGTAGTTTTATTAAAAATAAGTGTCGGTCGTTGTAAAACCGTTCACATGTGAGATGCCCGTGCACTGTGTCATCACCAGATGCCCGGGATTCCCAAATTCCTGGGAATGGATAAACCCATCCAGGAATGGGTTCCCTAGTACTATTATCCTTCATAATTTTGAAAACTTCAGTCATGTTACCATTTAATTTCCACTTGCCTACAGTGAAAATTTTACCTCTTTCCTAGACATTCTCTCGAGCTGTTATGTCTTTTTCTTTAGCCAGGAGACCAAAACTGCACACAGCACTCCAGGTGAGGCTTTACTGGTGCATTATAAACAGCAGCTTAAGCATAACCTCCTTTGACTTGTACTCTTCATATTTTGTTATATATCCATAGCTGGTCAGGTTATTTCAGCAACCTAAATTAAGTTAATATGTTGCTGCTTTGGCAAGATTATAATTTTGCTGACACCATCTCTGTTTGGCATGCAAGTCAAGTACATATTTGCCTTTATAAGTATCTTGCAGGAACATATAGACTCACACACAGCCTGTATGGACATTTCAGTTTAATTCTACTTTTCTAGGATCACTCCAGGATTGGAGGGACATTGCCCACCATAGTCTGGGACTGACCCATTACCCTGCTATAAACAGCAACAATGAACACTTTGTCAGTTTATTGCTGGCATGATGCAGCAGTAGTAAACATGCACCAGTTGTTCTACAGAGTACCTACATTTTTGTCTCTTATTTTTACATAATTTGACTTGTTTGTATCTATTTAACAATTTATTAATTTTGTTACTGGGAAACAAACACAGATAAAGTTTTTAATATACTGTTTACATAAAATATAATATACAGTAGCTTTGATCCTGAATATAAAAAAGATGGACTAAATAGTGTTTGCGTAGAATTTATTACGTTTGCAAGAACCCACATTAACTCTGGCTTCAATGTCATCAGAGAAACTTGTCATACTCCTCCTGAATTAAAGTTAATCTACCACTAGGCATACAATCTGTGTTTTGGTGCTCAGTAATATACTGTAGCTGTGGTGTATTTTTGTGCTGAAAATGAAGATACATAATAATACATCCAATGTAACAACTGCCATCCCAGCTCAGCCCGTCTATTTATCTGTTATCTTGTTGTCTGATTAACTTGACTACCAAACTACACTGTGAGCAAAAATAGCTACAGCTGTGCATATTGTAGATTATCACTGAGAAACCCCAATTGACTTTATTAAACATTTAATTTGACAGATTGGCTCCTGATTTGTTCCCTTGATGTCCCCCATCATTCCTCCATTCCTTGTTTTATAGCACGCAATGACTCATTATACAATTCCCAGCACCAAGCCATTATGTATGCAGCAGTCCTGTATACGCTTTTTCAAACAATGGCAAACATCAGCCTTGGAATTGCTTTATGTTCTGTCATAGAACACTCACTCTGGCAGGGGAGGGCTAGAGCAGAGTGAACCTTGTTGATTTGTGGTGACATTTATGGATGACACAGAAGGGGGCACACTCAAACAGGATGAGGCCAGCACAGTACCAATAAATAAGAAACAATAAACTCTATTTATGTCCCCATGATGCCACAGCGTCACTCTGATCCATGACAGCTCTATCAGTTTTAAACATTAAAGGCTACACAAGGAATTTTCCCTGAAAGGTGATGCAGTGGAGATTTCAAAAGTAACACGGTGTCCTGCTTTTCAAACTAATATTCTAAAGACAGACTTTTTTTGCAAAGTAATTGCCAATAGAATCTCACTTGTTTGTATTGTTATCATCATCACCATCCACCATGAACTCACTTTTTTCGTTACAGAATTTCAAGGGGCCAGATGTTATGTCGACAACAACTGGGTGCAGAGCAAACCTTGGAAGTCTATAGTAGAACATGCTTACACACTCACAATCACAGCAAATTCAATTTGGAGCCACACATGAACAAGTGGAACATCTTCTTATATTATACACTACCGTGGCTGTTTGTTTGTCTGTCCAGGATTTTAAAGCACCTGTATCTTGCAAACCGTTTGACATATTGGCCTGAAATTCGGTACACATATACTACGTGATGTCTACTATCCACTTTCGGGGTGATGATTGACCTCCAAGGTTATCCATCCATTTTCTAACCTGCTGAATCTGAATACAGGGTCACGGGGGTCTGCTGGAGCCAATCCCAGCCAACACAGGGCACAAGGCAGGAACCAATCCTGGGCAGGGTGCCAACCCACCGCAGCCTCCAAGGTTATTCCTCTTTTTATTTTATTTTATTGTAGAATCAGCTCTCACCAGCGGCCAGCAGGGCGACCATGCGGCAACCTTTGCTGTCACTTCCCCTACCACTTCATATATTAAATCATTCTTGAGGCATATTGAAGACTTAAGTGCCAGCTTAAGTGAAAAATGAAAGAAAACGTACTAAGTAATTGCAACACAAACACTGAATTAATCAGTTTTAACACAGGTAGATGCTGAGTTTGGGAAGAGAAGAAGCGGGCCTCTAGGGTGGAGAAAAGAAAAGCTGCTCAGGAATCAGCACGTGCATCAACCTCTGAGCAAAGAAATGCTAAACGTACAGAGAAAGAGTATGAAAACTATGAATGTCAAGTATATTCACTGCAAGTTATCCTGCTGTCCATTGTTACTGGTATTATACAGTATAATGCCCACAAAACAGTGTCAGAGCTGGAGGTCTTTTATTAAGATGAAGTTCCCATGTATTATCTCAGTAAGTGCAGTCCAGAGTTTTTTTGTATTATTAATTCTAAGGTTCTAAAAGTCATCTAATAGAAATAAAGATCATAGTCTAGCACAAGTGCTTTCTCAAGTCAAGACTGGCACACCCTTGCTGTATGTTAATGAAACAATTGGAGAGGGAGTTCCCCGTACAATTTTACCAAAGGGCAGGAGATAAAAATGCCCTTTAAAGTGGCACTGTAAGATAGAATAAAATTAGAAAGCAAGCTAGAGGTCAGTACACAGAGAAATAGTCTAAGGAACCAATTACCCAACTCCATCATGCAAAGAACAGACAAAATCAGAAACCAAAACAAAATCCTAACACTTGAAAATCTTCTTGAAAGTGCCAGTTAGATTATTCCATTGAGGAAGAGCTGCATTGAATTGTAAAGAAAAGAATTTGATCCAAAGCATGGATGTTAAGATACTGTATGTAGGGCACCATCTGTGAAATATAATAGTAGCAGTGAACAATATGGCTGTAGCTAGGAAAAACAGGCATAAAATAGCATCATCTGGAGAATAAAACAGTCATAATAACAATACTAAATATAAGAATCAAACATAATCAAATTTCAAAATGACTATAAGAAATTAGAAAAAATCTGTATAGCAACCAAAGTACAGTCCAGAAAGCAGATTAACTGCTATTATCATTTACCACAGACGTTGCCTGTAATTTTCATTGTTTAAACTGGCACTTTACCTCCACTTTCTTTCTGAGGCTCATCACTGTGCCTCAGTGTTTCATGAATTTTTCTGCGAAATTTAGAAAGAAGGATATTGTATTGACTTATATTTTAGGCAAGGCATATTTATTGTTTTTTTATTTTAATTATATGCAATTTGTAAATGTGTAGAGGTGCCTACAGCACTTTCAGAAGGAGCTTGCAGATAAGTCTGGGAACCATACAGCGATGACTAGTGGTACCTTTCCTAGTGATTATATAATGAATGGGCAATAGAGGCCTACTTGCCATATTTCCTCAACATGCTGGGTAGCGGAAGTGCTTCAGAAGTATAAATCAGAAATTACTGAAGATCTCTCAGGTTCAACGTTAAAAGAAGCCTTTACTAATCCGTCAGGTGAACTTGGAATTTAGACAAACACTCACCTTGGATAGAGGTGGGGAAGGAAGTGGCCTCAGTCATTTATCATTTGTTTGTTTGTCTTTTTTCCATCCATCCATTATCCAACCCGCTATATCCTAACTACAGGGTCACAGGGGTCTGCTGGAGCCAATCCCAGCCAACACAGTGTGCAAGGCAGGAAACAAACCCCAGGCGGGGCACCAGCCCACCACAGGGCACACAAACACATCAAGCACACACTAGGGACAATTTAGGATCGCCAATGCACCTAACCTCCATGGCTTTGGAGTGTGGGAGGAAACCGGAGCACCAGGAGGAAACCCACACAGACACGGGGCCTTTGTCTGTTTTGTGGAACATATTCTTGTGTGTGTATGTCTGGAATGAGGGGTGTGCAAGAAGCCTGGGTTCCATCCACAATATGCTCATCTAAACTACATTGAACACCCTTCCTTTCTTCACTTTCTGCACAAGTCTCTGTAGCTTGTTCCTCCAACAAACTGAACATTTCCACATCCATGCTTTAAAAACCTATGGCTAGAAAAACCTTTTAAATTCTGTTCCAGAACTTTTTCTGAGTCAATTGAACATCTGGAGCCAACATCCTAGGGATTCTCTGACTGCTTGAGATGTCCCTGAAGCTCAAGACCTCTACTTTTCTTTAAAACTATGGTGCCATGTATAACATAATGGAGTGACCTATTGCCACTGAGAACCCCCCTATTCTCCTTCTAATATCCAGTTGCATTCAAGTGATGGCAGTTATCTACCAGAAGAGGGACATCATGGCAACCTGCCACTTCAAAGAAGCAAATGTACAAAAATATTGCTCTGTTATTACAGATTAAGGCCACAGGAAGGGTTACAAAAATGAGCATGTAAAGTACAAAAAGGCAGAAAGTGAAACAAGAACCTCAATCCTCTGTGGGACTGCCAAAAAACATATCTGCCTGCTGGTGTGGCTCTTCAACCTGCCCACCACTGTACTACACAGTACAACGCCCCTTATCTCTCTTTGCTGTAGCCCTAGTCTGTCATCTTAATCGTAGCCAGCCTATCTTCTTCAAGTTGAGTTTTGCCTACGTCTCCTTCCAACTTTGTACTCAGTAGTCCTTTGGCTTTGGGGTAGTTTTAAATTAGATCCTGGAGTAATTTGTGGCCAAACCACAGTATCATTTCTGGGGTAAAGAGCAGAATTCAATTTGCACAAAGAACATCAGGCTAGATTTTTCTGTAGTAGCTTCTGGTATCTCTGTACTCTGGAGCCTTCCATTGGCTTTAAGTAACCAGGTCTCCTAGTTGGCTTCGGAGCTTCCTGCCACTCGCTATATTTATTTTCTGGGACGATCTGCACTCTGTTGCTGCCAGGTAGCCACAAAAAGTTAATTAAATTAACTAGGCTTAAGAAGGTTATGTTCTGTAATGTAAAATTTTGAAGGTGTTAAATCTTTTAAAATTAATTTTTGAATAGTTCAGCTATAATTAATTAGGTACTATAACATTTTATTGCCTGGTAAGTCACTTAAAGTAGCACAACGGGTTACCTATACAGTGTTACAACTTCAAAGATTTGAATTTAATTGCAGTCTCAAACACTGCAAGGAGCTTTCTCACTTACTCTATAATTGTTTCAGTTTTTCATTGGCTATTTCATTTTCCCATCACATCCCAAAGGCATACAATTAGGGTGACTACAAGCCACCTTAGTGTATTTATTGATTACAATGGACCTGCTTCTCATCCAGAACCTATTCCTGCCCTGCACCTGATTGTGCCTACTTATATTCCCTTGCGACTCTATAAGAAAGTGGTTTCACAAAATCAGTGGGCATACCTTGGACAAATTGATGAACCACTTATGACATTTTGTAAATTATTCATTATATCAATGATTTCAAACGGCAAGAGTGCATTACTCAAATTTATTGATGTTGAACTAATTTTATGGTCTCTTACATCTTTCTGTTTCCTCTGCGGGTACAATTGTCCCAGCTCCATTTAACTGTAATCTTGCAAATTCACAATCTCATTTTATCAAAAGATTTATTTTCCATTCACACCTGCAAGATTATATAGCTTTCTCTTTCTCTTTTACCTTGCTGCTTTTGGGATTGCAGATTATTAACTACATTCGATTTGCCATTGCTGGTAGTGGTTAAATAGCACCATCACCTCAAATATTCTTGGGATTGGGTTTAAATCTTTTGTGAGTGAGGATTCTGCACATTTTTCCCATATGTGGCTGAAAATTCTCAGGGAGCATTGGTTACCTCCCACATGCCAAAGTGATTCATGTTAGGCTGAATGATGTCTCTCAAAATCGGCCTAATATGAGTGAGTACATCCTATGATGGACAGGCACCCTATCAAGAGTTAACTTCCTCATTGCTCCTGATATTTCTAAAATAGGAATCAGAAGCAGTCATCATTGGCTTAGAAGGTGGAAATTAACCGACTTTTTGTTTTTGCATTTGGACTATATGTACAGTAATGGTAGTGAGAAAGAGTTTTCATAGAGATTATGGTATTTTTTTGGCTCTGACTGAATTTACTGAATCATGAACACTCAGAGGATTGAACAAGATAAAAGCCGAATCCCTACACACATTGAGTAAGCAGAATGATGTGCACTACATGGCAAGAGAATAATAGAGGGTAGCAATTTTAAAGCATGTTTGTATTTGCAGTCATTTGCAAAAAAAAAGTGAATGTATGGGAACAAACCAACTCAGAATGAACATTCAATTTGTTATTTGTCAGTCACTTTCCATCAACACTGCTGTTCCTTTGTTTTTTTTTCCTTACACTTCATCAGAATTCACGACATCCCCAAAAGGTAGATAGGAAGAAAATCATTTATATTTATATCTAATTCATTAATGTTATTATCCAAAGTAACTAACAAACTGCAAGCCAGGGCAGCCTTACAACTTGTAATTAAGCTGTTGCCTCATTCTGGGGATGATACATTTTCAGGGAATAAGATACAAATGTACAATAAGTTTAAAAATTAAAAGCATTATAGCAGTAAAGAGGAAAGGGGTGATATTGATATTGAAGACTGAAAAATAATGTAAAACAGTATTACATGTTTGGCAGTCACAATTAGAGTAAGCCATTATGCGGACATATTGCTGTTGGTATAAAGTAGCCCCAGGAGCATTTCTTGACACACTTCTGCTGAATAATTCGTTGTCTGAAAGTACTCACAGTTAGTGTGCCAGAGAGAGGATGCGCTACATTGTTCATAATGGCACTCAGTTTTGTTTGAATTCTGTCCTTTGCTACAACCTCCAGAGGGTTCAGAGTTTGCCCTTTTAACTAGCCTGTTGATTCAGTGGGCCTCTCTTGAAGTGATGTTACCAGCCCAGAACACCACAGAATTGAAAATTGTTTTGCAGTTATAGAAGATGTGAAGGATGTCACTTCCAACATTAAAGGAACACAGTCTCATTAGGAAAAAGACCCTGCTCTGCCCTTTCTTATATAATTCTTCTGTATTCCGAGACCAGTCCAACCTGACATTAATATGGACCCCGCAGTTCTTTTAAGAGTGCACCACCTCTACATGCAATCCCTGACATTGTGGTCAGCAACACAGGAGCACCACAGGTAACTGTACTTTTTTCAGTCCTGTTCAGCCTATATACATCGGACTTCCAATACAACTCGGAGTCCTGCCACGTGCAAAAGTTCGCTAATTAAACTGCTATCATGGGCTGCATCAGGAGTGGGCAGGAGGAGGAGTATAGGAACCTAATCAAGGACTTTGTCAAATGGTGTAACTCAAACCACTTACACCTGAACACCAGCAAAACCAAGGAACTGGTGGTGGATTTTAGGAGAACCAGGCCCCTCATGGACCCCGTGATCATCGTAGGTGACTGTGTGCAGAGGGTGCAGACCTATAAATACCTGGAACTGCAGCTGGATGATAAATTGGACTGGTCTGCCATTACTGATGCTCTGTGTAAGAAAGGAAAGAGCCAACTATACTTCCTTAGAAGACTGGTGTCCTTCAACATCTGCAAAAAGATGTTGCAGATGTTCTATCAGAGGCTTGTGGCAGAGGAGCAGCTTCAGCAACAGACTGCTGTCACTGTCCTGCTCCACTGACAGACTGAGGGGATCGTTTCTCCCCCACACTATGCGACTCTTCACTTCCAACTGGGGGGGAGGGTAAATGTTAACATTATTCAAAGTTATTGTCTGTTTTTACCTGCATTTTTATTACTCTTTAATTTAATATTGCTCTTGAATCAGTATGCTGCTGCTGGAGTATGTGAATTTCCCCTTGGGATGAATAAAGTATCTATCTATCTATCTAAAGAGTTCCTGTTATAAAGTCTCTTTGGTGTGGTGAAAGTCAATTACCAGTTCCTTGATTTTGCTGATGTTAAGAGTCAGACAATTCTCTTGGCACCAAGAAAGACAATTCTCCACCTGACTCATATGCTCTGTCTCATCCCCTATATTCCCTATCAATACACCCCATAAGGGCAGAATCATCTGATAATTTTTGCAAGTAACATTACCTGTTATATTTATAGT
Source organism: Polypterus senegalus (assembly GCF_016835505.1). Taxonomy (NCBI): domain Eukaryota; kingdom Metazoa; phylum Chordata; class Cladistia; order Polypteriformes; family Polypteridae; genus Polypterus; species Polypterus senegalus. The sequence goes on along the minus strand of NC_053155.1, from coordinate 120,591,326 downwards.
CTGATAGGTACAGAGTGAAGAGGAGACAGGACTGTTCCATTTTGGTGCTCCAGGCCTGCACACATCCATATCAGAAACACAGCCCCTGAATCTCACAAACTGCTTGACAGATAGTCTATTATCCAGGAAACCATAGGCTCATCTACCTACATATCTTAGAGTTTACCCCTTAACAGGGATACTATTGAAAACACTGGCGAAATCAAAAAATATAATCCTCACAGTGCTGCCAGCTTTGCTCAGGTGAGGATAAATCTTGTGGAGCTGACAGATAATTGCATCCTCTTCTCCAGTCTTTGTTGGATAGGCAAACTGCAGTGGGTACAAGTGGTCCACCATAAGAGGACTCATATAGTCCAGGACCAGTCTCTCAAAGGTCTTCATGATGTGAGACATGAGTGCCACTGATCTTTAGTCATTAGGTGAAGAGGTGCCTGCCTTCTAGAGGTTTAGGAACAATGCATGATGTTTATCACAGCAACAGCACTTTCTGAATTCTTAGGGACAGATTGAACAGTTTACAGAGGACACCATAAAGATCGTCAGCATAGGCATTAAGAGCTCAAGGACCAACTCCATCTGGTCCCACTTTTCCTGCGTGTAGCTTCCCCAGTTGTCTCCTTACTTGGTCTTCAGTTACGGACAGTCCACACTGATGGTCAGAGGTGTTGAGTGAAAAACCAAGGGAGGCTATTCTTAAACTGAATAAATGCTCTTATGAGTCCTAATCCAAAATATTAGTATTGTTTTCCATATTTAGAAAGTTATAGCAATAAGCAATTAGACTGACTTCAGGACTGTGGCTGTCATGATTTTGTTTTTGCTTTTAATTTTTTTGCAACTATTCCTTGGTCTCTATAAATTTTTTAAACATTGGTTTGAAGGTATTAGAAGGTTACAATTATTTTATGTTTCAACACATTTGTAACGTTGTTTAAAATTCAATGCTTTCTGTCAGATGTTGTTTATGTTAATGGCACCACCATTTTAAGAATTTTGTGTTGAAAGGCTGCTGTGCCATTGTTAGGTGAGGTCAACCTGTAGTGTCAGGTGTGTGACATCACTGGGCTGAAGGCATAATGATCAGCATTGTGCAGTTTCTGGTTGTTCAGGTTTGCTGATACAACAAAGAAAAAGCTTAGTGTTCTTTTCTGATTTTTGAAAACATTTTTTTTATTATCTCTTGGTACACACAGTTCTTTTAGTTTTTGATTGTTCTACTGTGTTGTGTGAATTAAGATTTTGGTTTCAAGTCTGGGTGCCTCATGCATAACGCCGTGTGTAGAATTCACACTAAAACATGTCATACGGAAAAAAGTGGAAATGTGTGTACGCACAAAAATATCCAGATGCATTAATCTGTGCGTTCGCCAACTTCCACGTTCTTCTGCTACATACATCGTGAAAAGTAACGCACGTGCACGCGCCTGCTGCCATTCCCCAACTCCTTCCAGAATTATGCCTCTTTGAATATGCAAATCAACATAAATAGCCCTTAAGCTCAACATTCTGTGAAAAGGCAATGGCAAAAGCACAGGGGAAAATAGAAGAATTTCAGCAAAAATCCAAGTGGAGGCAAGGAAAAATGTACTATTTGTTGGTTTAAACAGTAGTATAAACAACAAAAGGAAGTTGATTGAGTGACATAGCATGTTGGAGAAACTCGAAAGCTCAAGTTCACAAAGTCGCACAGTGCCAGAAATAAAAAAGAAGTTGTCAGGTATCAAAGTCGCCGTTAAAAGGTGAGTCGTAGCCCATCATCATAGGCAAACAGTAAAGAAAAAAGCTTGAAATGTCAACTTTAATCTTGAACTTTCCAATTTAATCACATAGTTTATTTTGTCATTAAAGTAGAACATCATGAACTTCATCTTAAAATTGTTTAATTTACTAGTTTCTCAAATACCATATTAACTAAAGTAGCACGTTAAATGCTTTGTTTTGTATATGTTCTTCTATGTGCTCTATGTATGTGAATCACTAAGTGCTTCTTAAACGGGCTTTCTCTTCCTCTGACAGGACACAGAATCCATTACATTCGTGATATTACAGCTTTCTGAATAATTAAAATACTGAAATGTATATTTGATATAATATTCATGATGATAGGAATTAAAGCATGTTATTAAACATGGGAATACAGTGGCGTAGTGATAGTGACGAGCTGGTATGTGGTCCAGAGATTGTTCCTGTCTCCTGCAAGATGCATGCTGCGCGACCTTCAATGAAATAATTTATTGCAGCAGTACTATCTCTTTCAAATGTACTAACCCCCAATTCCTCAATACGGGCTGTTAGAGCTTTGAAATGTGCGAATGTGTATCATTGAGGAGTTTTATTTAAAATGTAATACATGCTGTGATTGGGTAGCTTCTCAGCCATCCTCCAATAGAGTCCCTTGTATGAAATCAACTGGGCAAACAAACTGAGGAAGCATGTACCATAAATTAAAAGACCCATTGTCCACAGAAAGCCGTGAACCAGCGAAAGATCCGTGATATATATTTAGACATGCTTACATTTAAAATCCGCGATAGAGTGAAGCCGCGAAAGTTGAAGCGTGATATAGCGAGGGATCACTTTTTTTCACTTTTATTCTCTCAGTCACAATCACGATACATGCTAACACCAAACCCCAAGGGATGTGATGCTGTTAGTTTTTATTTGAAACTGGGAATAACTGTAGATTTGAGTGGTGTTTTCAGACATTGGAACTGGACATTCTCTGATCTGGATGGATAAAAGCTGACACACAAACGCTGGTAAATCTGCCTTATTTGTATCTCACTGTCACGTGATTTTTTTTATTCAGTTTTATTGAGTGTTCCTGCTCACGCTGAATTAGTATGCACCTTATGGTCCATGATGTCAAAGCCACACTGACAAAAATAACAGAGACATAGGTATATATGATATTTGGAATTATTCATTTTATGAACTGTGTAGTACATTTCAGAAAACATTGTGGCATTATTACTAAAATATGAAAAACGTTTTTTTTTTTAACAATGTGTTTATACAGATTATTGTAGAAATTGAACATGCATGAAATGCACGTGTTCCAAATAACGATCTATTATTTCCACTCTAAAACTCCAGCACTTCCCTCCCAGATAATCAAGACATGAACTGGGAGAACTTTGTGCACATTCTGCAGCAGTGTTGGGATGGAATAGCAGGCAGCTTGCTGCTTGTCTTTTTTGGCATATTTACAAGACAAAAGACGCTGACGGAGAGGTGTGAAGGGATTTAAGATGGGCTAGATTTATGAGTTTTTTCATAGGCTTTGGTAATTCTAAGGTTGTTAAGGGTAAATTTTTCACAAATGTTAGAAATATTCCTTCACTTACAGAACAGTTAACCTCATGGCATAGTTTACCAGGTAAGGTGGTGAATTGCAGTTCTATGATGATCTGCAGATCATGACTCGTGCACATCAAGGCCTAATTAAAAATGACATTTACCCAAAACATTCTAGCTGCAGCTGACCACCTGACCATGAAGTCATTTATTATCTATACTGTAGCTCACATCATTTGTAATGATTCAAGACCAATGTGCACTGCTGCCACCTGGTGGACCAAGTTTTTCACATAACAGAAACGTATAAACATTTGCAAAGCAACTGGCCAGGAAGGCGCTCCTGGCCATGTACTAAGAACCTGCCCACAGTAGCTGGCTGCTGTCTTTCTGACTCATTTAAACTTTTCCTACTCCAGTCTGTGGTTCATTTCTATTTAAAGATAGCCTACAATTATTTAGAAACCTAAGAAATTTAGAGAGACCTGCCTCAATTATTATCACACAGTAGTGGGTAAATCAGTCATAATGAAGTCGTAATGTTTTGAAAGGCTATTGATGAAACATTTCATCTCTAGCTTCCCTGCCAGTTTACACTCTCTCCAGTTTGCTTATTACTATAACAAGTCCATAGAGGATGTCATTTTTCTTGTTTAACACACTGTTCTGTCTCACTAAACCAGTAAAATACCAATGGCGGATTAATTTTCATAGACTCTGGCTCAGCATTCAGCACTATAATTCTATCTAAAAAGATATTTTGGCTCAGAAATCTGAAATTTGGCAGCAGTGCTCCATAGTCGCATTCTCCATTTATACTAAAAGACCACAATCTATGAAGTTTAGCAGCCATATATTCTCTCCACTGATCCTCAATATCGGGAAACAGCTGGCATGAAAGAATAAAGATGAGCTGCACCTTGTTTGTTTATAGTGAGAGGCAGAGCTCCAAAGCTTGTGATGTTATTGTAACAAGCACTGACCCTATATCTAAAGACAAAAAAAGCTAAAAAGCACTATAAGAAACAACCCACAAGGGCCTTCACCATTCATCCAGCTTCACAAAGCGAGAATAGATGCTCAGGATAACTTGCTCCAAGCAGCTGACACACAAAACCTATAAAACATCAGGACAAAATATGGAATGCTGGAGAGGTAAGAAAAATAAGGGACCTAGAGATAAGACTGCCAAAACCCATCATAAGGTTTAGTAACTAGTGACTAATTCAAAACACAAAATCAGTGGTCAAAGAAGAAAGCAGGAGTCTGTAACCAACACTAATTAAAAAGGTTCCCTAAAACAATAAATAACCTTGAAGCATGCCGAAGATTGTTTTATCAGATATTCCAAAGCTAGGATGCATGATATACTGCTTCTTCATCTTAAACATGGATGGCATGATGACACATCAATCCATATGACCTCATCACGTGACCAGTAATGACACAATGAGAGTCAACAACGCAACTAGAAATAAAACAACACAAAATGGTGTTGGGAACTGCACAACAAATAACAAACTCATAACAAATGATGGCAATAATACACCACCATCATAATATTAAAAATGAATTATTTAAAAAAGTTATAAAAAATGTTCAAAACTTTTAAAAAGATGACACTTCTGTGCATTGATTGCTAGATTGCTATAATATCAAATGCCAGCACGACTACAGCAGAGGCACCCGTCCACACAGTGCACAGAGAAAATATGATCTACAAAATCATTGTAGTAATGCTGCAGAAAATATGGGAGTGCATTATAAGTAACAAAATAAGATACATAAATCAAAAGCAAAGGCTGCCAGTTGTAACAACCTCACACTCATCAAAGATCCCCACAGGGTTGTTTTCTTCTGTTTTTACACACAGCTATATGATTGGACACCGCTTAAATTCTATCTTCACATTTGCTGACAACACATGAGAAAATATAAGTAAGCAATCGAGGTTAAGGTCAAGTCTTAACAGTTAGATGCCATGGCCACAGTCTCAACCTTAATAAAAACTTAGGAAATTGGGTTTTCGAGTTTTAAAATCCAAGGAGAGGGTCTGTTAGAGAGCTAACAGTTTTATGTTTTCAAGCAACCTTATAAATAACAACCTTACTTTGTCCACCAGTACAGAAGTTCATCAGTGCTTCTGCTTCCTGATTTAGCATGTCATTGCAGGCAGTGGCATGGCAGTTGGTCAAATTCTGTAATATAAGTCCTCACAAATGATGTTGAAGTTACTACGTGGCGTTGTCAGAATATAGCTTTTACAAATTCAGAATATTTACAGAGTTCATTGTCTTAGGAGTGTAAACAATATAATTAAGAATTACGGTCATCCAAGTCTAAAGCTTTTCTCTCCTGTCATCTAGCAAGCAATGCATGACTATAAAACACTTGTACTACCATACCTAAAAAAACATTTTTTTTCTTCATCATTAAGACTTTTATATGATCTCTTCTAGGGCAGTGATGACTGTTGCATTGTAATTTATTCATACACCTAAAGTCATTTTATGCTGGATTTGTTGTTTCATTAATGTTATAAATATTGTTAGAATTGCATTACTGTTTACATTTGAATTTCTACATTTATGATAATAAACTGTATTATTCGTTAGACCTCTCAGAGGCAGGGACAAGTAGCCTAGTCAGAATTGAGAGAAGGATGAATAGATACAAAAACTGAGCTGTCCTTAAAAAAGCCTACTCCACAGTGCTTGCAAGCTCACATTGTGGTGACTTTTTACCTTTCAGCAAGATAATGACCTGAAGTTACACAGCCAGGACATGGCTGGTTTTGGGACAAGTCTAAGACTGTCCTTGAGGGCTCCAGACATAGTCCAGTTTACAGATTCTTCATATTCAGCCTAATGATGCTTGAGAGTATCTGCCAGGAAGAATGGGATAAGCTGCCCAAATCCAAGTGTGCAAAGCGTGTTGAGAGAGTCTTACCCAAAAAGACCTCAAGATGTAATTGCTGCCATGGGGCTTCTACAACGCACTGAATTAAAAGTCTGAATACTTATACTACTGATCAAAAGTTCTAGAAACACCTCGTTTTTTTCAGTTTTTCTTCAAATTTAAACAGTTGAAAAGCAACGAATGACCTAAATGATGAAAAGGTAAGTAGGTAACTGCCAGAGGTTTAAATTTAAAGTTTAAGTTAGCAAAAACTAAAAAAAAGAAAATATCAGAATATTACAAACATGACTTCTTCAGGGAACAACTGATAGGTTACAACCTATAGATGTTCTGCAGCAATTAAAGTAAATAAAGCCTTGCAAGTTGAAGCAAGCAATTTGCACAGATGTCCCAATTTTTGGCGATTACTTTCAAACCCTCTGTCCGTCTTAAAGCAGAGTTGATACCACACCCTCTACACCCGAGAAATTTGTAAGTTCCAGTGTTAAAAGCAAGAAAATGCCAATTAACAAGTGAAATGAATTGCAAAAAAAGAATACTTTGAGAACCACTGATTTAAATCACAGTGAACATATAATGTATTTTTCTTCTCTCTTCTGTTGGAATGGAGAGAGGAACCATATAGTCTTGTGTAAAAAATATTTTGTTTAGTTTTGCCAAATGAGAGTTTTTTGTTTTCTTCATTTATGATTTTGTTATCTCTATTGGCATCAATTTGGAAAACAGAATGATAATTAAACTTTTAACAAGGCTTTATGTTCAGTTTTCAACTGATGTTAACTCATTCAACCAAATAATTTGTGGCCAGTTTCACCTAGGTATCAATTGGGCATTAAGAGGCTAATTCTCCCTAGCTCAATTTTCAATTTAATTTATTTATGTATCACACTCTTCACAGAGTGTCAAGATGTCTCAATTTCTCATCCAGATAGTTTTTAAAGTTTGTCAAGATTTCTCCTTCAACTACATGTCTCAATAATTTGTTCCAGATTCCCACAACTCTTTTCTTAAAGAAGTGCTTCCTGGATTCAGTCCTAAATGCCCTTCCCTTTAATTTCCACCGGTGTCCTAGAGTACATGATTCACCAATCATGTGAAAGAATTCTGCTGGATCTAAATTTTTCAATGCATTTGAAAATTTTGGACATCTGGATTAAGGCCCCATACAATATTCTCTGCTCAAGACTAAAATGTAATCCAAGCAACAGAGGTCAGCAAGACTTGAGATTGAAATGAAACAAAGAAAACAAGGAACGGTCCGATGATCATCATCTCAAAAGTAAGTTCAAGATGGGAGCTACAAAATTAACATACATTCATCTATCAGATGGCATTGAATAGGTCATGAGATGTCACATGCACTGTGCTCCCTGGGCAACAATAAAGCATTCTGTTAGGAAAAACATAATCTGATGACGAAAACTAAATAGTTACAGTAATCAAAACAAAATGAATATCTTATGAATAAAACTTTAAACATATAAAAAATCAAAACAACAGAAGTACTACAAATGCAATATCTGGAATTAGCTTAATCCTGTTCAGGGTTTTGGGGAAGCAAAATGTGTTCCGATAACCTCAAGGCTTAACTTTGGCTAATCTAAGGAAGTGATTGCAGACTTTAGATAGCAGGGCAGGAATGAACACTGGACAGTGTGCCAGTCCATCAGAGGACACACACTCACATTTACTCATACAGGGACAATTTAGAGCAGCTGTTCAACCTAATCTGCATAATTGTCATCTTCAAACACACGTGTTTCAAAAAAATGATCAAAAATATCTATTAAAACAAAAAGGTACTTAATTATGAGAGCAAGAAAGTCACAGCAGTTCTGTTATAGTTATCATGGACCATTCATCTAAAAAGAATACCAATTTATCTTGCAATCATTTTTGAGTAAACCACGCTTAAACATTTTGGGATGAAACTATGTACTGTACATAATATTATTGTGCAAGTGTTAGCCTAGCATTTCCACTTTATGCCATCTGTTATACAAGACTGATTCTGTTAAACTGCTTCCTTGAAAAGGCCTAGAACTGTAGGAGCAGAACCTAAGAGGTCAACACTAATTAAAGGGGAAATTCTAATTTATTTCCTGAAAATGTTCACAGTTTATCCTATACTTGAAAAAGAAGCACAGCATTGACAAGTAACATGGATGGCAGGTGATTGCGCAGTAAAGGAGAGACTAGAAAATGAGCCTCCAGGAAGTAGTCCATTGCATTTAAAGTCCTGAGTTGCTTAGCTATTTGTATGTGTTTGTTTCAAAAGGCCAATGAACCACAATAATGTACTTATTATTGGCTATTCAGTAAATTATTAAAACAGGTCTAATGTTGAATTAACTTGAACATATACCATTATATTGGGTACAGCACATTACATGTTTTTACACAGTTTAACCACCTTGATTGGACTTAGCTAAAATATTAATGTTAAACTTATTTCAGATAAACACAGGGCTGCAGTGTATTAATCTTGAAAACTAATAAAGTAGCCAAGTGAAAACCCACATCCTACTCCTGGGACCTATAGCAGAACGGATTAAATAAGACTTAGTGGGTTCCTGGCTCTCAGCAGAAATGAATGAGTAAATCCAGTGAATGGGGGGTGTGCTTACTCTCCATGAAGGGTCTGCTGTCTGATAATATACATTCTGCATGAAGAATCAGCTTTAAAGTATTTATAGTAAAAATTTCATCCTACATCTGATAATGCATTTTTTCTTTATTGTTGTAATCTTTCTCATCATCATAAAGCAGTGATAAGCATTGCATACACTGGAAAACAGATTATAATACAAGGAATTCCCCAAATGAATACTAGCAGTGAGTTTTCAACTAAAAAAAGGGGACTCACTGAAGAAAATGTACTATTGGGATGTTCAATATACTGTATGTATGTCATTTACGTTATTCTAACCTAAAATAATTATGTACACTGTTAACTTAAGTTTTGCTTAACCCTATTGCCTAACATTGACTTATATTTGTTAGATGTCACACTAACACAATTAATTTATGTTTAAACAAAGCAATCAGTTGATTTTCTTTCAACAGAAGCATAATCTGTCTCAGGACTGTTGTCATGACTCACTTGTTTTATGCTAATCTTACTCAAGATGAATGCTAATCCTGAAAACATGGTATCCCTGCTTTCCTTATACATAGTTACATTTTGTTGATTTAACAAAAAATAATCAAGGTTTACCTACATGAATATACCACATTTGCATAAAGTGTGATATTTTGTATAAAGGACAGCCCCTTTTGATGAAAACACATTCCGAGCTTTGTATACTTAATAAGAATGTTGAAAACTTTTAGTAATTTTTTCTTTTCTCAAATGCCATGTGCTTTGTAGGATTGTGGAAGCCACTTTATGACTTTTTTGATAAATATCACTTTCTCTACATCAGAAATTTCACAGGGCAAACCCTGGACAAACAGAAAGCTGTTATGAAAAAGAGGATGATAGCAACATTGGATGCCATCATAAAAAAAAATCCCCTCTGGGAGGCACTCCCTTGGAGAACCTTTAGACACAGGCTCATTCCACCATGGTGTGCTAAGAAGTGCCTCTGGGGGTCTTTTCTGCTCACTGCTATCAGGCAATTCAGTGCTTGTACCTGATGTACTTGTTAACCCCTTAACGCGCACGTACCGGTCCCGGGACATAACAGCGTTTTAAAAACGTTACAGTAATGTGTGCATGCCCATCTGCCATGCATCTCGACATACTACCCATCAAATGAAACTTCAAAGTCTCGTCTTACCGATGATATAAACCATTTTGACACACAGCAACCACAGCACTGACACTAAAGCCTTTTTTACAGAGAAGTACGTACTTTTAAGAGTTGACTTTCCCTACCTTTGAAGACCCCCTGCAAGTCAAACATCAATATTTCCGAGCAGTATTGATCCCATTCTGTCCGTAAGGCTCCAGCGAATATAATCCAGTAAAACGATTAGGTCCAAAACACACGATATATCCTCAAAGGGACAAAAACTCCAGAAAACGTTTCATAACTTGAGACTAGCTACGTAATTTTTTTTCATTTCTATTGATCATATCAGACGTAATTTGTTTCTGTCGGCGATAACCATGCTACCGCATGTAACACGGAAGTGTTAGCTTCTGATCAACACCTAAGTTGGCCAATTACGACGGGTCTGGGGTTGACTGGCACCTCGTATAGCCAACGAGTGTCACAGACAGCTGAACGATGACGTACAACTCCAAACCCTGGTAGAATCTACCAGTTTGATTGGACACTGTGACTGACACTCAAAACTTACAGCCAATGAGCAGCCGAGCATTTTGATATGTAACTTGCCATACTAACTTGTAAACAAAACGATCGGAGCTGCGTGAAGGTGACATTTGTGCCAGTCTGCAGAGTTGGTGCGTGGTTGTTTATTGTGATTTCGCCAAGTTTTTTTGCATTTTAAATATGAATAAAAGTAGAAGTTTAAAAGTAAATACACTCTCGATTAAATAATAGATGCATGTACGCGGCGTGAAATTATACAATCGGCCCAGGTGACGTCTAATGGCAGAGAGCGACATGTGCCATGCCCTTGTGCTTTCTGCTTGCTAGTGATTGCTGCCATCAAGTGGCACATGGAAAAACGCTGAGCTGTGTTGTAACAGTTTGTAAAAGAAATGTATATAGTTTGTGTGCATTTTATAAAAAAAAAAGTAAAAAAAAAATATAAATATATTTTTGGCCCATAAGACTTGTATTGACTATTTTTACATAGAAATGTGTATTTTTTATTGTTTTTATTATTTTTATAACTAATAGAGTGACACTGTGTGTAGATATAGATTCCTTTAGGTGTAAGCTTTCAGTAGATATATGTGGGTTGAAGCATTCAAAAGTTATTACACTTTTTCCATACGTTCCAAAATGTGGATAATGGATAAACCATAGGTCCCTCTAAAAAGCACCTGCGCATGCCCACATAAAAACTGGTGTAAAAATGTCATTTTTACAGGTATTCTTTTCAAATTTGAAATGTGAGTAGTCAACAAGTTATTCTGTTGGTACATTGTGTGTTTCTGTCCCCACCTACCTACTGCAGCTTTATTTTCCTAAAAAAACAGGCGAGAACAAAAAAAATCATTTTTTCTGTGAGTTCTAATGTGCATAACTTTTGATCAGTCACACCTACAGTGATTCTGACTACTAAGGGTGAAACTAGAGAATGTTACCTTTACAAAGAGACCAAACATTTGTTTATACTCCAGATAGTTCAATAACAGCAATGATTCTAATTTGGAGAGGTCGAATTACAAGCGATTTAGCAAAAATGACCCCGCTTGATTTAAGCTTATGCAGATGTATTATCTGTCCTGTGAGTCTGTATTCTTTTTTTTTGTTTCTGTTGCTGTATGCATTTGAATTTTCCCATCAGATTAATAACGTTTATCTAATCTAATCTAATCTGATATAAAATCATCCTTTGTTTTCAATCAAAGCAACAATGTAATTAATGTTAAGATTACAAAACAGAGATTTTTTTACATTATACGGTGATAACTGAACAACTAATTACTTAACCAACATATGAGTGTGGTTATGGATCTGCTTGTGAGTCTTACTATGGTCTCATGCCCTCACCTATGTTTAGATCCTGGAAGTGTCCAATGATGCCTGGATAAATTATGATCTAAAGCTGGTTTAAGCAAATTTAAGAAATATGATTCCCTTCTCAGAACCGTGTGAAAAGAGAAATTAAGAAAATGAATGGATTGGTGGAAGGAAAATAATGTATAAAACAATTAATAACCATGTCCATTCTTATTAGTCATGCATCCCTAGATCTATAGTTATTGAAGGATACAATTTTTTGCTCCCAGTACAGGATAACTTAAAAAAAGAAAAGAGTGATAAACTCCATGTAATATTATAGTCTACGAAAATTCTGAAAGTACATTAAGAATGTTGGATGATGCAGTAGGTTGTGAGGAGCATGTATTCACTACGAATATCAGAAAATGTGTCCTACAGAAAGTTAAAGAGTGAAAACATCAAATATAATGTGTGGACCTGTGCTATTAGATTCAAATTAGGTAAAAGAAAAACTTCACAATTTTGAAATCCAAAGGAGCATGGAGCCAATGTGCATTTGTCTAAAAATAGTGATTATTTTTGTGTTCAAGTTTTTATTAAGAGAAATTATAAAGTGAACATTTTTTCATTGACCTTATATCACACTATTTGGAATAATAGAATAAATAACCTATAAGCTGCAGTGGGTTGGCACCCTGCCCGGGATTGGTTCCTGCCTTGTGCCCTGTGTTAGCTGGGATTGGCTCCAGCGGTTCCCTGTGACCCTGTATTCAGATTCAGCGAGTTGGAAAATGGATGGATGGATAACCTATATGACATGTATTATTGAGAGAAATTAAACAATTCAAAAACACTTGACTATTTTCTGCTATGCAATAATAAAAATAATTTGTCATCATTAAACCTATAAAAATGTCTTTACCCCTGGCTGCAATATTGGCAGGTAAACATATTTCAACTATGCACTGCTCTATCATACTTATTTCAGAACATCTCACACATGAGAAGACATACATAGTGACTTTTTTAATGCCTGCATTATAATTTACATTATGAAGCTACTGTACACTGTGCCATCAACCCAAACTAATTTCTTTGTTACAGATTAGATTATTCAGCCACCCTGAAGGCAGTGCCCATGGCAGAAGCAGGGGGGAAATCCTTTGGTTATTATTAGAAAAGGCTGCCTACAATGATTAGAGATAAAAGATGTATCTTGGCAATAGAAATCCAGAAGATATTTCTTTTTAATATGTAGATTTTAAAGAATTGGATGTGAATTGTTCATGAAATGATAGATATTAATTTGAAATGGATCAGACAAATTAAAAAACTGTATAACGACTGGTGAAGTTTTACTTTACTATTACTCCTCTCTTTCTCCGTCTGATTTGCAAGCAAATGTGGTCTTGTGAAATTTTTTGAAATAGTAAACCTACTTTTTTTTTGCACAGCTTAGATACCTCACTTAATATTGAACGATTGAACATTTTACTAATATGATGTCACTAGGATTTGGAGCCAGTTGTAGTAGATTTATGTGAATGTTGACAACCAACACTGTAGGGGATACAAGGCACAAGTGGATACACAAACTTACACTTAGTCAAATGAAAATAAAAAAAAGCTCAAAATTATTAAGGGAAACTGAAGGACCCAGTTAAAATTGACGAGAAAATGGATAGAACATAAAAACTCCACGCAGAACAGACCACGACTCAAACTTAGGTCCCAACCTGTCACTCCCACTTTTAGTTATTAGATAGATGATGGATACAGACATAGAAACGGTTCCAAGCTTACTTCCCCAAGATTTCTTTGGCTTCCCTGAAGGAATGTCAAAAATATCAAGTCTTCAAAGCTAATGGAGCTATAGAAAAAAACTCCATTAGCAAAAGTAAATATCGAGACTTTTCTCTGTCAGAGGATGATCTCACTCATAAATTTAAACACTTATTTACCAGGCTTACTAACGTTAGCTATATTCCACATAGTTAAGGTATATTTTCACAGCCAAAACCAAATCCAGTCACAGAGGAAGAAACTGTCAAAAAAAAGTATTCATCTCTAAATCTGCTTAAAATTTCTGAAACCCAAAAAAACAAATTAAAGATGCCTAAAATATCTTCTTTAGTGGCTTACAAAGATCTGCTCTCCTATAAATTTCACAAAGAATACCTGAAAATCATGATACGATCCATTTTCATATGATGATTTGCAAATAAAACATTCTCTTTTATATTGTTCAATGTGTTTATATCTTTTGATCATTTTGTCAAATGCTTAAAATAACCGCAAAAAGCACAAAAGTGAACAAAATAAATAAGTTGTATTCAAATTAAACCAAAGTTCTTTTCGCAGACTATTTTCTTTTAGATTCATTTGGTCAATCACCTTAAAGAACAAATAAAACTGTAGACTGCTGAATGAATAAGGTCAAGGCTAAGGTCAATGTTACTTGTCATCAGCAAATGTGTACATGTACATAGTGAGATGAGACAACATATCGCCATGAGCCCCGGTGCAAAATATAGCAACATACAACAAGGTGCAAGGTTCGACAGAAACCATAAATAGACAATACAACCATATAAACAGTATAGCACGAAAGGGATTAAACCTTCCAGAATAAAGTAATATTGCACTATAAGTAAGATATTGTACAGAGGCAATTTGTAGCATTGGACCACGTTGAATTAGTGATAAGTATAAGGTTAGCAAAAAAACAAAGAAGGACATAAATGTGCCTGTAAACAGAAGATAAAGTGCAAAAAGTCCAAATTGTAATATGATAAGTATATAAAGCATAAAATTAGGTAGTACACTGAAATGACACTGGTTAAACAGGAACTAGACATTTTTGTGCATTCAGAACTCTGATGGCCTGTGCCATGAAATTGTCACTCAGTCTTGCAAAAAACAGACTGGAAACTTCAACGCTGTTTACCAGATGGTAGAAGAAAGAAGAGTCCATGTAAAAGGTGGGAATAGTCTTTCACAATGTTATTGGCTCTGTTATAGCACCAGGTTTGGTAAACATCTTTCATGGGAGGTAGAGGCATACTAATAACCTTGTCAGATGCTTTCACTATCCGCTGTAGTGTGTTGCAATCCGAAACATTACAGTTCCCATGCCAGACAGTGATGCAGCTCAAGGGCAGACTTTCAATGGTACTCCTATAAAATGTAGTGAGGACTAGTGAGGGGAGGCTAATTCTTTTCAGTCTTTTCAGACTGATGTTTACATTTGATTTTTGATGTTTACATTTGTATTTGGCCAATATCTCTCTATTATAAAAGAAAATCCTGAGACAAGGCGAGACAAGACTATTTCTAAGAGATTTTTTCCAAGTCTTGCAAGACAAGACTTTTGCCATGAGATTTTTTCTCAACCATATTCAACCACGCCCGCAGTCCTCTTACCTCTCATTCGTGTGAATGCTTTTCACATACACAGTTCCTGCTCTCTCAGCTCTTATAAATTTTTATGCTTTCCTCACTTTAAGATCCCAAAAATAATACTTATTATGTCCGAATCTTATTGAAGAATTTCATCCCGAAGTGTTATGAGCTGGAAAAATGAGTACACAGGCAATCTTAGCACTGAGAAACGATGAAGTCAAACAAATTAACGCAAAAATTGTTGATTGATTACATGGCAAATTGGTTAAATGCATATCAATAGACTATGCTGAGACAGTTGGTGGTGATCATGCTGAAGATGAAAACATCAACTTACAATATCCAGAAGAATACAGAAGAAGGATGTATCCAAGAAAGGTAATGTAGTACATCTTCCGGGAGAACCTTAGACACCAAAGAAGATCTTGATATGCCATTCATATTAAAAAGTTAACAGCTTCATGTTAGAATAGATTTTGCAAAGACAATTAACAAATCACAGAGACAAATATTCTATAAAGTCGGTTTATTTATTAGAGAGAAAGAAACGAAATTCACCCATGGGCAGATATACCTTGTGTTGTCATGATGTAAATCCAAACACAGAATCAAAATTCAATGCGATATTGACTAAAATTTAATTCAAAAAATTGTTTTTACAAAAATTTTACAGTAAAAGTGTAAGTTTAAAAAGCATTTTAATTATGTTAATTTCAAACCCAAATAGAACAAAATCGTATAATGCAATGAATATCTCTAATGCAACATGAAACATAATTTACTTTCAAATTATTACGTTTTACTAATTTATAATATGGTTAACTACTCGCTGTAATGTAAAATAGTTAGTTCTATTATGTATATGTAACAATTCCCATGAAAATAACAATGTTTAAATTGTATATCTGCATCCCCATACGTGAGCGGCAGAAACGCAAACTGACTAGTACATAGCGCCAGACTGGGGATTGGTGAGTGAAGCGAGCAGGGGGCAAAGCCTAAGAAAGACCTAGATTGGCTGTAGGAGATGCCTATGTTCTGTCTGTATTAAATGTAATGCAGTAGGGTCAATGTTTAATTTTGGAGGGAAAATGGAAGCAATGTAAAAAGATAATAATGATATGTATGTTCATACAGTTGATTCTGAGTTGGTTGTACTTCTTGCTAAACTACCCTTTCGATTAAAAAGGGAGCATTTACCTTGTTACATATAGACTTTCAATTTTTTTAATTCAATATGTTATACATTATAAACATATGCGGAATGGCACATGAAAAATAGCCCCTATGACCACTAGTGGGTAAAACAGCACCCCAAACCCAAGACACAACTTCACAGACACAGTCATGGGTTCACAAATACATCTAACAGGCTTCTCCACAAATATTCCAACACAAGTCATATAGAACCAACATTGATTATTCTTCTATACTCCTTCCACACCTCCCAGCAAGCATTATGCACCTCCTCCTGACCCCGACTCCTCCTGGAGGTGAGATGGCCCCTTTTTTCTGCCCTTCTAGTGCTAAATTATTGCACTGCGGAAGCACCTCAAAGTGATGACAGCTTTACCCTACATCTCTCCCTGGCAGCACCCAGCAGGGTTGCCCAATGAGACTACCCTACCCTATGGGTGCCTGTGTGGGTATACTATAAAAGAATAATTGTAGGGTAACATAGCATTCATTATACAGAAACAACATAAAAGATTAATACATATGTCCAGGCATACCAAAGCAGATAAAGGTCAAGTGAACAACAGGCTAACCTTGACCCTTCCACCTAGGAGTCATCTTTCTGCATGATCATGACAGACCACATACTGTGAGAAACTCTTGTAAAAGCTGTTATGAAGCTTTGCATGGAAGATGATGAAGCATCCACTTTGTAATTCAACCTTTATACAGAGTTACTAGCATCAGGTTTAGTCTTTTGAAAAAGCCAGTGACATCAAACTACCTTCAGCTGCTACATTATAGTGGATTTATAATTACTCTTTGGGCTTAGATATAGATAATACTACACATGGGCTTAGATATAGATAATATGTGATAAGAGAAGGAATGCCCCAGCAATTATGTGGTAGGAGGGAGACCTGTTAACTCATACTGTATGTGGCTCCCTACTCCACATTATGATTAGCAGGTAATCTGGGGGTGGCCTGTTCCTTTAAACATGGTATTTAGGATTGAAGGGATACCTGGAACGGCTAAGGAGAATTCATAAACACTGCCCCAGGAACCCCCTGGATTCATCCAGAAGTATTTCTAGATTGCAGATTAACACCCCTTCCCTTCCAACAATAGCTCTTGAGGCTTATTTAGTGAGTGTGTGTGTATTTTTGTCATAACTGTAGGCTAATTAGTTTTTAGGTGTCAAAGTTATTCTTTATTACTCAAACTGGAGAACATACAGCAATCAAATGTTTGGACATTCTATACTGTACTGTTTGCAATATGTGTGACACTGTTTTTATGGTTGTATGTTGTTTTTAATTTACTTGGCTCACACAGTCATTTGATGACTCTTTTAATACTGAATGGCCTCAATATATGCTTCTTGCAAAGTACCATCTTGCCTACCTAACTTTTACATACAAATTTGAAAGCTTTCTTTTTTGGTTTATTAATCCAAGCTTTTTCTGATTTTCATATTTACCTTTATAGTGTGATAATTAAAAAAATACTTTCTCACCTTTGAATTAGAAAAATACATGTTTTGATTGCGTGGCAAATCTCCTGAGTAGGTTCCTTAATAAGGAGACATTGTGAAAAATAAGACAGTTAAAACTACTTATTTGGAAACAAGGTGCATTTGTGATAAGCAAAAACTAAAAAACACTGTGTTATCCATGATATTACTATCGCTAAAGACAAACTGAAGTACATGAATGTTGAACTACAAAACACATCACGTTCAACAAGTCACTTAGCTTTTAAAAGCGTCTATCCACAAATAGGATAAAATACTCTACTACATAACTGGAAGTTTTTATTAGACAGCCATTTGGACAGAAGGAAAATAGCTGAGCTTGAGTGGAAATTAATCCCTTAGGAACTAATTAACATAGCCTCAGGAAAGCAAAATCAAAATAATAAAATCTTACCCGAGGGGTTCTCTGTGGAATAGGCCAAATTCACTTCTCCTCCCTTATTCCAATCCATAGAGGCACTTCCATTTTGTGATTGCTTTTGAGTTGCTGATCTGAATGTAATAAACACACAGAAAGCATAAATGCAGTTTTAGATACAATGGCAGTGGGTGCTGCTGATTTTTGTTATACAGGTGATATACGAGTTAATTGCCTTTGTTTTGTGACTTAATGAATATCAGAATGGCACTGCACCTCACTTTTCCAAGTACCAGGAGTATATCACTGGTCATGTCCAGGTGCAATTGTGGCATTTCCAGCATGTTGAGTGAATGGGTGCCGCCACATTGGCCCAGTATCTGTGAATCTTGCTTAAATAAAAGTAGGATTGCTGTAATTCTGTATTGAAGATGCCGGGTTCAGAAAATAGACGGATGGATCAGTAGGCTTTAAGAATTAATAATTAATCAAGATAGAGGACATAAGCCTAACCAGATTTCTTAGCATGCAGGATTATAAAAAATCCCTGTGTTCAGAAGAATGCTGCAATCCTGAATGACCTAATTTTAACAACCCATCTAAAATTGACTACTCTATTAATATAACACAGACAAGTCCATTGTCTAACAGATAATGACAGCAGAAGTACATGCAATTCCAGTTTTAAATGTTTTTTTCAATCTACATAACAATTATAAAAAAATATGACATATGAGTATTAAAACTGTCAAGTGGTTGTATTAAATAGTACAACTGTCTGTAGAACAAAATTATTCTTCTTTATCTCTGTATCAATACAGCACAGTTTGTTCTTCATGCGCAGCTTTGTTTTTCAACCCATAGACATGAAATTTGGCAGACAGGTACTTCTCACCATAAGTATGGTTTCTGACACCATTTCAGCCTTGGCTCAGGGTCAGAAAGAGTGGCATGAAAGCACAACATGATTTATAAACTGTGAAATAACTGTAATGTAATGGTTAGTGGATTTGCCTTTCAATCCAGGTGTCTGGGCTCAATTCTGACCCACTCCATTTTACTTTTTTCTTTAATCAAGCATTTCCTGGCCTTTTTTTTGCATCATGGACCAAGTCACCCTAGGCTGAGACTTTTTTGTCTATGTAGTTATTTATTGCTGTTTGGAGTTGCAGGGATAATGTCTAGTGATGTGCAAAACAGAATAGTTTCAAGTCACATACAGCTTTGTGAAACTAGTATTAAAATTTGTTTCGCAGCCCATTTCACAATTGTGAACAAGAAAGCTAATTAAAAAGTTTTTTTTGGTGGTTTTCACATGTATTTTTTATTTTTAGGGTTGAAAACAAGGAATACTTCTCCCTACGGCCTTATTTACACTTCCATGTTCGCCTGTATTCTTTTCTGCAGCTATGTAATGCAGTGGTCACAAACTCCGGTCCTGGAGGGCCGCAGTGGCTGCAGGTTTTCATTCTAACCCTTTTCTTAATTAGTGGCCTGTTTTTGCTGCTAATTAACTTCTTTTGAATTCATTGTAAATGATTTGCTCTTGAAAACTCAGACCCCTTCATTGTTTCTTTTTCATTAGCTGTCAAACAATAATGAGACATAAAATGAACCAAAACATGACCATCAAACTGTGTCCACCATACAGAATCAAAAAATATAGAAAGATGAAGGTCTCAGGAATGCTGATCTGCTCAGGTCCCCAAAATATTTTACCAGTGCTCGTAGAAAAGAGAAAATCAACAATTTTGGAAATGTATGTTATTACACAATGAGAGCAGCAACAAGCCATGGGGTTAAAGAACAGGTTTAATTAACAACAGCAATCGGTGCCTAATTAACCAACTGGTTGGAGTGAAGTTGGATGGAGTTTGTGGCTGTGACTTAGTTGGTCTTCTGTTGGCTCCCTCACTTCATGTTTCATTTCTGTTTGGGTGCGATTCAAGGAAAAAAACTAAACAATTCAGAGGAATGATGAAGAAATTCAGGGGAACAGATCTTAAAAAACAAGTCCATTAAAATGAAAGGAAAAGGTCACCAATTAAGAAAAGGATTTGAATGAAAGCCTGCAGCAGCCCTCCAGGAACGAAGTTTGAGACCACTGATGTAATGCATATACTGTAATCTGTTGCACTCTAGTAAAATCTTTAATTCTATTTCTGCCTCTCCCTCACAACTCTTTGAAAGATTTTAATGCATTTTTTAAAAATGGTTCATTCTGCATATTTCCACACAAAGAGGCAACAAAACATCCCATTGTGTACAGCATTGTGTTTTCTCCACAGGAAAACCTCACTGTATAGGAAGCCACCAAGTGACCTAGACATCACCATCTCTGCTTTCTTAATCCTCATGGAAAAGGTTGAGGATATGCACTCTTCAAGCACCATGGAGTTTCAAGTTTCGTTTCTGTTTCTGATGCATCTTTTGGATTTCAATCACCAAGTTTGGCATAATAATTGGCCCAATGGGGATCAGACTACCAGAATACATCTGATGACTCAACAAAATGTCTACAGATGACAGGAAATGAATCAGGTCATTTTTTTCCATCTTTACTTAAATACTAAATAACAGGCAATCACATGCAGAATTAATGCATGTAGATGATTTCAGACAGGACTAAATACATTTCTTCTTATGCCAATGGCATGAATTTGGCTGGAAGTGAAACACATTTTGTTTTGTGTACTAAAATACAGAGTTTTCCTTTTAATTTAATTTTGCACAAATCATTTTTCTCAACACTGGTGATGTCTTGTCACTACACCATCATCACAATCTGCATGGCACTAATCCTGCATTGTTTTTGAAGCTATACTTAAATCTCTTAATGGGCCAGGATAACCAGTAGTATTTAGTGTAGACACAATCATTTTCTCACTTTAAATATGCAGATGATATTTCCAAATAATGCCTAGGAAAAGCTGAGTAAGACAGCTGTTTCTGCGTAAATAAGGCTGATTTGGCATCTTTTGGTATACTCTACACGCGTGTTTGTTTGTATGTCTGTTGCAGCCTCACTCTACAACATATTTTCACTCAGATTAGTCCCACTTAGAATACAGGAGATGATACAGTGCTTTTAGGGATCAGTGAATCTGATATTTTCTTGTCTTCTTAGAAAGTCAATGCTGGGGGGCTGTCAAATGACAGGGCCTGTTAAAGTCCTTTGCGGCACTCCTTGTGTGATTTTGGGCTATACAAAAATAAATTGTATTGCCCACAATCCAAAGACATACAGGTTAGGTGCATTGGCAATTCTAAATTGTCCCTAGTGTGTACTTGGTGTGTGTGTGGGTGTGTGCACCCTGTGGTGGGCTGGCACCCTGCTCAGGGTTTGTTTCCTGCCTTTGCACTCTGTGTTGACTGGGATTGGCTCCAGCAGACCCCCGTGACCATGTAGTTAGGATATAGCGGGTTGGATAATGGATGGATGTAAAAATGTATTATTGGGTTTCATCGGCCGAGAATTACTGTATATGACGTCAGAGGCTAGCTTTAAAGTTGACTGGTTGAAGGTGAATGCCAGTTTGACCAGGGTGGCTTGAGGGCAGAGTGAGTTCCCTTGCTTTTTCATGGGAACATGTGTATCTCTTGATTAGATGAGTGTAAAATAGAATTCACAGTGGTGTTTTGAAACGCACATAAGAAAATCTAATATTATAAAAAAAATATGAGTATTGGATTTGTGCCTGAAGAATGGTTAAAACGATATGGAAAAATTTCCATCCACTAATTGAAGCTACTTATTAATGTATGGGGCTATGGAGAGTGTATCCCTGCAGTACTGGGCACATTCAGTTGCACTTCCACTGGCACAATTTCGTTACCAATGAACATGCTGGCATTATGGGGGCACATTAGGGTATCTTTACAAAACAAATGTGAACATGAGAAGAATGTACAAATTACACATTAAAAGACATAAGATCACAAAATAATGACACACCCATGTGCGCATGAAACAAACAGATGAATCAAAAGACTTAAGTGAACTCCATAAGGCAGAGTGAATATATTTAGATTTCTTTCTGTGCCACTGACTCATTTCTTTGCCTGAATATAGGGAAGAAAAAAGTGTATGCTATGTAATTACAAAGTCATGTTTGAGATTATAATATTTCCTCTGTGGAAAACCAAAAAAAAAAAGAAACAAAAAGAAAAGGATATCTGGGCACAACACTTAAAAAAATTAATTAGCTAAAAAGAAGCCTGAAGGATTTTTTTCCTTTTTTTTTGTGTTTTTTAGATGATGAAAGGATTCTCCTACAGCATTTTAAAAGAGAATAGTAATTGTACTGCTGGAAAGTCTGAAGATTCACTTGCCTCTTTTTGTCTTGATAGCTGGACCCTGAAAGAAAATGAAATATGACTTTAATATTGGATGTAATTAAACAATCTGTCTTCTATTCATAAACTGTTGAAATCAAGTGAAAATGGTTTTAAATGTCTGGAAAGGGACAAAAGGAGAGGTTTTGAATTTTGAGGTCAGTTAGATTTTGCAGTTGTCATCTGTTTCCTTTTCACTCCATCTTGCCTGTATATCTTAGATGGACTGTAGATATCCATCTATGCCTGCAAGGGTCCAATATTCATTTAATATAAATTACCGAGGTAGTTGAAAATCTTGACTGGGTAAATACAGTGGACACATTATACCTCAGCTGGCTCCACCACACTGGCTTCCTGGTAAATTCAGAATCATCTGTAGGACTCTGTTATCAATGTACTAGGATGTAGACACCAATGCCACCTGATTGCACTGTTACAAATTTTTTCTGATAACTAAAATATTGTAGTTTCTTGTTCTCTAAAAGTTTCACTACATAACTCTTGACAAATGCTCTTTTAACCTTATGCTTTTCATAACAGATAGGTGGAATCACGAACCAAATGACAAAACACAGCATAGAGAAGTGAAACAAAGTCAAAAGAACAGGCAGAAAAGTACCAACGCTAATGTCTTCTTGGAGGCACATTTTAGTTTCTCCTAATGCTTACAAGAAGGAGAAAGCAGTTGAAAAACTTTTTTGAAAAGAGGTTCAAAGCAAGAATGCTAACACATGCTCAAAGTCATTATAGGCCAGTGTCATGACTTTTTGACGTGGAGTATTTCAGATTTGGTGATTTCAACCACAATCTCAACCCTTTATTTTTTTTTCATTCTGTTATGGTCAGATGGATGAGCTTATCTTCTGTTTGTGAGGTCCACAGCCCCCATGTCTGACGGAGCTGCCATTGTACTAGTGTTGTAAAAAGGGTTAATAGCTGTGCTGAGCTCAGCTGCAGTGTTGGCCCTTTTACTTTTTCCATTCTGTTTTCGTACATAAAACATGAGGCATTGGACAGACAAGCTTATCTTCTATTTGTGAGGTTCAAAAAATGTGTGTTCCTTATTCCTTGTCACTATATTCTATGCATTCTTCTTCCGGCTGAATGACCATTGGTTTTCAGCTCTTACTGTGAAGGTCCAGGTCGGCTCCATGTTACCTTTTCCCTTTAGGAGCCTCAAGAACTTGGATTATCAGTAACGTACTCAAGGGATGAGCCAGCGGATGAGGACAAACACACATACATAGCAAGGGGTAGGTGTAAGTGCAAAGTGCTTTTATTAAAACAAAGTCAAAAACAAGTATCCAATGGTGCAGTGTTCACACGTTCAATAAATAAATAAATAATCCTTTTAAAATCAACTGCTCCTGGAGATTAAAAATAATCAATCCAATATTCCTTTAAAAGCGAGGTTAAACAAAAAATAGTGCAGGAAATTGAGGTAACCCTGTAAAAACTGACGTCTCCTCTGCTCACCTCTCTCAAAGCCTTACAGCTGTTGAGATGCCCCTCTGATAGACACATTCTTCATCTAAGTACAGGTCCAGATCCCTGCTGTTTCCATGACTCCCAACTGGCCTCCAAATCTGGATCTTGGTTCAGGTCCTTACTGTCCATGAACAACTTTAACTCTTTCAGGGCTGATGTCGACTTTTGTCAAAAGGAGGAGTTGACGATGGTAATCGACTGTAAACTGTGAGAAAACCAACCGTTATGTTATAGTTGGACTCTCGTTGCTAGAAGGAAAGCTAGATTCATTGGTTTGACCGAGATTTCTTGCGCTCGCATGAGTAGCAAGGCACAAACAATGGCAACAATGGCACTGACATCTGACAAGAGATCAAAGCGTATGCATCAAGCAAAATACTCTGTGAGCGACATTTTGCCTATTATCTCTGAACTGGTCTATGACTTGTCAGACTCAGATTTTGATACAAGTGATTGAAAACGAATGTGAGGTTCCAGCTTCAGCTGATTGGTCCCCAGCTAATCGCTGTACTGACAATGTTCGCCAGGGAGGACTTGCCACTTAACAATGATAAGAGGTAAAAACCAGATTGTAATGCACTGTGACCATGTCCCAGCTATGCAAAGACAGCCAGGCCACAAGTCTGCTGCATATTCTTGGCAAACTGGCAGCCACAGCATGCAGCAACAGACATTTTATATTGATTTCTGTGTGAAACCATTGCTTTTCAGAAACTGTTTTTTTTTGGAAAAAATATTCAGCTCTCAAAGAGTTAAGATCACAGCCTTCCCAGACATATGCAGCAAGCAGCATGCCTTCTGATCACTCCAGCTCCCCGAGACGCTCAGCCACAGTGATCAACATCAGTAGCCTAACGTCGGCTGTATGCTTGCTCCAGGATTCTCCTCCTCATGGCTGCTCGCTCTCAGCAGCTCTCTCTTGCACCGGCTCTCTCTCCCATCTTCTTGACTGCTTCTCTCTTCTTACTTTAACCTCCTTTCTGTTTGTTTCTTTTTTTATTGTCTCTCTTTCTTCAATCTCTGCCATGATCTTCTCCTTATATCCCTCCGTGCACTCAGTGCCTCAATCACACACTGCAGAAACCCAATGAAGCAATTGAGACAAACCGCACCCTCACATGAAGGTTACCTCACCAACCTCCTGCAGTTACGTGAGCATGCACATCCACGGAGATTGAGCCGGCCATTCAATTACTTATTTTAGAACAGCCCAACTGTTCAGCCATAGCCCCACTACACCACAGAGCCCCCCCCACCAACCAAAGGGAAAATCAAACCTGTATGATTTTATCATAGTCAGTCACTGACTTGTTGGTCATAGATATTGGGTATGTCACATTATACGTTTGATTTCACAAGATGCACCAGTTAAGATTGTGTAAATGAAGGTTATGACTGACAATCAATGGAAAAGTCCTCCAACGTGACATAGCCTTTAGATAGATAGGCATGCTGTAATAATATGATATGTCACATGATTTGCATGACATGTAGACAGCAATGACCACATTTAAAGTAAATAATATGGCTGCAACCCTGAAAATCAAGCACAAGATGGTGGGATCCAGAGAACGAAGTGCAGTTGTGGTGATGCAGCCCAACACGATGAAAAATATCAAAATTTTAAATAATGAAAATTGAACAAAAACACAAGTCTAGTGCCGGAGATATTCAAGACGTTCTGATAGAACATATTTTCCATGTTCTTTAATTCTTCTCTGCAGCTCTTCTATGAAGGACCATGTGTCACATGCATTATGTGTACTGGTCACTCCAAATCCAATTCCATAAAACTGCTATTGCTATGGCAGTAAAGTAAGAAAGCCAAAAAAATAGCTGATCATTGATTAACACAGCAGGTATTCTTTTTCAAGCATTAACCTGTTAAAGTGCATGAAGAGACATAATTTATGGCACAATTGTTTTTTTTTATTGCAAATTGATCATCATTTCAGGAAGCAATACTCATTATATGTAAGTAGAGAGGTCTATCCAATGAAGCTTTCACTTTACAAAATAGATTGAATCATTTCTTGACTTAAGCTTTCATTTTGGTTATTGCTTGTGTAAACAGCATCACATGGCCATTCAGTGGAAATTTTCACTCTTGCCTTTATTTCAAGTTTGATTATTTAAAAATATATTAAATAGACTATTGAAACAGCACTAACAGTTTCTTTCCAAAACATTTAAATTTTTAATCTGAGAAAGCCTTGGTAACCTGTCTTAATAAAATGTGCTTTCTCATCTACATGATGAATATTGCATGAGCTTTGAGTGTGTAGTTTTCATCAGAATGCACGGGTGGTTCTTTGTGCTGTATTGTCTTTCTAATAATTGTGCTGAAAAGGTGTCTTGATATCACAGTTGGACCATATATATTTAGGATGTGCTGTTTGGTTCATTAATTAAAAAGTGAAAAATGGCTACTATCAAAAGAGATGTACTGTATTATGATGCAACCAAATATCCTATGAATTTATTTTATACATATCAGAATTGTCACCTTGTTATATAGAACTCCTCATTTAATTTTAGCAAAAGAGGTCTAAAATGTCTCCAAATTGGAGGAAAGATTACAAGAAAGTTTTCTCACATCTGGCAGTCACATATGGAGGATGGAAGACAGGAAGAATATTACAATGGGGATTTGACAGGGACAGCCATGTACAACAGTTCTTCATCAATCATGACCTTACTGAATTTGAAAATTTACCAAACAAACGTTCCTTTTGAAAACCTGAGTCTGACTATTGTAATAATAACTTTTTGTTAATATTATTATATACAGTATGATTTATTTTAAATATTACCACAGAATTCATAAAAAAAATCTTTTCTGATTTACATTAAGAGCAGATGTGTTTCTGATCTTCTTATGTGATGTTTCAGATTTTACACAATGCTACTGCGTCAGCGTTGCCAAGAGCAAGTCACTTG
Organism: Polypterus senegalus; assembly: GCF_016835505.1. Taxonomy (NCBI): domain Eukaryota; kingdom Metazoa; phylum Chordata; class Cladistia; order Polypteriformes; family Polypteridae; genus Polypterus; species Polypterus senegalus. The sequence goes on along the minus strand of NC_053155.1, from coordinate 120,564,280 downwards.
TGCAGTACATAAGTGCTGACTTCAGACATTGAAAAAAAAAATCAGTTTTCCTTCTTAATGAAATTCAAACGTTATTGATGTTATGATGGAGTGTTGTCAATACACATCTTAGAAATGCTTTTCCATCTTTGTATGTGTTATGTACAGTACAATAATAGAATTAGAGCAGACTTTCAATATATGCTTACTGTCTGCATTAAAGTAGTTTATTTTTTCAAATTCACTTTTGTAAGCTACGTAAGTCCAATTTGTGTTCCTTAAAAAATACTGCAATATGGTTCAGTGGACACTTTCATGATGATGCCTCTTAGGATATGCTGTGCCTAAAGCACAATTTATTGTACACTGACCATGCAAATCTGTTACGCTGTTGACTCTGCTTTGGAAGCCATTATAAAGCACAGTGTGCTCCAAAAACTGCTTTCACCTTCTCTACTGAGGTTGAATTCTCCCCCGTGGAAAGTCCTGGCAATACAATTAGCTCGGCAAAATTGATTCTTGGCATTCTTACATCTTTTAGAATTCTGTGACAGATGCAAAAGGAGATTACGCAATTAAGTACCAAGACATGAAAATACAATAACATAAAAGTAATTGCAAAAACAACAATACTTAGCAGAAAGAGGGTTTGAAAGTATTACACTTAAGCTGCACATATGACTTAAAATGTCACATGGTGCTGTGATAAGAGTGTCTCCTAGGGGTCACTCCAACCTAAAATCAAAAAGAGTCCAGCAAGAGCTACAAAATATAAAGGAGTGGAGATTCACATAGAGTCCACCCAAAATACCCTCCTGCCCCATTGGACTATGCAGTTGTTCCTTGGGTTTCTGCAGCAGACTCTGGAAGATTTGTGATGGTAGAGGGTAAATAAATGTAGCAAAATACAGGGAAATCCTTCAGTAAAACTAGATTTGTTTTTTTAATGAGAAAACAACCTCAAGCCTAAATACAAAGTTACACAGGAATGGATTAAAACAACAATATTAATGTCCTGGAGTGGCCGAGTCAAAGTCCAGACCCCAATCCAATCGAGAATTTGTGGCGGGACTTGAAGAAGGCTGTTCACTCAGGGTTCATCCTGCAAACTAACTGAGCTTGAGCAGTTTTGTGAAAAAGAATGAGGAGTGTCCAGAGGTGCAAAACTGCTAGAGGCCTGTGCACAGACTGAAGGCTGGCATGGCTGCCAAAGGTCCATCTACTATATACTGACTTGAAAATTTACGTGATTGATTTTTTGGAGTTTGTTTTCACTTTCACATTAAAGAGTCTATCTGTTGATTAAGACAAAGACATAAAATTAAATCCACTGTGATTCAAGGCTGTATGACAATAAAATGTGAAAACTTCCAAGGGGTTGAATACTTTCTTTAGGCAGTGTATAGAGGACAGAGCATAAACAATGAAGCTAGCAGAAAGTCTCCAGGCATGTTTTATTTTGCTTTATTAGTTCTGTGATCTGTGTGCATGCTGGAAAGAAGATCTGCAGTATTCATTGATCATACAACTGTATGATTGTATAGTTTCCTTCAAATTGACACCTCAGGAACTATTCATCCATCCATCATCCAACCTGCTATATCCTAACTACAGGGTCACAGGGGTCTGCTGGAGCCAATCCCTGCCAACACAGGGCACAAGGCAGGAAAACAAACCCCGGACAGGGCACCAGCCCACCACAGCCTGAGGAACTAATGGAACAATATCCTAATGCAAGAGCTTCTGCAAAATGCATAATTCTGCAATAGATGAAAAGAATACACGAAAACCAAGAAACTCCCCGAGAGGTTGCTACTGACATTGTATATTGCATGGGAGGAAAATGTCATAAATCAATGTGATGATTGTCTCAGAAGGCGAGTGTGTCATGAAGGTCTTGCTGGTGTGTACTATGTGGTTTGCAAGCTACTTTTTTGTGTGTTACGTGGTATATTGTATTTAGGAGCCTTTCCTTCTATAGCGTTAGCACATATGGAATATGATAAGTTCACAGCACAAATTGTAAAACATCTTAGACAAACTCATTTAAGTATTTTTTTTACTGCTTCCTGCGTAACACAATAGTAAGTCAGGAAGAAAGGAAAGCTTTTTCTATAATCATTCAGATACTGTCATTACTGTACAAGCTTCCTATTCATCAGATAGAGATAGATAGATAGATAGATAGATAGATAGATAGATAGATAGATAGATAGATAGATAGATAGATAGATACTTTATTAATCCCAAGGGGAAATTCACATGATCCAGCAGCAGTATACTGATACAAAGAAACAATATTAAATTAAATAGCTTACTACCACTTACATAGGACTGAGTAGACTGACAGCAAGAGTAGAATAAAATTAGGGTGGGAATGACTCTGTAGGTGTGGTGCATGATAAACTGGGATACAAGATTCCAGATAAATCAGAGGACTAGTGACGGTATGACATGGATTTGTAAAATACAGTGGGAATGGCCAAGGACTGAGCACTCTATTAGCAGAGACAGAATAAGATTTGGATTGGACTTATGCTATGAATATTTTATAGGACCAACAGCAGTCCACGTTATTGGAAGATGACAAAGCTGGGAGTGCAGGGATTATGATATAGGTTTTGGCAGAATGGGGTACTGGGCAAGTTGTCACAGGACTGGGCAACTTAGAGACAGGTGTAGTATAAAATTTGTGTGGCAGTTGAACCTGTTCTTTTCCACATCTATAGGGCAAGTTAATGGGAAGAATAAGGGGACTGTGGATGTCACAGAGCACAATAGAAATGGAAAAGCTGGTATCAGATTGGGCAGCCTGGTGGAAAGGGTATAATACATTTCAGCCTGGATTTGCTGTATGGGTCTGGTATTGGACAGGCCAAGATGTGCATTGACACTCTAATGAGGACCGGGAGAGCATGTAGAATGACTGGATAGATAGATAGATAGATAGATAGATAGATAGATAGATAGATAGATAGATAGATAGATAGATAGATAGATAGATAGATAGATAGATAGATAGATAGATAGATACTTTATTAATCCCAAGGGGAAATTCACATGATCCAGCAGCAGTATACTGATACAAAGAAACAATATTAAATTAAATAGTAATAAAAATGAAAAAAAAAAGCAGACAATAACTGAGTAATGTTAGCATTTACTCCCCCGGGTGGAATTGAACAGTCGCATAGTGTGGGGGAGGAACAATCTCCTCAGTCTGTCAATGTAGAGAAAGACAGTGACAAAAGTCTGTCACTGAAGCTACTCCACTGCCTGGAGATGACACTGTTAAGTGGATGCAGTGGATTATTCATGATTGACAGGAGTTTGCTTAATGCCCGTCGCTCTGCCACAGACGTTAAACTATCCAACTTTGCTCCTACAATACAGCCTGCCTTCTTAACAAGTTTGTCCAGGCGTGAGGCATCGTTCATCTTTATGCTGCCACCCCAGCACACCACCGCGTAGAAGAGGGCACTCGCCACAACCGTCTGGTAGAACATCTGCAGCATCTTATTGCAGATGTTGAAGGATGCCAACCTTCTCATAAGTATAGTCTGCTCTGACCTTTCTTACACAGAGCATCAGTATTGGCAGTCCAGTCCAATTTGTCATCCAGCTGCACTACCAGATATTTATAGGTCTGCACCCTCTGCACACAGTCACCTCTGATGATCACAGGGTCCATGAGGGGCCTGGGCCTCCTAAAATCCACCACCAGCTCCTTGGTTTTGCTGGTGTTAAGATGTAAGTGGTTTGAGTCGCACCATTTAACAAAGTCTTTGATTAGCTTCCTGTACTCCTCCTCCTGCCCACTCCTGATGCAGCCCACAATGGCAGTGTCATCAGCGAACTTCATACATACATCATTCATACTCGGTAGCTTTACACAAAAATCACGAAGGCTACTAGATTTACAAAGAGATTTTTAAAAAGCTCTCTTGTTAAATACTACAACTGAAAAATGTATTTATATTATAACCTAATTAGTATCCACCCTGAGTAAGGCTGATAACTTTATACATGTGTACTTTCACATATTTGTAGCATTGCCACATAAAAAAGTATATATTTTCTTTTCTTCTTTTCTCTATGTAAAATCCCGTTGTCAAAAAAAAAAAAATATACGGAAGATAAGATAGGCGGGTTAGATAGAGAAGACCTTTTGGGAGGTACAGGGCTGTTATTTACAATTTCCGGGAGTGCCATGGAAACAGACGCACTATTTAAATAGAGGTGGGAAAAGGCAGGGAAAAAAAAGAAAAGACAGTCCGAGTTTTATGGCGAAGGAGAAAAAGACATGACCATTCTAAGTCCAGGAAAAAAGATTTGTTTTCGGGGAGCACCACAAGTCAACTGGGGTGGCCACCTTGAAGTTTCCGGATACACTGAGGATACCAGGAAAAGGATCAAAAACAGTGTGAGCGGTACATCTTTTAATTCTGGGATTGGCATGCCTGATAAACTGGACTATGGTGAAATAGTAAAACGAGAAAAACACTAAATCAAAAGGATGGAGAGGAAAGTCTTGGAAATATAATTTCATGCTTTGTGTTCATAGTATATACTGGAAGTGGGGGTGTTTTAAAAGTGTATTAATTATAGTTTTTTGTTTTTGCATTCTTTTTCTTTGTGTGGGTTTGTTAATATCATTTTTATTATTATAAATCACCTTTCGGCGCTTTGGGAAGGGGTTAAAGGCAGGTTGGGGTTGTTGTTGAATCGTTAAATATTAACTGCGACAATTTCCTCTTCAGGACACCCATAAAACAGAAAACTGACTGGGTTAAAAAAAAAACTAAAATTTGACCCAAACTATTTTCTAACTCCCGCAGACCTTATAAGAGCTCTGATGACTTCAAACTATGCCTTAATTCAAAAAAAACAAAAACGCTGAGTCTCTGTCTGGGTGCCTGCTGCAGAATATGTGCAGTGTACATACTGAATGTAATGGCAGAGTCAGCGATCTTCAAGCTGCCTGAAGAACAAAAAGCATGCTGTCATTCAGAGGAGCTAAAAGAAAATTTTCTTTAATACACCTATTCAGGTTTTTCACTCCAAACATGTCGCAAACATGATCATCAATTCACTCTTTTGGGGACTAATATCAAGAAGACAGATCTTCTCATCCTAAATTGATGCCTGTACGTTTTTTCCCAGCAAAGGAAAACTAACCACATTCTTTAAGGCACTACAATGCTAAGCCTGTTCTCAGGAGTAAAAGAGAGAATAAAAAAGAGAGAAAGAGAGAAAAGAAGCCCTAGTAGGATTCCACTTGTTAACATCTGGCATACTTCAAGCTGTATTGTTTAATGCCTTGTAAGCAGGTCAATAAGCAGGTCCATGCTTGATTCTGCAAGGTCTTTCCTTTGTCCGGTACCTAATATGCAAATCTTAAGTACCAAATGATTTTATATACTTGAAGATATAAAGCTATTTATATTACCTGCAGGCAACAACGACTTTTAAAGCAAATGTACACTTTATAATATGAAGCATAGTGAAGTCTTATCACAAATGCTCATATGCTAGTGCAGGATACCCTCACTTCAAATGTCTAAATGTGTGAATGTTTAGTACTAAATCCCAACTTGAATATCCAATTAAAAAAAAAAAAAACATGAAAGAAATCTGATATTATGACCTATAATGATATTGTTCTTGTCAAAAGTACAGCATCATTAGCATTTGTACCACTTGATCTAAGGACAGTTCATACCCTCAGGTCAGCCATAGCTCATGCTGACAACTACAGTAACATGAACAACCCTAATGTGTGTGTCTTTTACATATAAAGTATTGCAAAGGTAGGCAGGCTTGGGACCATAATTACAGCTTGTAGGGTAAGTCTTCTCGACACCAACATTCATATGTCCCAGCAGTGATGCCACTTTGTTAATTAGTGGAAGGATTTCCAGAAATAATCATTTCAGAAATGCAGCTTAGCAGCAAGAAGGCTTGTTTATCTGTGCACAACCTCCTGCATTTTATTGTCAGACCTCTACAGGATAATATAATGCTTTTTCATGTCACATGGGGACTGTAGGAACTAAAGAAGTGCTTTGGGGCTTTAATTCCTAAGTGATATTGGAAATAGTCCTACTGGTCATCAGTTCAGTGGGCTTGCAGTCAGGAGTGGAGTGGAAGGAAAGGAGTCACCTAGCAGGAGGAACAGTGCTGGAAGAAAAAGGAATATAAGCTAAGAAGGACTGCAGTGGTGCTGCATCTATAGTCTAAAGTGGATCACCGACCCCACAGGGCTAGCAAGTGGTAACATTGTTTATCTAGGCCCAGGCAGGCAATGATCCTTGTTGTTTTGTCTTCAATTACTCCTTCTGCTACCAATCCCTGGACTGTTCAGTTCCTGATAATAAACATTTCTTTCTGTATTTTACCTGTTTTTCCAAGGCGTTTTTGGGCTCAGAGAAAGCTCAAGAGTGAACCTAAAATATATATCTATTGTCTGGTGTTGTATTTAGTGTATGGTGTATTCATTGTCTTTTTTGTATTATAATGCTGCTATTAGTCTGTTAGAGCCATGCAAGTAAGAATCTCAATGTACTGTATAGACATGACAGTAAGTGTGAATGGTACAATTAGCATACTTTTTAGTAAACGAACCTATACTGAAATTAATATTTAGATATTTGTTTATTGAGATGACTCAGTGATTTGTTAATTAGAACCAAAGCTTCTATACTTTTCAGTTTATCCACAAGGATATTAAGATTAGATTAATTGGCGAGTTCAGATTGGTCCTATATGGATATGAGATTGGACCCTCTGATAGAGTGGCACCTTGTCCAGGGTTAGTTTCTGTTCTTCAATCATTGCTTCTGGGATAGGTGCTCACCCCTGCAACTTAGAATTAGGTAAAGCAGGTCTTTTTAACATGTCATGGAGTAAGTGCGTGCTATTGTACAGTATTCTTTCATCCATCTATCCACCCAATTCATGCTAATAAGGATTTAAAGCCTATAAGTGGTTGTGTCTCCTTTTTTTTACTTGTGTGTATTCCCTTTTTCTATATGTTTTTTATTAGTTTCTTTCTTTCTGGTCAATGTTAGCCTTTAAGAGATGCTGTTATGTAAAATGTCATAAAGTAATACTAATAACTGTACATAAGAAAACATAATAAATAATACCTATTGGACCCATATCGGTTTAATCAGCCGGATGAGGAGGTGAATAATATTAATGCAGATAACTTATATAAACATTGCACCGTATTTTCAGAATTCAATATTTAGTTGATTGAATAAGGACCTGCCGTCAATGACAAAACAACCAGCATGGATCAATTAAGAATAACTGGACAAAGCAAACTTGGAAAAGAAGATGTAGGGGAAGCATCTGGGTAACAGCAAAACTCTTTGCAACCAGCCCCCTCTGTCCGGCATTTTCCTGTCTAATGTGTAAAAACTGTGTACTAATTTAGACAACATTCAGCAAGACTGGCTACCCGGAGAGACATCAGAAACTGCTGTGTGTTTTCTTTCTCTAAATCATGGCTAACTGCTGAGACACCAGATGCTGCAATGTATCCAGATGGCTTTACTGTCTTTTGTGGAGATTAGACTGAACTGTATGGTAAAAGCAAAAGAGGAGGCAAGTGTTTTATGGTGAAGAATATGTGGTGCACAAATGTTAAAGTTGTCTCAAAGAACTGTTCCCGTCATCTGGACTATGTATTGATCACGTTATCCTTTATACATTCCTAGAGAGTTGCCTGGTGTTTTTCTGGTTGCTGTTTATATTCTACCCCCGAGCAAACATTACCAATGCACTGAGTGTTAAACTGTCCTTAATTAACCCCTTTGTGTTTCCCTAACAGCACAGGAAGACTTTCTTGATGAACAGTGTCGTAACTTTCGCTCCATATCTTTTGCCCCACCCCTTCTGCTCTGGGACCTATACTGTATAAGAACGGACATAACGAGAAGTCAGCTGTCATCATGGACCTTGCTCTCAGAGAGAACACTTTGTACAACACACAATAGATGAGCGGAACAGTGAAGCATAAGAATGGCCCATTGGTCCTATAGATGACCTGAGGCTCCCCTTCAATTAGTTGCTTTCAGATTTTTCCAGGAACACAGAAAATGAGTTTTGTTTTATGATTTTTTATGTGATTGGACAATTGTTGACGCATTGTTTCATGTTCATGTCCATGGTTTACACTCCACACCTGCCATTAACGTAACCACAGATGAGCAAGCGTGATTTTAGGGAGATGGCAACTTCAACTGGTTATTTCTTTAACAAGACACCCCTTCACAAATTGTTCACTTGAAGAAAAGAAGAAGACAAGCTTACGCACTGACTTTTTCCTCCTCTTGTTATGACAAAATGAGCTGTTAAGCCAGATGTGGTGTAAGTGATGCCTTTTTTTTGCTTTCCCTGTTTCAAAGTGTCTGTACTGAAGTGTTCCAGACAACAATGGGGAGACCTCAAACATGTTTCTGAAAAATGCAAGCAGCCTGAAGGTAGCCTCATTCATCTAGACCAGTGTTCTTCAACCAGTGTGCCGTAGCACAGTAGTACACCATGAGAGCTACCCAGTTGTGCTATGGAAATAATAGTGTTGCACACTTGGATCTGAAACTAAGAGGGAAAAGTACCGCAGGTGGTCGAGACCTGTCTGATGAGGATAGGACTACCTGGAGAAGCTGGCAAAAAAAGTAGCTCCATGATCGCCATATTAAAGTACTTTGGCCATGTCTCCTGGCTGCTAGAGTCCATCTACCCTGGATGTGTGGTCACCAGCAATTCTCACAGGGCTGGTGGATAATGGACATACGAGTTGCCAGTGAGGCAGCGAGGGGTGGGCAAAGGGGCTTAGCAGCTTGGAGATGCCATCAAAGGGCTCACTGAGTGCCATTTCTGCAAACACTGATCGTGAAGCGCCTTTTTTTACCAACTTCTCCAGTAGTTCCGCCCTTTCGGGCAGTTGAACAAGTGTATCAGATATACTGTGTATGTGTCTGTGGTTAGTAAGATAGTTGCGTGCTTTGGGATGACTTTGGTTACAAAAATGTGCCACTACAGAAAAAAAGGTTGGTAAACACTAATCTAGACAATAGTGTGAAGTAAATTTTTTTTTGGCAGGCTTAGTGAAATGACTCGATTTAGGAACACATTTTGAGTGAAACTGTGAAAATGTCAGGCCTGAAGGAAAGGAGGGCAAAATTTATGTTCAAAGAAATATAGGTATCCTGATCAAAAAGACAGAATTAGATTTAGGTTGGAGTTGGCCTGTGAGTATAGTACAAGATGGGTTGGGGGGTGAATTATGTTTTAAGTTGTGGGGGTCTGTGGGTGTTACAATGTTAATTTATGCCCAAGTGAGGTAAGCCTGGCAAACTTACATAGGACTGAGTAGACTGACAGCAAGAGTAGAATAAAATTAGGGTGGGAAGGACTCTGTAGGTGTGGTACATGATAAACTGGGATACAAGATTCCAGATAAATCAGAGGACTAGTGACGGTATGACATGGATTTGTGAAATACAGTGGGAATGGCCAAGGACTGAGCACTCTATTAGCAGAGACAGAATAAGATTTGGATTGGACTTATGCTATGAATATTTTATAGGACCAACAGCAGTCCACGTTATTGGAAGATGACAAAGTTGGGAGTGCAGGGATTATGATATAGGTTTTGGCAGAATGGGGAACTGGGCAAGTTGTCACAGGACTGGGCAACTTAGAGACAGGTGTAGTATAAAATTTGTGTGGCAGTTGAACCTGTTCTTTTCCACATCTATAGGGCAAGTTAATGGGAAGAATAAGGGCACTGTGGATGTCACAGAGCACAATAGAAATGGGAAAGCTGGCATCAGATTGGGCAGCCTGGTGGAAAGGGTATAATACATTTCAGCCTGGATTTGCCGTATGGGTCTGGTATTGGACAGGCCAAGATGTGCATTGACACTCTAATGAGGACCAGGAGAGCATGTAGAATGACTAACTAGATAGATAGATAGATAGATAGATAGATAGATAGATAGATAGATAGATAGATAGATAGATAGATAGATAGATAGATAGATAGATAGATAGATGTGAAAGACACTATATAATAGATAAGTGTTGCTTCAGTTTGTTCCCCAAAATGCACCCTTGCACAAATTTGTTTTACCATCTGCGACTGATTGCCACTATTTTGAACTGTCATACATGTTAAGAATTTCATTGTACTATGTACACATGACATGACATGTTTATTTCCTCTGAATCCCCATTTCTTTCCTATAAGAATTCTTTAGCACAAGTCCAGCCTGTGTTTCCAGTTCCTGCAGAATTATGCTTACTTATGTCAACAGAACACTTTTTAACTCATATAATTTAATTTTAAGTGTGTGGTAATCAGCCCAGACACAGACACCAAGACACACAAGTCCAAAAACACATGTTTTATTTCTCCTTTTCAGCACACAGTGCACAAATCATCAACAATAAGCTCAGTCCTATCTTTCTTTCTTTCTCTCTTTTCTCTGCCACCATCACTTCCTCCACTCACAAGGTCTGTCATCCACCTCCCGACTCCGGCTCCCCGAATGGAGTGTGGACGTCCCTTTTTATGTTGCACCTGGATGTGCTTGATGTGCTCCTTGACGATCTTCCTGCAGCACTTTCTTGTGTGGCGGAAGTGCTGCAGTTTGGGGCTCTGGAATCTTCTAAGTGCCCCCGGTGGTGGGGGGGTTGCCCTCTTGCATCCTGGGGGAGGTGTTGTCTCTCTCCCGGTCCTTCCATCCTCCAGGCAAGAGCCCCAACTGGGACACCACAACTGTTGTAAATATTTTTGCCAAGCACTGAGAAAATGAATCAATAGTGTATCTATAATCTATACATGAAACTCCAAAAATATATTGTTTGATGGCATTCAGCAGTAAAATGTATTATTCTGTTTTTTTCTGCAACATGGTTTGTATCACATCAGGCAACATTTTGCCATTTGCCTTAAGAGTAGAATCATGTCTCACATACACCTTCACATGCCTGCCACTATGCCAAGTCATATGCATCCATCATGCATTAAATAATTCTGTTCCTGGAAGTGGGAGGATAATTTGCATGTGGCCATGTGATATACAAATTACACAGAAATGTCCTGGTGAGGCAGTGGTTATGTAAGGCAGCCCTATCCCTTCCTCATGTATAGCCTCTGACAGCTCCTATCTAAAGTATCCATGTTTGTTATAATGAAAAAATATTGCAAAGCAGTCACCGGATGTCAGGGCAGAGGATATAAATTAGGGGAGGGGATGTTGTTTTGCACCAGTGTTGTATTTCATATATCTGTAACAGCCCCTGTTTAAAATTTTCTCCTGTTTATTGATCTGTCAGTTTGTTTTGGATTTATGGACTTTTGTCAAGTATTTTTGGTACCGTTTGAGATTTTCTGTTTTAGACCTTCTACTTCCTTTTGATCACTATTATTTGGAATTACACATTTTGGATTGGATCACTTTTTTTGTGGTTTCTTCCATGTAGGACCCCGTCTGTTTTTTGGTAATGAGATTTGTTTAAATAACGAATAGTGAACGAACTAAAATACCTTACATAACCTAAATCTGCAAATTAATCAAATTCATTTTTATGTCCACAGTCAGCTGCCATTTATGGATTGGTGTGTTGTCATGGCTTGCTTTTGTCTGCTAAAGATTTGGTGCTGGGGGTCAGTCTACCGGCACTCCTGCTCCTCTGGGTACTCTGAACCAACATATAACCCAGACAGGAATGTGCCGCTGCCCTACTGTTTTAGAGTCCTAAGTTTAAATCTCATTCAGGTCAGTGTTTGTGTGGTGTTTAGCTGTTGTGAATTTGCTTGTTAGGTTGATTGGTGACCCTATAGTGGCCCAGTCGGTGTAAATGTGAGTCTGCCTGAGATGGACTTGTATTCCATTCAGCAGTTGGCTCTTGCTTTGCTTGAGATGTTGCTGGGATTGGCTGTGCCCCCCTAAAAGGTGATTCATAAAATGATTAACATAAGGGCAAAAATAAAAATGAAACACCACATTATTTAAATGCATATTGAGATGCATTCCTAAATTTGTTAGTACCCAGGATTCACAAAATTATAAAATTGGAAATACCAAATCTTTAAACCTAACTATAATTTTTACATCCCACCAATTTTTCAAATAAAAACTGTAACAAGTAGTTAAACAAGGAGAAACTTGTCACATGGATTTCAAACGTAGCGCTCCTGTTCCCAGCATGAGAGCCAATTTACAGGTCTGTCATGTGCTTAAAAGTACTTGTCAAGTTCAGGGGCTGAAATCGAGTGGCTCTGACCTTAAGAAAGATAATTCATTTGGACTGCTAGACAAGTAGTTATTATGGTCTGCCAAGCTGACTGCTTCCTACTTGATATGCCTTGCATCTACAGAACATGTTACTGTTTTGACAAGATTCTTCTTTTCACTCAGTGAATCATCACACCATGGCAGTCCTTAGAAGAAATGCATGGGTATTTTTAATTAAACTAAATTAACCATTTATTGATATCTCCTCAAGTGTACAATAAGGCAAGGCATGACTTTGTTGTTTTTTTTTTTAAGGCCAATATCAGCAACCACTGTTCTGCCTGTTAGGCTAACATAAGACTGAAGGGAACGTCAAGATAGCACTAATAAAAACAATACTAAGATTTTAATGATGCTTTCAAAGTTCTTACACAAATGTTAACACACAAGTAGAGAGAGAGAGATAGAATTAATCTAAAGACAGGTCCTAAGTGAACTTAACATTTCTGTCCCTCTAATTATTGAATTATGCAGTATTACCTTTATTTTATCACCCATCTTTACTTTTTCCAACTTTATCATAATAGAGTCTATTTATATCCTGATCTGATTTATATCATTACTGGGTTGAGCAGCACAGTCCATCATTGAGCACACTCACAAACATACAGTAAGCAATCATACCATAAATATGTAGAGAGTCAGTTAGTGATGAACAAAACAATTCATGTAAATTTAACATTAGAACATTAGAACAATCTAGATGAGAAAATGCCATTCATGCCAACAAACTTTTTGCGTCCTATCTGCTTAATTCTTCTAAAAAATCATCAAGTCTAGTTGTAAAAGTCCCTAAAGTTAAACATCTACCACAGTACTTGGTGGTTTATTCCATGTTTCTAAGGTTTCCTGTTTGAAAAAAAAATTGTACAAAATTTACCCTTAACAAGTTTCCTTTTGTGTGCCTGTGTTCTTGTTGTACTCATTTTAAAGCAACAGTCTCAATTCAATATTCTAATTCCCTTCATAACTTTAGACACCGTAATCATGTCTTCCCTTAATCTCCTTTTGCTTAAACTAAAAAGGCTCAGCTCTTTTAATCTTTCCTTATAACTCCTCTGCAGTCCTAGAATCAGCCTAATTGCTCTTCTCTGGGCCTTTTCTAGCACTGCTATGTCCTTTTGGTAGCCTGGAGACCAGAACTGCACACAGTACTCCAGATGAGGCCTCACCAGTGCATTATAAAGGTTGAGCATAACCTCCTTGGACTTGTACTCCACACATCGTGCTATATAACCTAACATTCTGTTAGCCTTCTTAATGGCTTCTGAACACTGTCGGGAAGTTGATAGCTTAGAGTCCACTAAGACTCCTAAATCCTTCTCATAAGGTGTACTCTCGATTTTTCGACCGCCCATTATGTATTCAAGCCTATCATTTTTACTTCCTATGTGTAATACTTTACATTTACTGATATTACATTTTATCTGCCACAAATCTGCTCAAGCCTGTATGCTATCCAAGTCCTTCTGTAATGATATAATGGATTCAAATTATCACCTATCTTGGTATCATCTGCAAACTTAACCAACCTGTTATTTATATTCCTATCTAAATCATTTATATATATTAAAAATAACAGCGGCCCTAGCACTGACCCCTGTGGAACACCACTCTTAACATCAGTCAATTCTGTTGAGGTTCCTCACACCATCACCCTCTGCTTCCTGTGTCTGAGCCAATTCTGAAATTTTTATTATGGACATTTTGAAACTGTTTACTTGTTCAGGTTTAGTTTCTGTTGCAGCTTATTGTATTATGAAATCATTAGATTCAAACTTTTTCTCGGCTATCAATAGAAAAAAATGGTATGCAAGTAGCAGATACAAGAATTGTGTTTTTTGCGTGAAATATTGCTATTAAGCAATTGAATGAAAGTGTTATGATTCTGCCTGTTAAATAAACTCAAAAAGGGTAATAGACAGGTCTGATCCATAAGTGTAGACCTCACCACTTCAGCCTTGCTCCACACCCAAGATGTATGCTTAAAGCTTGTACAGGCCTAGTAGTGGGGCAAATGCTTTAAAATCCAAAATTTCCTCAAAGGAAAACTATATAAAACACTGTGGCAAAAAAAACCCAACAACATTATTATACCAGGCAAACCTGACAGTGAACAAGTCCAGAGCAGTATCCAAAAACAGTATCTTATTACAAAAGTCAGAAGTTGACAACCAGAGAAACCAATAAGAAAACACAAAACCAATGAAGAACGTCAGTTGTGATGCAATCATTTCATGGACTAATTCTTCTACATTTGGTTGCTGTGCCCCCTTACTCAACACAGAGTACACAAGGAACATGGTTTAAAAGACTAGACACAACATCATTAATAACCAATATATTCATAAACACATATGTTCCTTTTTCCAGGACTGTGTAGTTCAACAATAATGTTTTAAAAATCCAAATAACTTTACAGATCTTCATTGTAAAGGGTTTAAACAATGTTTTCCATGCATGTTCAATTAACCATAATCAATTAATTAACATGCACCTGTGGAATGGTCGTTAAGACCTTAACAGCTTACAGAAAGTAGGCATTTAAGGTCACAGTTCTAAAAACGCAGGACACTAAAGAGACTTGTCTACCGACTCTGAAAAACACCCAAAGAAAGATGCCCAGGGTCCCTGCTCATCTGCGTGAACGTGCATTAGGCATGCTGCAGGGAGGCATGAGGACTGCTGATGTGGCTAGGGCAATAAATTGCCATGTCCGCACTGTGAGACGCCTAAGACAGCGCTACAGGGAGACAGGAAGGACAGCTGATCATCCTCGCAGTGGAAGAGCCCGGATCTCAATCCCATTGAGCACGTCTGGGACCTGTTGGATCGCAGGGTGAGGGCTAGGGCCATTCTCCCCAGAAATGTCCAGGAACTTGCAGGTGCCTTGGTGGAAGAGTGGGGTAACATCTCACAGCAAGAACTGACAACTCTGGTCCAGTCCATGAGGAGGAGATGCACTGCAGTACTTCAAGCAGCTGGTGGCCACATCAGATACTGACTGGTACTTTTGATTTTGAGCCTCCCTTCATTCAGGGACACATTGTGAAACATTTTTAGTTTATGTCTTATGGTGTTGACTCTTTTAGTGTTCATACAAATATTTACACATTACGTTTACTGAAAGTAAGAACAGTTGAAAGCCAGATAATCTTTTTTTGCTGAGTATATAACATAAAAAGGTTAAAAAACCAAAATCAATAATTTTAAAAAACTAGATAATGGTGCTTGAATTTCTAATCAAAAAATGCTCTACGCTTCTCACTCTTCACATTAATACATCAGTGTAACGCATTGGATACGTAAAGAATAAGTTTAGCATTTTTAAAAAAAACATGGTATAAATGCATTTGCCACATGAAATTGTGTGCTTTAGTTAAGCATTTTATATAAATTTAAAGATATATATATTTTGCCACCTCTGGGGCTTTACAATGGAAGGTGAAGGGCACGGAAGGTAAGCTTGAAAATTTACCAAACACATCCATTTTTCATGCCAAGACATTTGTGAAGAATGGATCTACATCTTCTATTTTTACGACGCATGTTTTTGAAAACAAAAGGGATCCGGAAATACTAATTTTATGACATATTCCTGGTACTATTTTTCTTGTGGTAAGGATGTGTTTTCTATTGGCTTGTGCAAATTCTGATGTCAATACAGAAGTATATCAAAACAAAACCAAACACATGACATGAAAATCTTACTGTGATTAGGTTTGCCGGGAGAAAACCACCCCTGGTAACATGAAAGGTTGTTGCACAGGAAGACTAAGTGTTGAGCTATACTGAACAGCTGGTCTTCTTCAAAATGGCTGAATCTCATAATTTGGTGTTTTCTGTTTAAAAATGACATATATAAACTATTTTACGATGTGTGCGTGATCACAAGATGTGGACCAATACTCGACAAATGTCTTGGCTTGAAAAAATTGACATATTTGGTAAGATTTTAAGCTTTTCTTCTGTGCCCCATAGACTACAATGTAAAGTGCCAGTGCAGGTAAGATTTTTTTTTCAATTTATAGAAAGTGATTATCTTTAGAACACAATTCTGCATGGCAAATGCATATATAGCATATTTATGAAGAAATACCTTCCACTTAACCTTACCAAACTTAACCTTAAAGTATTACTTCAAGCACTGCTTTGCCTAAAATCTGCTGACTTTAAAAGGGGATTACATAAACCTGATGAAAAACACAAAAAGAAATACCGTTCTTGAGTTAATGGCATACACAAATAAAATCTTTATTCCTACTGATTACTGATTTCAGTTTAAAATGATACACTTTCCTGTAAAATTGTATTTTGCAATGATCATCAACAAATGTCAAATCAGCAGGAAAAGCAGAAAAAAACAGGAAATGATCTATGGCAGTAATGTTTTATTAATGGACAACTGTGTATTGCCTGTTCAAGATTAAGTAGCTCCATAGACCTATTACTTATTATTTGACTGATGCATTTTCCAAGGTGACTTACAGCATTTAAGACACAATTGGTTATGTTTTTTTAGTTTTTTCCAGTTAGAGCACAAACAAGTGAAGTGATTTTTTCATGGTCACACAGTGCCAGTAACAACATTTGAACCCATGACCTTAGGATTTGATGGCCTTAACCACTACAACAAACTGCCTGCCAAACATATTAGCCCTTGGTTATAAAAACAACTACAAATATTACATGCAAAAAAGCACTTAGCTAGTTACATAGTACTTCTGATACACCCGATTAACTAAAGACATTATAACTGACGACCATTGTCTTACAGAATTTCCTGGGTATAGCCGGAGAAAAACTAGTACTCATATATTATTGTATACTGCTATCTAGTGATTATTTCACGTTACTCCTTTATATTACTTAAAAATTCATAGTGTCTAGTTCTCTCAATATCATCTCTATATATAATTTTCATTTGGATCTTGATCTTTGTTTGTCCACGAATGAATTAGAAGAAGAAGCACTAGATGGCAGTAGAGCGACAGCTAAAACATAGGCATTGCATTAATTGGCAACATAAATAATCATAACAGTGTATTACCATAGATAAAACTTTTTTTTTTACTAATTAATGTGCAATATGTTTTAATTTAGGGCACTCGCCACAACCGTCTGGTAGAACATCTGCAGCATCTTACTGCAGATGTTGAAGGATGCCAACCTTCTCAGAAAGTATAGTCTGCTCTGACCTTTCTTACATAGAGCATCAGTATTGGCAGTCCAGTCCAATTTGTCATCCAGCTGCACTCCCAGATATTTATAGGTCTGCACCCTCTGCACACAGTCACCTCTGATGATCACAGGGTCCATGAGGGGCCTGGGCCTCCTAAAATCCACCACCAGCTCCTTGGTCTTGCTGGTGTTAAGGTGTAAGTGGTTTGAGTGCACCATTTAACAAAGTCTTTGATTAGCTTCCTGTACTCCTCCTCCTGCCCACTCCTGATGCAGCCCACAATAGCAGTGTCATCAGCGAACTTTTGCACATGCAGGACTCGAGTCATATTGGAAGTCTGATGTATATAGATTGAACAGGACAGAGAAAGTACAGTCCCCTGCGCCCCTGTATTGCTGAACACAATGTCAGACCTGCAGTTCCCAAGACGCACATATTGAGGTCTGTCTGTAAGATAGTCCACAATCCATGCCACCAGGTGTGAGTCTACTCCCATCTCAGTCAGCTTGTCTCTAAGGAGCAGAGGTTGGATGGTGTTGAAGGCGCTAGAGAAGTCCAAAACATAATTCTTACAGCACCACTGCCTCTGTCCAGGTGGGAGAGGGATCGGTGTAGCATATAGATGATGGCATCCTCCGCTCCCACCTTCTCCTGGTATGCAACATGCAGAGGGTCGAGGGCGGCGGACCTGTGGCCTCAGGTGGTGAAGCAAGCGCTCCATGGTCTTCATCAGATGTGACGTCAGAGCAACAGGCGGAAGTCATTCAGCTCACTAGGACGTGATACCTTTGGGACAGGGGTGATACAAAGATGTTTTCCAAAGCCTTGGGACTCTCCCCGTTCCAGGATCAGGTTGAAGATGCGCTGTAGAGGACTCCCCAATTCCAACGCACAGGCCTTCAGCAGTGGTGATACTCCATCTGGACCCGCTGCTTTGCTGGCATGAAGTCTTTTCAGCTCTCTGCTCACATGGGCTGCTGTAATTGTGGGTGGGGATGTCTCACCTATGCTGGTATCAGCAGAAGGATGGTTGGAGGATGCAGTACCCCGAGGTGAGAGTGGGTTAGTGATCAAACCTGTTAAAGAAGTTGTTCATTTAGTTTGCTCTCTCCACGTCTGTCTCGATGGCGGCACCCGCTCGAGCTGCAGCCAGTGATAATCTTCATCCCATCCCACACTTCCTTCATGCTGTTGTTCTGCAACTTCTGCTCCAGATTTCTCCTGTACTGCTCTTTCGCCCTGAGCTGGACTCGGAGTTCCTTCTGCACGCTTGAGCTCATGCTGATCACCACCTTTAAAAGCCCTTTTCTTCTGGTTCAAAAGGCCCTTGATGTCACTTGTAATCCATGGCTTGTTGTTAGCATAGCAGCGTACTGTTCTTACTGGAACTACAATGTCCATACAGAAGTTGATGTAATCAGTTGTGCATTCAACAGCCTCTTCAATGTTCTCACTATGTGACCCAGCAATATATCCCAGTCTGTAGTTCCAAAGCAGTCTCTCAGAGCCTGCTCTGCCTCAGGGACCACTTCCTGAATGAGCGTGGTTGTAGGTAGCCCTCACTCTTGGTTTGTATTGAGGCTGAAGCAGAACCAGGTTATGATCTGCTTTCCCAAGCGCAGGCAGTGGGGTGGCGCTGTATGCGTCTTTAACGTTTGCATACAGTAGGTCGATAGTCCTGTTTCCCCGGGTGTTACAATCCACATACTGGGAGAAGGCAGGTAATGTTTTGTCCAGCGTTACATGGTTAAAGTCTCCAGCGATTAGCACAAGTGCCTCAGCAACTGCGGAATGGATGATGTCACTCGCTATCTCTGCGTTCGCTTGAGGGGGGATGTAAACAATAACAACAATCACGTGTCCAAACTCTCTGGGCAAGTAATAGGGCACAGACTTACGGCCAACAGTTCGATGTCCCTGCAGCAATTGGAGATTTTAACGTTTACATGTCCTGAGTTGCACCACTTTGTATTGACATAGAGAGCGAGTCCTCCTCCTTTCTTCTTTCCGCAGGTACTTGCGTCTCTGTCCGCTCTAACTGTGCTAAACCCGGTAGCATCTGGGATGGTAGTTGTTAGCCACGTTTCACTAAAACACAGCAAGCTGCATTCTCTGTAGGTTCTGACATTTTTCACCAGCACAGCCAGTTCGTCGATCTTATCTGGTAGTGAGTTCACATTTCCCAGGATCACAGAAGGCACCGACGGTTTATAACGCCATTTTCTCTCAAGTTGTCTCATTTAATCTTATCTTTTATCTTTGTGCGGCTGGCTGCCCGATATCGTCTTCTTACCTTGTCAGGTAAATAAGGAACCACACCGGCATAAGCATTTCTTCTCAGTGCTTTAAGCTGACTACTTGAATAGGCGATTCTCGGAGTGTAAAATCCATGTCAAGTAGTAAAATAGTAAAAAGTGTCCAGGGAGCAATTCCACATAAAAGAAAGTGGTAGAAGTGATCAGTGAAATAGAGAAAAAAAATAGAGATAAAAAGGTAAAAAGATAAATTCATACACGGAGCTGCTGGAAAGGCTGCCACTCGGATGCAGCGCCGGAAATGATAATAGAGTTAAATCTATTGTTGTCATACCTAGTTACCTCATTTACAGCAATAGGGAACTACTGTTCTGTCCATCAGGTAGGTAAAATTTTATAAAAATGTTTTTTTGTAGAACAAAAAAAATCATGCATGCCCCTGTGTTAGGCCAAAGACAAGGAGACCAATACATAGAATATGGTACATAGTGCCACATAACCTAAAAAGCTCAAATATTAATTCACAGGGGAAGCTAAACAATAGCTCAAAGGAAAGTCTACAAAAGTGATTTAAAATACAAAAAAAGGAACAATATTATAACTGCGTTTTTCCTTCCCGAAACACGTCAATTGCATAGATCTGCTTTTAAAGTTAGGGAAAACTGACTGCCTAGACTACATGCTGACCGTGTGGCCATGTTCTGAAAATATGTAAGTCATCAGTCATACAATACAAAACAACTAATAATGAAAACAAATGATAAAAAGCAATAAAACCTGCATGAATTGTTCACAACCAGTTTCATAGTAAAATATTTATAAAAATGTAAAAAGCTTCTTCTTTGATTAGAGACACCACCTACTGTATTGGCAGTGATGGTATCAGATGATCTGCTTGAAACAGAATGGGACAAAAACAAAACTTAATTATAGTACTAATGCTTCAGTATTCCTGGAGTACTAAATTGTTAATTATAAACCATATGTAAGGTCTTGGTTTAAAGATATTTAATACAACATTGTGTTATTATTAACCTGGAAATTACCAAGAAATTAAAACATTGAGATAATTCTGTTCTCAGGCCAGTTCCAACCATTTAGGTTGGATGAAATCATTAGTATGGAATGTTGAATTTCATTCTCTTCTTTTTACAATTTGTCAGAACCTCACCAGAGAATGTCCTAATTTGTTCCACTTAATTACAACCATTATCACTGTTATTATTTTATTGTTATTCATTTTTATCATTATTTTATGCCACCAATTTTATGCATTGTTTTCTCGGAGGGTTGCCATGCCATTGATGAGATGTTTCGTAACCATTGGTGACATGAAACCTGACGTGATAGCTCCACCAGTATAAAAGATGGCAACACACAATAAATCACCTCTGAACTTTGGATGAGCAAAGCAAACACCAACTATACCCTAGCACTAAAGAATCCTGAAGAAAAATATAAATACATTTAGTTTAGTTATGACTTGGTTAGGCTTTCATCCTGGGGTTTAAATGATGTTTTGGTAGTGATAAAAGATTTTATAGACTTGCATTAGATGTCAGCATCCTTAACGACTAACCTTATGACTTACTCTAAAAAATAGTTGATCATGCTTTCTATCTCTAACCAGTATCAAAATCCATTCTAAAAAATATTTAATAACAATTAATGTTAAGGTATGGGGGCACCTGAGTAATTTTGAGCATACCTTGGTGTTGTATTTATTTACTTTTTGTCTTGCAAGGGTTCATTTCTATACTATATAAATAAATATATACATACAAATATCCATAGGTCTGAATCGTAATCTGATAGGTGTACAATTCTGCTAAAGTTCACAGGAAATGGTGTTTTGGTTAATGAGTGAGTTTGCATTATATATAAAAATAAATTGTTCTTTACATTCATGTATATCACATGATTTAAGAGTAAAGAGTTACATGTTCTTTACTAGTATTCTTAATATTGGTTTATTAGGAAGATGTTATGATCAGCAGTTGTTGTTCATTTTTTTAATGGGTTCCCCTGAAGGCATATTTAAAATGTATCCATCTATCTGGGGGTTTTGAAACTCAATGATTCTGAGAATAGCATTTGTTTCTTATTGTATGATGATTTGGAAAAGTATTTAACACTATGCCACTATACATTCTTTGTTTTGCTATGGGCACCACTATTTGAGAACAAATGTGTCAAGTGTTTTCATCACAATCACTCCCCAAAATTCCCTGGAATGTGTGACACATGTGACATCACCGGAGCAACCTTATTTAATTTGGTGTGTGCATTTCTAAAGTGTCCAATATTGACAGAAAACTCCTTGTGTGATGTTCAAACGGAATTCTCCTTTATTGTCCTCCTGGTTTAGAAATGTCTTCTAATTACTGGACTTCAAGTTTAGGTTAGTGATTCTGCTCTGACGCCCAATCAGCTTGATCCTTAGCTTTGACCTTACCTTGTTCTTGACTACGTTTATCTCTCAGTCATTAACATAAAATCTGTACTGTCTCTATTTGAGTCAATAAAGAAGAATAGACACCGATAAGGTATCAAGTTATATCAGTCACTGCTGGGAATATGTCATTTCTTTGCATTTTCAATTTCCTTGCTAAAAGAGCGGTACTGCATAATGCTGTGTGTACAGCTCACCATTTGGCCAAATGATTGTAAATGCGGACACATCTTTTCCTAGCTCTGCAAACGTAATAAAATTTTATCTAAATTTTATTGTCTCCAGCAGTGTACAGACTCCAATGGGCAGTTTATCAAACCTTTCACTCTATTCTGCCTTTCCTGTTTAACATTTTGGCGCTAGCTGCATTGTGCATTAATGGTGTCATCGGGTACACACTATACTTTGGACATGACTCCATGTGCATACATTAATGTGACGTCATGAATGTCATTTTGTATAAAGCTTGTGGTGAACACAGCTCATTCATCAAACCTTTAAAAATGTAGTACAGAATGTGTCCACTTTGGATGTATTTTAAGTACATGAGGAAAGAAAAGACATCTATAACACGGAAGAGGTGGGGGAATGTATTGAAAGATCTATAAACCTGTTACAGACAAATATTCTTTATATTTTTCTTGTTGGCTAGATTGTTAGCCTAATAGAAAGAAGCTGGTGCACATATTCTGGTCATGCTTAAGTAGATCTGATTTAAGCCATCTCTACACATTCTGTACAGTTTAGACTTTTGTCCATTATTGACTAACACTGAGACTGATTAGTATATGCATGTGAAAATTTCACTGTAACTTGTAAATATGACAAATCAATAATGACCCCATAAACTTATGGTGTTTCCCATCTACTCTTAGGTCCTGTTTCAGCACCGGGAAGGATAATTTGATTAAAGCAGCTTTAATGCCATGTGCCTCTGATTATTTCATACATTGCATTTACACAAAGGATAAAAGCATGTAGCATGAACTAAATTACTATTTTCCAAAAAGTCAAACAAATGTGAGTGACTTTTTGCTCTATATGAAAGGTTTTGTTTAGATAGATAGATAGATAGATAGATAGATAGATAGATAGATAGATAGATAGATAGATAGATAGATAGATAGATAGATAGATAGATAGATACTTTATTAATCCAAGGGGAAATTAGTGCACAGTATTTCAACTTTAGAAATATTACTACCAATGAACTATCAGGATGACTTTCCTGTTGATGCTGTATTATACTGCAGTATGAATAGCAACTTTTATATACCACCTTAACACTCTTTCACCAAGCTGCTGTGTTAGCAGTGAAGTTGCGTGATCAGAAATCCAATGAGAAGGCAAAGTCTTGTATCTCAATTTTGCTGACTATTGGAATTCTATATATGTTAATGTATGCTTTTGCTGATCCAGGAATGTACTATTGAAAAAGAGCCAGATGTTTCTATCATACAGTGAAGTTAAAAAAAAATACATTCACCTTGAAAGAGTATTATTGCTTAGTTGTATTTGTTTATGCATGATCTGCCGATGCCTTTGTGTAAGAGAAATGTGCACACGCTTAGTGTACCACTGAACTAGAACAGAGCTCATTTCGGAAAAAATGCCGACTTGCCTAACTAAACATGATACTAAATTTAGAATAGCAACAGTTACATAAACTCTAGGGCATTACCTATTAAGAACATCAGTTTGATTTCATTATTATAAGTGAAATCGCTGGCGCCAAGGGAAGCTCTAATATGGTACAGGGTAAGATCTTATTATCTGAGGCTTTAATTCCACATTATTACAATGGGGTCACGCAAGAGCATATTCCTCACAGATGACTTGAGAACACTGTGACAAAGGAAAGAAGATTAATTCAAAAACTGCCTTGCTTCAGATTACAAGATTTGTAGTGATACTGATAAAAATAGTAACGCCTTACATCATATAGGGTGGAGTGGGTGGTAATCAGAGGAGTTATTTGTGACAAACGGGTATCAGCAAGAGTGAAAGGGAAGGTCTACAGGACGGTAGTGAGACGAGCTATGTTACATGGGTTGGAGACGGTGGCGCTGTTCAGAAAGCAGGAGACAGAGCTGGAGGTGGCAGAGTTAAAGATGCTAAGATTTGTACTGGGTGTGACGAGGATTGACAGGATTAGAAATGAGTACATTAGAGGGTCAGTTCAGGTTGGATGGTTTGGAGACAAAGTCAGAGAGGCGAGATTGCTGAGTATATTGGGAGAAGGATGCTAAGGATACAGCTGCCAGATAAGAGGAAAAGAGGAAGGCCTAAGAGAAGGTTTATGGATGTGGTGAGAGAGGACATGCAGGTGATGGGTGTAACAGAACAAGATACAGAGGACAGAAAGATATGGAAAAAGATGATCTGCTGTGGCAACCCCTAATGGGAGCACCCGAAAGAAGAAGAAGTATTATCTACAGTATGTGTCTATAACGTCTTGCTTAATTCTCGTAAATAGGTTCACATTACAAGTGATATTCTACATCTTAAAATGCAACATCAGTGAGGAAAACAATAGTTAAACCACATCAGTTAAACCCAAGATGATCCTGCAGAAACATTATCCATTTTCTCATTCACATCCTCGATTGAGCCGTGATGAAATTAAGTTTATTATGCACAAGGCAGAAACCAAGTCTAAACTGAATTTCAAACCATAAATGTTAATATTCTTAATCTGATGTCTCCTTAATTTATTACAATTTTCAGGTATTAAACAGTACTCTACTGGAGAAAAGTGTAAAATTATTTTCCATACAATAATGGACATATAGAGAATTAACCATGAGGTTAAGGTATACAAATATGAGCAATACAAATACAGTAAACATACAGCAATATAAACAAAAAATGCCTACCTGGTTCTTTTTTCCTTTTGCAAAAAAGAACAAGTCCGATAATTAGCAGTATTATTACTGTTAAGACTGAAATACTAACAGTTACTGCTATCAGAACAGTTCTGTCAAACCTCGTCTCTTCGTTCCCTGAAAATATAATATCAATTTTAGTTGTTATTAATTGCTTTGCTTTAACTGGGTTTCTCAAAAGCAAATATCAAACCATTATAATTCTGTCATTAATACCATGTTATCAACTTTGACCTTATTTTAATTTTATGTAACATGTAATCATTTTCTCCATAACCACTGCCTCATTCCCCTTAATAAATGAGAAAGAAGTAAGTAGAACTATGAAGAAATATCTAAGATTTAAGATTGCTCTGCAACTGGAAAGTGAAGTCACTGGAATCATCTTAATCTTAATTTGTAGTATAGCTTGACTGATCCACACCCAGTATTTTTTTTTAGTTTCAAAAAAGCACATATCTGTCCATAAATCAATTTTTTAACCCACTTAATCAAATTTACAATTGTGGATGCTGGAGCCAATATACAGTAGCACTGGGAAATACAAAGTGGACAGCAGAGTAGCACAGTGTTGTCTCGCAGATCCTGCTTCCTGAATTGGAATCCTCACTCATTTGCTGTCTCTATGGAGTTTAATCTTATACAGGAGGATGATATTCTGGTATTCCTTTCATACAGTATGCCAAAAATGTACATGTTAGGTAAAATAATGGTTCTAAATTGATCTCTGTGTGTAGTCTATTATAAAACACTTTACTGACTTTTGATTTTTTTTAAAATGAAATATATAATGATTTTTTATTAAATTGACACATGTAAATATGAATTGGGTTTAAACATGAGTAAGACCTACAATGGACTTATAGCACATCCAGGCTTGAACCCAGTGCTGCCTGCATGGCTCAATTATCCATCACCCTCCAACAGATTAAGGGGGTTTCAGAATGTGACATTTTAAAATATTGTGTGTGAGGGATACACGTTTCTTTGAGTTAGTTAAATAAGATATTGAGTTATAAATGTAAGTGAGGCAATCTCATTAGACCGATCTCTGCAGAATGGAGTTTCGTTTAGGATGACATGAAAAAAGGACAAGCGGATGTGAGTATACTAACACAATGGGCACTTGACAATAAAGTATTATTAAAGCAGAGACAGTATGTTGTAACTGTGTCATACGCATCGGTCCCTTGATTACAGATTTTTTTTTTTGTATGCATGTTGTCGTTTTCCTAACTTTTACTATTTTGTCTATTTCTGTCTTTACCAAGTGTCACTCCTCTTTATGTTTGTTATTCTGAAAATGGATGGAATAACATTTTGAGATACAGTATCTGAAAATGCATTTGGGTATCTTCAAGTGTATTTTAGATATCTAAAAATGATATTCAGATATCTTAAATCAGTTTTTTGTCTTTTTATAGATACTGCATTTTAAAAAGTAATACAGATATCACAATATAAAATTAGCAATATTTTGAAATACATTTTAAGATATCCTAACCCATTTTAAGGTATCAGAAAATGAATTTTAGATATTTAAAAATGGAATTGAAATATCTCAAAATTTGTTTGAGGACCTTTACAATGTTATTCTGACTTTGGTTTTGTGTTTCTGGCCAAGGCGATCACTTCTGTCCATCCCTCATGGTATTTTAACTGTCGACTGTTTTAGATTAAGGTTTTTGTCTACCTACTTTACAAACATCTTTCTGTCATTTTTACTTTCCCTCTCCCACTGGGCACTTTTCAAAGTGACCAAACCAATAGGTGCTTTTACATGATGTCATTTTAAGACATTTTAAAATGAATTTGAGATTTTTCAAATTGCAGCAAAACTTGATTCAAAGTTTCCCAAAATGCATTTGAGATATCTGAAAGTGATGGATATGTCATTTTAAAATATCTTAAAATCCACTTGAGGTGTCTGAAAATACATTTTAGTTTGCAGTATCTTAAAATAACATATTTTTAGATAGCCATAGTATAAAGCATTTCAGTTTGCCTTGCCATAGAGTTGGGATGCTCAATTTGTGTTTGAGTTACTTTTTCAACTTCAAATGACCTTTTGCCTGGAACATAAATGGCCAAGTCAATCTTTTTAGCAGCCGTTGACATAGCTTTATAATCACAGGACATGTTATTGATCAGACCGTGTCTTTGTGAACCGAACTGATGTAAACAGTGATTAAACATGCACAGTAAAGAGAAATTGGTCACTTAAAGAAATGAAGAAATAAATAATTTTAAGAACAAGTCATAGAGCTAATACAGTATATGGGAGTGAACCAGTAAATATGAGAGAGTCATCATACTTACTCTTCAGGTAAAACTATTAGCTGGCTATCAACCAAATAACCATGATAGATCATAGCCTAGTATGTAATACAGTAGACCAGTATTAAGCTAACATTAATTAATATTCAAACTGAGGGATAGCTCTTAAGCATCTATGTCATAAACATGCAAAAATTAATTCAATTAATGAATGAATAAATAAATAATAGGGGAACAAGATGGAAGAAGTTTTATTATAAAGAAAAAAAGGCAAAACCACACAAACACAAGGAGAACATGTTAAACACAACAAAAACAGTGACCAGGACTCTCAAATACTAACCCACTGCACCCCCATTCCTATCTGATATCCAACCCTGATTTAAAAAACTGCACAGTATATGAGCTCTTGATCCCCTTTGGCCCTTAAATTTGTGCTAATTCTCTTCATTTTGTGTGCCTTTACCTCCTCCTCTTCTGCTCGCTTTCTGGCTGCCTTTCCAGTTTCTTCTTTTATGTTGAAGCACATACCTGAATCTAAGAAGAGGTTGGTTTGGTCCTTATAAAAAGAATAAACATAATGTGTCCATACCCTGGATGTAGCAGACCAGCCTCAAACATGTTTTCAGAAACCCAGTGCTGATTACTGTAACTCTGCCTAAGGCTAAATTGATTCCACAAAAATGCAGCTTCCAAATTATTATTGTGGCCAGTGGCTCTTGCTTACTTATCATAGTTTTCTGCATATTTTTCCTGACATATGAACTCAAAATGCCCTTTTGGGCTGTTGGCTTATCCTCAGACAGGGAGACTGTTAGTATCTACAAAAATGCTCTTTCAGCAATGATTGGGCAACTGTTTACCCTCTATTTTACATAAAAGCAAATCACCTCATAGTAAGCACACTCTAAGTCATTATGCCGTATAGATTAGGTGGTCGCCAGACTGGGAGGCAACATGTCTCCTTCACTCAATTCACTGTTCGGTTCCCATTTGATCACTGTGCTGACCTATAATGCCTCAGGATTCAGAGAAGATGGGTTAATTGCCCATGGAAAGATACTACAGAATATTGACATCCATTCCATTTGGTCTCTCTCATTAAGAATGTAGTGCTTTGGGTGTATTTCAGTAAAATGTTGTTTGTAAAATATCCACTCGTCCATTTACTCTGACTGCTTGTATTCACTGGGGAGCTTCAGCTTTTTATTTCAGTACTTGAAGCCATTCCTGGGCTGGAAAGCCCATGTCACTATTTGTAATGTAAATCCTGGAATATGTTTTGTTCAGTTTATACTTCAATAATTAGGCTGATATTTCAAACAATCAGCCATAGAAAATTGAGAAGGTACACTACATACAATTTAAGGATTGCAGGGACCATTGAAAATATACATAATCATTTCTTTTTCTCTAATTCAGAGTCATGGTGGCTAGAGCTTATCCTTTCAACATTGAGCACTGGGCAAGAACCAACCATGGACTTGTAGCAGACCATTGCAGGGCATGCCTACCCATACTGGACCAAGCTAGAACTGTCTTTAGAGTATGGGAGGCAAATTGTAACTGGAGGAGAAACACACAGACACGGGCAAAACGACACAGAGAGCAGCTAGGCCAGATATTCATAGCCTGGGCCTTTAAGGCAGCAGTGCTACCTAATACATTAACTTGCTGTTGTCAAACACACTTTGGTTTTACTGTATTTTTTCGATAATGCTATTCATTAATTAAATCATTAATAATTCAATATACAGTGTGTTTTGTGAGCTATTAATTTAAATCTTTTAGTTCCATTATAGATTTTTTTCTTATTGTAGTTCCCCTTCTCAGAACACTAATTCTGCATGGAAAAATATTTCTCAGCAGAGATGAACACCCTCTTTATTCATGCCACGCTTCTTCATTAGTAGCTGTCTTATTTCTTCAAAGGTGGTCCACGTCAATGACAGACTGGACTGATCTCGTACCATGCCCCTTTTCTTTGGAGACTGTGCTCCTTTAATGTAAGTACCGACACCTTTTACATGTTCTATAACTCTGTGATTGCCAGTGTGATTTTCTATGCTTTGGTGTGACTGGATGGTAACATCACTTCAAGTGAGGCCCACCTAGTCAACAAGCTGATTAAAAAGACAGGCTCAGTTATGGAACACACTCTCAACCCCCTGGTGGTAGTAGCAAAGGAGAGAATGAAAGAAGACTGAGAGCCATTATGAACAAAGCTGCACATCCTCTCTCTGACATACTAACACTGAGGACTTTCAGGTAACGATTTATTCAGCAGAAGTGTGTCAGGAAATGCTTCTGGGGCTCCTTTATACCAACAGCAACATGTCTGCTTAATGCTTCACTAGGAATGGGACTGCTTTTTTTTATCTTTGGCCAAGTCAAATGTTTTCTCTCTTTTGAGCAATTCTGGTGCATATCTCAGAGATTTATTTTTTTTTATCATAATATTTATTTATTTGTGTATTTATTGAGCTTGGAGACAAATAAAGTGCTATGTCAATTTCTCTATTTTTGAGCCCATGTATGTCATACTTCTGAGCTAACTGAGTTGTTTCATAGACCAAAGGATGACATGCAGCAAGTACTTCACTATTTATCACCTTTTGCTAGGTCTAAAAAGAGCCTATCTGTGGATGAAATAAACCCGGATGGTGTGTATGAAATCATCATGTAGAACATCCAGGCATCAGGCTCCTTAGATTTAAGTGACACACTGGTTTTCCAATCAGTGCTAGAGCTTCAAAGGCTTGTTAAAGGCTTGTTTGCATTATCGATTTTCTCAATCACTTAGATGTATTTCTCAAAACACTACCTCCATTCTCAAAACTGTGCCTCAGAACTTCAAAATAGTGTATTTGTACCAACTGCAAATGCTGAAGCATATTTTGCAAAACACTAAGCACAACTGTCATAGCACAGTTGCAATTCTCATTCAAACATAATGTAATGGTCAAAAATGACTGTACTTTAGATACTTGATTTTGTACATTTTACCCTCACATTGACACAGTTGTTTATTGCGTATATCACTGCATTAAAAATCCTAAGTCCAAAAAGCAGAG
The DNA here is from genome assembly GCF_016835505.1 of Polypterus senegalus. Classification (NCBI taxonomy): domain Eukaryota; kingdom Metazoa; phylum Chordata; class Cladistia; order Polypteriformes; family Polypteridae; genus Polypterus; species Polypterus senegalus. The sequence continues at coordinate 120,533,862 of NC_053155.1, read as the reverse complement.
TGTTGAAAAGGCATGCATTGTCAACAAAAGGCTGCCTAAGGGCCAGGTTATACTCATGTTCAGAATGCTTACGTGCATCATGGCTACCACGCTTTCCCAGCATTATTTTGTCGCATCCTCTAAGCTTGTCATCAGAAATTAACACAACACTTGCATGAGTTGTAGTACCAGCAAAAATTTGGGGGTTTTGTGTGTTCAAGTTTTGGTACGTGACATCAGCATCATTGTTTACTATCAACACGTAATGGCACGCGGCATTGCACCTCCAACAGGATCAATCTGCATGCTTCGATATTTGATGAATGGTTCAATGCAGTGAATCAAATCATCAAACTTAAATTATGACATGCAGAAGTATTCATGTTGCCTTTCTTCATACATTTTTTGCATATGCAATACAAGCGTTGCATATTCCCCATCTTAATAATGCGATACATTTAAAGGCCTCACATATCATCTTTTGTGACGCTGTTGTGACCCTTTGGTTTTTTGGCAATTCACAATGCAAAGAATTTTTATCTTTAACGTCTTTCTTCCCTCAACTCACAACACAGTGAAACCAGACAATAATTTGTCACTTGAATGATTTCTCACACTGCCACCTGTTAAAATCCTCCAGATTTACATAAAGTACTTGTGCAAGTATAGTCAGTGCACTGCTTGTATAGCAGCAGTGTCCGAAACTGCACGTGTCACATATCGTTAAGTATATTCCTGGCCTAAAGGTTCCATGTGAAAGGAATACTGAGAGGTTAAAGCGGGGAGATGAATTTATGGAAAGATAAGGTTAGAAAGTAATGATTTACCTTTCAGTGTGCTTACATTAGTAACACAGAATGTCACAGAAAGTAAAACATAGCAGGTGTACTGTTACTGCTTTGTTGTATGGAATAGTATTGTACACTGTTTCCATCCATCCATTATCCAACCTGCTATATCCTAACTACAGGGTCACGGGGGTCCACTGGAGCCAATTCCAGCCAACACAGGGTGCAAGGCAGGAAACAAATCCTGGGCAGGGTGTCAGCCCACCGCAGGGCACACACACACCAAGGACACACTAGGGACAATTTAGAATCGCCAATCCACCTAACCTTCATGTCTTTAGACTGTGGGAGGAAACTGAAGTACCCGGAGGAAACCCACGCAGACACGGGGAGAACATGCGAACTTCACCCGGGTCTCTTAACTGCGAGGCAGCGGTGCTACCCACTGCGCCACCGTGCCGCCCATTGTACACTGCTTGGATTTTACAATATGCAAACTGCTTTGCCTGTTTTACAGAGGGTAATAGAGATGGAGATAAGTGTCAATGTTAATAAGGTTGGATTAAAACCTGGACAAAATCAGATGATATGGAAGGAACTTCATAGGGGATCTACAGTGGATGTGCCAGGGCAGCATGGGAGATTATCCAACATATTCTTTCCCTTTGTCTCTACAACACAAAGTACCTTATTGACTTTGTGAATGGCCTCTATAATGCTCTTTCCTGAGAATAACAGAGTAAAGTAGTAAAGCTTGTACTACCAAATTGTGTAGTAATTTGGGACAATGTAAGTTTCACTTATCCATTGTAGTGATAGAATGGTTTGCTGGCCAACAGCAAATATTAATGTAGCATGATATTCACTTTTACTCAACCCATGTGAGGAATTTGTATGAGCGTGAAGCTGAAAAGTTTACTGTATGTAGCCATGTTAGCCACATAACCAAATGTCTTTACTGGAGACACATGAAACTGCTTGTTATGTGATCATTGTTGAGGACTGCTAAGGGCTTCTGAGACTTGCCAGAAAGTTTATCCCTCAGTACCTTTCAAGGCATACTAACATCTGATGTGGAGTGGATAAAAAAAAAAACCTAGTCTTGATGTTTTTTGCCATTTCAGTATTTGTGCTTAAGATGTTGGTTCCCAGTCTGTATTGTGTTTTTAGGTGCGTTCTCATATAACGTGTGAGGCAGCTATTGTGATAGTTCATATCTGTCCATCCTTCCATCTGTCCACATGAAACAACAGCCCCCTGTGGACCAATTTTGTTAAAATGAGGCATGCTTATTCTTCAAAGAAATTCATCAAGACTTTATATATATTTGTTGAGATATCTCAAAAAGATCAGGCTGTACAAAGTTTTGAAATTTCAAAATCTTCTTTGCAAGCCTTTCCATTGTAAAACGGAGAATCATTTTATGCAGCATCAGCTACGAATGAGTTTACTGTTTCAAATTTTGCATTGAGAGTGGTTGCTTGAACATGTATATTTTGTATATTTTCCTTTTTCAGTCGTGTAACTGCCGATCAAAAACATAATGCAAGTCAGATGCTATGAAGACTGTGCACACACTAACAGTTCACACAGCAGCCCTCTTTCCCTGTTGCTTTACATAAGTTAACTATTAAGAAAAAGTCACTGTTCTCAATATAAATGGAAGGGGAAGACCTCCGCTCTTCCATTTTACATACTTGTGTGAGTCGTGCAAAGCTCCACTCATCATGTTTTTATCCGTATATGACAGCTCACGGCAATTACAGAGGGGACTGAGACCCTGAGCTCTGCAAATCCTACAGACACCCCTAGAAATGGACCCTACAGTTGATATGTAGCCAGAAGACCATACTGATTACTTAGTATTATAACACACATCAGATTGTGTGTGCCTTACTGTTTATCTATACATGAAGAAAAGCTTTTCCTTCCATGTATCTTTAGACTGGAAATAAAATCTTTAATAAGATTATTGTCAGCTTTCATATTTCCATTTTACAATAAATCAGTTCCTTTTCAATTTTTTACTTATTTATATAACTTTAAGTAATTACTGTGTTTCAACTAATATTAATTGTTAAATACGGAACTTATTTCAGTTCTTTTTCTCCTTTCTTAGGGTAATATTGGTACTGATTTTATGCTAATATTGGTCATTTTGAATTAATACTGATCTTTCAATTGCTAATCATTAGATACTACTCTACTGAGTACACTTTCATAAATGTAATGTTTAAGATAATTGAACAAAAAATCTGTCACAGACTACTAATACTCATCAATCAATAATAGCATTTTACATCACTTGAATTTTAATCTTCTGTTTATGAAAGCTATTGAGCCACCACAAGCCAATTTGTGCTCCATTTTGAACTCTATTGTAAAGTTTTGTTAAAAAGCATGCATTTAATGTAGTCTAAAAACACATGTAATCGCATTCTAGTATTACTATTACTTTTGAATATGACTCATTGTTATAGAAATATTTAGTAATCAATGTGACCTGCAGAGGGCACTTGTGATGCCTAAACCTGACATAGTCAGATGCAGGGCACAAGTTCAGCACATGCCCTTTTATTTTTTCTCTCATTTCCCACCTGCACAGCACAATACACACAAGACCACGGCACAAAAGTTCACTTTTCTTTTTCCATTTTTTTTATCTTACACCCAATTTCTCTCTCTTCACCTCCACTCCTCCTCCAGCAAGCTTTTTCCACCTCCTCTCGACTCTGGCTTCTGGAGTAGTGGCGGCTGGCTCCTTTTATAGGGCACCCAGAAGTGCTCCTGGTGCTCGAATTCCCCACAGGGCTTAGTCATTCCAACAACACCCCCTGGTGGCATCCGTAGAACCCAGCAGGGCTGCTCCAAACTCCAAACTCTCTAGAAAGTCTATGGGAGTCCGAGGCCACTGCAATCCGGGAGGGCTTCCCTCTAGCGTTTCCAGGGGAGTTAATGTCCTGAATTTGCTGTCTCCCCTAATCCTTCCACTATATAGGCTTCTGCAGCCACAGCTGTACACAAAATCAGAAATAAAATAACCAACTCTTGGATGAAGTTAATAAAAAGTGTGAAATTCTCCATTTTTCATACCAGTTACCTCAGTTACTGAATGCTCCTAAATATTATAGCATTTGTACAACTTCTCTTCATATTTAATTTTCTTCACATTGTAAGCAGGACTGCCATTGTTTCTTTTTGTTATAATGCTGAAATGTACATTTGTTACAATTTTCCACTTGCTTTTATTTTTCACTGTACTCAGGAATATGAATACACAGTAAATATTTCTAGATTTATGTGTGTTGAACAATATTTTACATTTTCTGGAACACTACAAAGCATGAGCCTTTCCTGATTTCTGTACTTAGTATTTTTGTTTCGGTATCAACACAATGAATAAAGAGTGCTGTCTACCTGATAATAATGGTGATTGACTTTATTTTGGGTACTTTCACATACAGTGTTTAGGTTCTGAGTGCTTTATGTCCTTTTGAACAGGTGGTATATTGTTGTAAGAGGCACTTTTACTGTTTTAAGAACATCATTTAGTGTTTTGAGAAACCAAGCCACAGAGGATGCACAAACCAGTGTGTTTGTTCGTGCCGGTCCCAAGCCCGGATAAATGGGGAGGGTTACATCAGGAAGGGCATCCGGTGTAAAATTTTGCCAAATCCATATGCGGACAGATGATCTGCTGTGGCAACCCCTAACGGGAGCAGCCGAAAGAAGAAGAAGATTTAAGGTTTTGAGAATGAGGTTAGTGTGTGAAGAAATATGTCTAAGTGATTGAGAAAAACTGTGAGAGCGGTAGGCTAACAGCATGATGGCTGCCGTGTACTGTGTTTAAATTTCTGGGAAAGTGCAGCATAGATTTAATAGTCTGCCATTCATTATATTATATGACAGACAAATCTTACCATAAAACAAGGGCATTTCTCAGGAAAACTGAATTCACAGTGACAACGTTATAGGGAGTCAGTAGTGCAATTATCCTAGATGCCGCAGTTTAAAATGAAAAATTATCTTATCAAATATTCGTTATATTCTGTGCAGAAAACATTTTTAGTTATTGATTCATAGAAAACATGTTTTATGTCCCAAATATGATTCTGATCAGATGTATTAGATTTGCCCGTGTCATAAGAGGTAAGTGTAACTTGACAAAGATGCCATGTATTTTCAGAGGGTAAAAAACAAAGCAGTCACTTGCATTAGGGACTGCAGGGAGTGAAAGAGGAGACAAATAAAACAAGGCCAATTGATTTTTTTAAATGAGTGGCCTATTTGGAGATTTTTATCACAAATCCTAGGAACCACATGCCACACCCAACATACAAAGGTCTATCCTAAGATGGATTCTGATCAAAAGGCAACACCATATACAGCTGAACATTAAATATCCATACATTCATTTATCCAGTTTCAGGGTTGTAGAGAGGAAGAGCCTTTCCTGATAACACCTGATGCTGAAAAAAGAAGCAACAGTAAAAAAAAGACTCCAGTCCATCACAGGAGATGCCCTTCTACACATCCACACATGGTCAAATTAGAAAAGCCAATTTACATATAGATTTATGCCGGCCTGGCTTGGTTTCAAACCCATTTTCTTGGACCTCTCCATCATCATTCAGCCCCTGTTTAATTTTGTCAGATATTTTAATGTGATACAAAAGGTCGAGTTTCTATCTTAATGCAACTAGCTGGATTCCTGGATATGGTAGGGGGTCATGTGTGGAATATTGGCATCCTTATATATAATTTGATACTATCCGTATGTATGGTGTTCGCGTCGTCAATACCCAGTATGTATGGTGTTGGGGTCAATTTGATACAATCCATATGTATGGTGTTTGCGTCAATACCCCAAATGTATGGTGTTTGCGTCTATACCTCGACTCAATACAAGGTAGAACCATGCAATGGGACTCTGTAGTTAGAACATAATGTGGCAAACGCGGACGCAGTATTGCATGATTGGCTAAGAATGTTCGAATGCTACAGTGACTAACATTGTCGACTGACTTAAACCCTTCAACAGCTCCGGAACCGTGAGTAATTTAGAACGCATCGCCATTTGCTTGGTACTTCGAAATCTATCTTTGGGCAGTTTAGTTTTGGCTTCCGTCCAACATCTATTGGCAAACTGAATAATGACGGCTGGGTATTAAAAACAGTCATTGTTTAAATTTTAGCCGATCTCAGATCTAAAATGACCACGTCAACATAATTATTACTCCGACTCTGATTAGAGTCGTAAAATACGGTTTGTTTTGAAAATTTGTTTGCCAGAATAAATCAAATAAGGTGCGCTGAAGAGCTGAGTTCACGTCTCGCAGCCCCGTTTAAACAGGAAGCTCTTCATTACATCGGCCAAAAAGGTCTATTTTAAGCACAAATCAGTGCCATGATAACAAAATCATTTCAAGGACTTAAAAAAACAAATTATTCTTTGCAGAGAAAATATGGATTTCACAGACGTAGAATTTGTAGCCCGATTTGATCGGGCTCCCAGTCGCTTGTTTTTTTTATATTTATTTGATTTGGTTCTACATTTCAAAGATTTTTAATGTAGAGAAACACGAGTGAACAATGCAGTTGTCTAATTAAGGTTGGTCTACAGTTTTGTGTTTGTTAATGCAAGGATCCTTGCATTCCTGAATACAAATGTCCTAGCTGCGAAAATGATACAAAAATCTGGAAAGACATCATCAGTTTTTTTTTTTTGTTGGGTTATATTATGTAAAATACACATCTGTTATTCCAGATAGTAGGAAAGAAGAGTTCAAGGAGGCTAATAGAATGTTAGGTTGTTTTGCTCAATGTGTAGAGTAAAAGAGAGATTCTGATTATGCTCACCAGCGAGGCTTTATCTGGAGTAATGTGTACAGTTCTGATCTTACAAAACAAAAGAGTAGCACCAGAGGAAGTCCAGTGGAGATTGATTAGGCTGACTCTGGGAGTTAGCGGTATGATTTAGGAGGAAAGACTGAAGGAACAGAGCCAGAAAACTGTAGGGAACGGAAACTTACATATTATGGTGAGTCCATACTTTCTTATTAATACAAAATATACCTGCACTACCATACCTAAAGGTCTCCACCAGTAAGAGAAAGCGGGAGAGCACACACACAATGGAGTGTCTGGCGGCTTTTTCTTGCTCTGAGTTAGCAGCTCAGTGAATTTTAAGGTCTCACAGTTCTATTTAAACAAATGGAGGTTATTAGGTGAAATAATTGAAATGTTTAAAATTATGAAAGGAATTGGTACAATGGATTCAGGTTGTTTTTAAAAGAGTTTTCAAATAAGAACATGGTGACAAAGATGTAAACTTGTTAATGGTATATTTGACACAAAAAAATGAAGGATTATCATCATGCAAAGAACCACAGACATGAGGAATACGTTGTCAAGTGTGGCCGAGACTTTAAGGACCTTCACATTTCAACTTGATGTTATTTTGGACAGGTGAACTGGACGAGTTTGTTGGGCTGAATGACCTGTTCTTATCTCAGTTGTTGTTCTAATGAAGAGCATAATTGCTCTATTCAAATAAATACACCACGTGTGTTTTTGAACCAGAATTTTAATCTAGCAAAGTTATTGCCAAAATTCATCATTTCTTAAGGGTTGCAAACATAGAGTTATTTCTAATATCCAAGATCATGACTACATTGGAGGCAGACAAAATTCAGTTCTCAAAAAGATTGTTTTTTTTAAGATATACAATAGGAATGTACTGTCCAATATTTTAGATTATAATTGAACTATTTTGAAATGACATATTAGTTACCACAGATTAACAGCTAATTAATATACCTACTTAAATATTTCACACATTGCTTTTTCCAAACAACCAAGCCATTCAAAAGTTTGTAGAAGCCAAGCTATCACCAAAAAAAAAAAAAAAAGTTAAAAAGATGTCAAAACCAACAGCTGAGCGATTAATTTGTTGCATATTTATAGAAAATATTGGTCCTTTACCTCTATACAGCTTAAATGGTCATACCTGCAGTGACAGTTATATTGACTCTATCAATCAATGGTTCAGGAAGTGCTGAGATTGAAGCGATACACTCAATTTCCATATCAAATGAGGGACGAATCTTGAGTGTGTTTGTTGTGTCGTAGAGATGATCAGACCGAAGGATGCTGTTATTGCTATAGCTCTTCCTCAATGTTCCATTTATTTTCCACTTTATGTCCGGTATGGGTAGCCATCCTATGGCCTGGCAGGTGATCAGCTCGGAGGTATTCTTCACTACCACAAGATTATGATTTGTGATGGCCAGTGTTCCATTTACTGTAATAAGATATAAAAAGAAAGCTGGAGACAGTCAAACAAATAATATGTATAGTCTAGTGCGTTTAACTGAAAAAGTAGGACTGATATATTGAGAGCAAAGCTTTGTGTTGAGTGTCAAAATGATTTATGCTATGCTCTTATAAAATATCTAAGTTAAAAAGCAGTTTATCTTCATGCCCAAACTAATTTAGTTGATGTTAATTTAAGAAAAGCATTTACAATTACAGTTACCAATGCATAACAAAAGATATAAAATAAAGATCATTAAAGATAAATTAAGAAAAAACTAAGCTTTGTTGCTATCTCAATGAACAAGTATTCTTTATCACAAGAGTGGCCATTATTTGGAAGAATGTAGTGTTCTAAAAACTTAGAATGTATAATGCATCATCCGTGAAGTATCAAATCCATTTAGTTTAGTCTAGGGGTGCAGGCGATTGGAGCCTATCCTGACAGTACCACACACCACAGAAGAAACAACCCCTGGGGCCAATTTAGTGCCAGCAGAGAATGTCGCACACACTTAAAATTATCAAGCGGATGACATGGTTTTATTCTCATCACAACATATCAAAATTAACACTATCAACAGTTGGATATTTTGTGTGTGGAGGACGGCCAGGGCCCACAATGGAAGGATGGAAGCGTGGACAGAGCATTACCTCACCCGGAGCATTAGGTGGCAGCCCCCCTGGATTGTGGCAGTGCCTCGGACTCCCACAGGGCTACATGGGAACTGGAGTTTGATACAGTCCTGTTGGAATCCATGGGTGCTACCAGGGGGTACTGCAGCAGTTGATGAGCCCTTCTCGGCAGCTCTTCCGCCACACCCAGAAGTGCTGCAGGAAATATGTCAACGAGCACCTGGAGCACTTCTGGGTGCCTTATTAAAGGGGCCAGCAGACACTACTCCAGGAGCTAGAGTGGAGAGGAGGGAGATGAAGCTTGCCTGGAGGAGTGCAGGAGTGGAGGAGAAGAGAGAGAGAAGAAAGAAAGAGAAAGGAGAAACATTGTGTGGTGCTGTGTGCTGGGAACTGTGTTGTGCTTTTGGGGAATGGGGAAGACATTGTGTTTTTATTTTCAGTAAGAAAATATGAAGCTTATCTCAAGGTGAGGTTGTGCATTATATGCACTTTTTACTATAAGTGAAGTAGAAAAAATGGACAAATCTCCTGGCCTGCCTCTGTACCTCTGTTTAAGTTGGAATCCCTGTCTCTGTTTTCACCTGGTAAGTTTATGCATATCAGACTGCCTACTCCACTGTTAGCTTCATCCTATAGTCCTCACATCATATTGCTTCAGCTGTTTTTTTATCATCTTAGCTCAGTCAGTTCCATGGGATATAATATTGGGTACCTGCTATTTCTAACCTAAAGAAAGAAAGAAAGAAAGAAAGAAAGGGCATGTGCACAATGTTTTGAAAATTAATTTTCTTATTACTAATAGTTTATTATATAATGGTTTAACCATATTGTGATGGGAATGCTAACTGGGCCACCCCATTTACTGCCAGCATCCAAAACAGATCTGGTGCAACAGAAATCAGCCGTAATAGATGCCTCTTTTGCGTCTTTGGCTTCTCAAAATTATTAAGTTATTCTTGAGTGGATCTGGGAGCTCCATCATGCAAGACTGTGTTCTTCACTCTGAGACGCTATCTTCCAGGAGCCCTCAAATTTATATCACCCCGACCACAAGAGGCATGGTTTTGTTGAACAGGTCCAAGGCTTAGCCGGTCCTCACTGGGTGGCTTCTCAGAGCAATGGAGGAGAAAAGAGACAATATTGTTAGCGTAGGTGTCCCCTCTTGCCCCAGAGGGGTATCGCATACGTTGTCTGAGCCTGGAAGATGATCTTCAGGGACCCATACATGTCAATATACACAGAATAAGTAGATGTATTTCCTGATATTTTTGTTTTTCTACAAAATGTCCATCAACTTCTACATTCTTGCACTCATGACTAACCATCAGAGAATCTAGGAGGACCCCAGCATTGGCGTGCTGGAAAGTACAAGTATACTGAAGAGCAAAACGGAGAGAATCGTCAAAAGCCAGGCCTGGTCTCGTCCGATGCGAGAGATGGATGTCTGAAGTGGAGCTCCGCTAGCAGCGGTGTTATTTTTCATATTATTTGCTTATTATCCTGAGATATCCTGCATTTATTCAACCGAAGGAGACTGCTACAGTATATATGTAAGCATATATAAACATGGCCAGCAAGAAAGGGGGTCCGAAAGAAAAGAAAACTAAAGCTGCACCCAAGCCAAGATCAGCAAGCCCTAGCTCAAGATACGGCCTTTCAGAGAGAGACCTGGAACAGCTGGGCGAAAGTACAGACTCTTCGGGACCAAGGTCCGCTACATCGTCGCCGACTGAGAGTGAAAAGGGGAGTGAATGTACGATTGGGAGTGCAGATCTCGATAGCTCGCTGATCGGAGAACACCTGAAACTAGAAGGGGCCTTACAGTCCGCAATCTCAATTACTCCACGCGAGCCGGGAACAGCAGGGGCACCGGCTACAGTAGAGCCTGACGCTTCACCTACGGTACAAGAAAGCACAATTAAACTGTTTAAACTGGAGGTGATGCTCGCTGAGATCGTACAAGATACAAAGAAAACCGAGAAGGCAAATGAGAAAGCAAGGGCAAAGGCACATGAGAGGCTGTGACAAGAGTTGCTGGAATTGAAACAGGAATGGCAGCAAGCAAACGAAACGCAACGGCTGATGCTGCAACAGGCAAATGAAAGGCTATGACAAGAAATGCAAGTGGAAATGCGACAGGTGCTGGGTAAAATTGAAACGCTTACTGATCAATTGGAGGATCTCATGGAGACATTCATGACTAGGATTAAATTAGCCGAAAATGTAGCTACCAGTGCTGAAGAAAAAGCAGAAAATGTCAGCTCCGAATAAAAAAAACTCGGAGACAGACTGGCTGCTTTGGAAAATGGAAGTAGAAGGTATAACGTCAGAATTAAAGGTCTGCCTGAGAATCGAGAAAGTTCAAACCCTGTGAAATTCGCTGCTGAACTTTTTCTAAAATAATCGGGGACGACTTTAAAGCAGAATCTGAGATAGCAGCGGCTTACCACGTACACGGATCAAACACCGTTAGACCCAGACCCAGATCTTTTATAGTTCGTTTTGAACGATTATCATTTAAGCTAGAGGTGATGGCACTCCTCAGAAACAAGAAAGATATTACATTTGAAAATAACCACATTCGTATTTTTTCTGACTTTTCTCCAGCAACAGCTACTAAACGCGCAGCCTTCTACAACATCAAACAGCGGTTACGGCAAGCCAGCATCAAATACAGCATCTTGTATCCGGCAAAACTTAAAGTGGAATGGCAAGGTCATTTCTATGTCTTCGCTAGCAAGTAAGAAGCAGAAAAGGAATTAAGAAAGCTGATCCCGGGACTATTCTGATACATAATAGTGAGTCATGGCGGTTAATGATAAAGCAAGGATTAATAATCTACTGTCTGATCTATTAGTTTTAAAATACAGGTTTTTATCAGAATATATTCTCATATATTCTCATTATTACTTAGTATTACTAGGGTGCTATCTGTTTATGTTTTATTGTGCTTTTTCTTCCCCTTTTTTTTTTTTCTAATTACTTCATCTCTACACTAAACAAGACTGTTCAATATCATACCCTTAGTTTATTGTTATTGCTATTACTGCATTAAGACTTCTTATGCTTATTTTGGACACATCTTTAACACTATCACCCGGGTTTATTATCTGGGTGTATCATCTTAATGCATTAAAATTGCTGAAGACTATATAAACTGCTCAAAAAAATTAAAGGAACACTTTGAAAACACATCAGATCTCAATGGGAAAAAGAAATCCTCCTGGATATCTATACTGATATAGACTGGGTAATGTGTTAGGAATGAAAGGATGCCACATCGTTTGATGGAAATGAAAATGATCAACCTACAGAGCCCTGAATTCAAAGACGCCCCAAAAATCAGAAAAATTATGTGGCAGGCTAGTCCATTTTGCCAAAATTTAATTGCAGCAACTCAAAATTGTACGCAGCACTTTGTATGGCCCCTGTGTTCTTGTATACATGCCTGACAACATCGGTGCATACTTCTAATGAGATGACAGATGGTGTTGTGGGGGATCTCCTCCCAGATCTGGACCAGGGCATCACTGAGCTCCTGGACAGTCTGAGGTGCAACCTGGTGGCATTGGATGGACCAAAACATAATGTCCCAGAGGTGTTCTATTGGATTTAGGTCAGGAAAGTGTGGTGGCCAGTAAATGGTATCAATTCCTTCATCCTCCAGGAACTGCCTGCATACTCTCACCACATGAGACCAGGAATTGTCGTGCACCAGAAGCCACTGTACCAGCATAGGGTCTGACAATGGGTCCAAGGATTTCATCCTGATACCTAATGGCAGCCAAGGTGCCTTTGTCAAGCCTGTAGCGGTCTGTGTGACCCTCCATGGATATGCCTCCCCAGACAATCATTAACCCACCACCAAACTGCTCATGCTGAATGATGTTACAGGCAGCATAATGTTCTCCATGGCTTCTCCAGACCCTTTCACTTCTGTCACGTGCTCAGGGTGAACCTGCTCTCATCTGTAAAAAGCACAGGGCACCAGTGGAGCATCTGCCAATTCTGGTATTCTATGGCGAATGCCAATCGAGCTGCATGCTGCTGGGCAGTGAGCTCAGGGCCCATTAGAGGACATGGGGCCCTTGGGTCACCCTCATGAAGTCTTTCTGGTTGTTTGGTCAGAGACATTCACACCAGTGACCTGCTGGAGGTGATTTTGTAGGGCTCTGGCAGTGCTCATCCTGTTCCTCCTTGCCCAAAGGAGCAGATACTGGTCCTGCTGATGGGTTATGGACCTTCTATGGCCCTCTCCAGCTCTCCTAGAGTAACTGCTTGTCTCCTAGAATCTCCTCCATGCCCTTGAGACTGTGCAGGGAGACACAGCAAACCTTCTGGCAATGACACGTATTGATGTGCCATCCTGGAGAAGTTGGACTACCTGTGCAACCTCTGTAGGGTCCAGGTATCGCCTCATGCTACCAGTAGTGACACTGACTGTAGCCAAATGCAAAACTAGTGAAGAAACAGTCAGAAAAGATGAGGAGGGAAAAATGTCAGTGGCCTCCACCTGTTAAACCATTCCTGTTTTGGGGGTCATCTCATTGTTGCCCCTCTAGTGCATCTGTTGTTAATTTCATTAACACCACAGCAGCTGAAACTGATTAACAACCCTCTCTGCTACTTAACTGACCAGATTAATATCCCATAAGTTTCATTGACTTTATGCTATACTCTGATTAAAAAGTGTTCCTTTAATTCTTTTGAGCAGTATATATATTTTAAGTGCAAAATTCTTTTTTATTCTTTTTTTTCTTTTTAAAGACTATATTGGTAACAGATATCTCTATCTTTTAAACCCTAAAGCGCCGCTGCATTGCTTTGGACGTGCTCTGTCTCTGGGTATGTCAGAGGACTGGGACTGCGTGAAGTGGGTTTTAGCCTCACTTGGGGAGGCAAAAAGGGAGGGTGGGGGGTTAAGGGGAGAGAAAGAGAGCAGGCTTGATCTATACCTAATCTATCCTATTAATCTTTATAATTATAACTATCAACGTAATAATAAGCTGCATGGCAACAACTCTAGGGGAAATAGAAAATTAAGGCCGAAGCTGTCTCACTTCCAGTTAAGACTATAAATGACATCAAAAACTCAGAATCAGTGTCTCCATGATGGGACAGTTAACTTCGTAAGCTGGAATGTTAAAGGCCTGAATCACGAATTAAAGAGAAAGAAAGTACTTCTCACCTAACAGGTCTAAATGCTAAAATAGTATTTTTACAGGAAACCCACTTACTAAGCAAGGATCAGTTCCGCTGCAAAAGACTGGACTGGCCAAATGTTCCATTCTAGTTTTACAAAGAAAACTAGAGGGTGGGAATTCTCATACATAGAACAGTACCATTTGTAGCATCAGATGTAGTATTGGATCCTGAAGGGAGATATGTAATGGTCATGGGAGACTTATCTAACTGTAAAATGATTTTGATAAATGTTTATGCACCTAATGTTGATGATAAGGAATTTATACAAAATTTATTTGCATCCATTCCCAATCTGAACACTCATAAAGTTATAATGGCTGGGGACTTTAATTGTGTTCTAAATCCACTTTTAGATAGGACTTCCTCCACAGGGGAACGCATCTAACACCGCAAAGATAATTACAAAGTTTATAACTGATCACAACTTATCAGATCCCTGAAGGTTTTTAAACCCAAATTCAAGAACATATTCTTTCTACTCACCAGTACATCATTGCTACTCAAGGATTGATTACTTCTTTATAGACAATAACTTCTTGCCTAAGATTAAATCTTGTAAATATGATGCTATTGTTATTTCTGACCATGCACCTATGATCTTGGAGCTAAAATTACTAAGCCCCATACACTCACCCCGAGATGGCCTCAACCGCTTCTATTAGCTGACGAGAATTGTACTGAATTTATATCCAAACAAATCAAATTCTTTCTAGAGACAAATACATCCCCTGAGATCTCTGCAGGAATACTCTGGGAAACTCTTAAGGCCTTCTTAAGAGGACAGATTATCTCATATCTTTCCCACAGAAATAAATCCGAAGCCAAGAAAGTAGCAGAGATAAAAAGCGAAATTACTAAAATAGATGAAGAACATGCCAGACTACCAAGCGAGACTCTACATAGAGGAGGCAGGCTCTACATTCAGAATTAAACCTCTAGACAACTAAAGAAACTGAACATCTAATTTACAAATCCAGACATCATTATTATGAACATGGAGAGAAAGCTAATAAGCTTTTAGCTCAACAAATTCACAAGCAAGAAGTGCAACGCAATCTCGTAATCACTAACACGAACGGAGATAAAATCATCGAACACAAAAATATAATGCACACTTTCAGAGACTACTATAAATCCCTATATACTACTGAGTTTAAAGAAGACAATACACAATCTAATGCATTTCTGGATACATTACAGATACCACAAATAGACGCTTTTAGTGTGGAGGAACTTGATAAACCTCTGGCATTATCAGAATTACTAGATGCTATAAAGTCACTCCAAGGTGGAAAAGCAGCAGGCCCTGATGGCTACCCTGCAGAATTTTACAAGAAATTCTCCGCTCAGCTAGCTCCCTCCTATTAGCAACATTTACAGAAGCCAGAGATAACCAATCTCTTCCACAAACCTTTCGCCAAGCACTAATCACTGTCTTTCCAAAACAAAATAAGGACTTATTACAATGTGCATCATACAGACCAATTTCACTTCTGAATAACGACGTTAAAATACTCTCTAAAATCATAGCTAGAAGGATGGAGAAAGTGCTCCCTCAGTAATATCACAAGACCAAACTGGATTTATTAGGGACCGCACTTATCTTCAAATCTTCGACGCCTGTTTAATGTAATATACTCACCAACTAAATCAAACACCCCAGAAATATTATTATCATTGGATGCAGAAAAGCATTTGACATGATTGAATGGAAATACCTTTTACTACATTGGAGAAGTTTGGGTTTGGCCCAACATTTGTGCATGGATTAAATTACTGTATACTAACCCAGAAGCTTCAGTTTGCATCAATAACATTTGCTCAGACTACTTTAAACTAGAACGTGGCACTAGACAAGGATGCCCCTTGTCACCACTGCTGTTTGCAATTGCCATTGAACCACTGGCAATACATTGTCGAAATACTGATCAGATAAAGGGGATTAGCAGAGAAGGACTGGAACAGAAAATCTCATTATATGCAGATGACATGGTACTGTATATATCGGACCCAGAAAATTCTGTGCCTGCAGTCTTAGCAGCACTCACAGAATTTCAAAAGATCTCTGGTCTCAGAATTAATCTGAATAAAAGTGTACTCTTTCCAGTGAATTCTCAAGCATATAATATTAGATTAGACACCCTACCTTTTATCATTGCAGAACAGTTTAAATACCTCGGGTTAAACATCACAAGTAAACATAAAGCTCTTTATCAACAAAATTTCGTCTGCATGGAAAAAATTAAACAAGACTTGCATAGATGGTCAACCCTTCATCTCACACTAGCTGGAAGAATTAACACTGTTAAGATGAATATTCTTCCTAAGCTCCTTTTTATTTCAAAACATCCAATATACATTAATAAATCATTCTTTAAGCAATTAGATTCAACAATAACCTCATTTATTTGGAATTCAAAACATCCACGCATCAAAAGAGCGACCCTACAAAGACAAAAGGCAGAAGGCGCATGGCTCTACCTAACTTCCAGTTTTATTACTGGGCAGCAAATATACAGGCGATAAGAACCTGGACACAAATAGAAGAACATACACAGGCTTGGACCGCAATAGAAGTAAAATCCTGCAGTACTTCTTTGTATTCCTTGCTCTGTGCTCCAATAAACACACGCTATCGGCAATACACTAATAACCCAATTGTGCTCCACTCACTTAGAATCTGGAACCAATGTAGAAAGCATTTTAAGACGGAGAAGCTTCTATCTGTGGCACCTCTGCAAGAGAACCACCTCTTTCAACCTTCACAAACATATGCAGTTTTTAATATCTGAAAAAATTTGGAATTAACTTGCTTAGAGATCTTTATATAGACAACGTCTTTGCATCCTATGAACAATTACATTCCAAATTTAACATTCCAGCTACACATTTCTTTCACTATCTTCAAATCAGGAACTTTGTTAAACAGAACCTTCCAGATTTTCCTCATCTTGCACCCTCATCCATGCTGGAAAAAATATTGCTCAATCTCAAGGAGTTAGACTCCATCTCTACAATATATAAAATCATTTTACAATCCCTCCTTTCAAAGATCCAAGAGGACACTGGGAAAAAAGATCTCTCAATTAATATATCAGAAAAGGAGTGGAAAGTAGCAATGCAGAGAATTCACTCGAGCCCCATATGCGCAAAGAATACAATTATACAACTCAAAATTATATATCGAGCACATCTGTCTCCACTAAAACTCTCCAAAATGTTTCCAGGGCATGATCCAACCTGCGAACGTTGCAACCAAGTCCCAGCCTCACTAGGTCACATGTTCTGGGCCTGCACCAAATTAACATTATTCTGGACAAAAATTTTAATTACCTTCAGACAGCCTTGGACTCACAATCCCTCCTAACCCATTAACAGCTGTGTTTGGTGTTCTTCCAGAGAGGCTTAAAGTGGAGAAAGACAAACAAATTGTGATTGCATTCACTTCACTATTGGCATGCAGACTTATTCTGATAAACTGGAAGAACCCAAACTCTCCTCTTTAAGTCAGTGGGAAACTGATGTGTTATATTATTTGAAATTGGAAAAATCAAATACTCAGTTAGAGGATCTGTACAGACTTTTTCAAAACATGGCAGGATCTAATCAGTAATATTTTAAAATAAGTTCATAAAGCACAGAGAATTTATTAATTTAGGTATGTTTAAAAGCCTTAAATTTTACACCGTTTGGCTTGCTCTCTCTCTCAAGGGTGGGGATCGATCTGTTCTTAACTCTATTTTTCTTTTTGTAAAAACGTGATTGCTTTGTATGGAGTGCAATAAAATTAATAATAAAAAAAAAAGCCAGGCCTTCCATGAAGTATGATTGAATGTCATCATTTAGTCCATCTTTTAAAGTTTCAATCCACCATTACCTTCAGACTTTACACCATTTTTTGACAATGTTAAGTCTCCTTCAGGCTGGATTAATCATAAGTGTGATTGGGTGAGTGCCAGGCAAACCAAAATCTGGAGGACCACTGGCACAGATAAACTTAACAAGAAACACTGGACTCACAAGCATCTTGATGTTCATCTGCATTTGTCAGTAGGATCACAAATAGAAAATGAAACAAAAGCCTTTGTAAAATAAAAAATGCTTCCTGTGCAACCTGTGATGGCACCAGTTTAGAAAATGAAATCATCAAGTTTCAGTTTGGTGCAAGTCACAATTTTGGGCATGTCTCACAGACAGTAATCTGCAATCAGTTGTGCCATAACTTATCTGTAGGGGGCAGTTTTAAGTACTAATTAAATAAACCGGTAGGGGTTTGGTTTTGTTGTTAATAATTCTAAACAAGTATTCTTATTTCTGTATGTCTAGTTCTTTCTTTTCTTTATTTTGTAGATTTGTATTAAAATAATTAAACACATGTTGATTTTATTACCGATAAATATTTTATGTGTAAGCCAAACATTTAATGTCCTTTTCAAAGATACATTTTGATCTCTAATTGTGCAACCCACTTAACTTATTGACATCTAGACCTGAAGCCCCCTGGGTTAGTGGGTGTGCTAAAAGGGAAAAGAAAAAAAGTCTGGAAATGCGGCCAAGTTACATTAGGATTTAACACGTTTTGGTAATCTAGACTGACAGTGACAAAACTACTTAGAAACAAGAAGTTAACATTAGTAAGTCCAACAAACATGATGATGATGATAGAGCCCAGGCCCTGACTGATGATCAGTAGTAGAAACCTTACAGCACTTCTTCAGACTGGGGTACTCAACTCCGATCCTGGAGGTCCACAGTGGGTGCAGGTCTTTTTCTGAGAACATTATCCATATGTTAGTTGTCTGGAACAGATTTGTGCCTCTTATTTTTTCCTTTCTCTCTCATGTATTTCAACATATTGTACTAAAACAGATACATCATGATGCACATAATAAGGTTTAAATGGAAGCATGTTAGCTGGAGATCTGGTGGCTCCTTTGTCATTTAATCAGCCATTATTAAAAAATGGCTGATTAAAAACAGGCAACAATTTAAACCTAAATGCAGCAGTTTATAACTAAAATAGTCATTTAATGGTTCTGAATCATAACAAACTAAGCCTAAAAAACAATTGCTTGAGTAATAAATAAATGGGTTCATATTAAATATTTGGTTAAAGCAAAGGTCTGCTGCTGCTTTGGACTTCCAGTAGCAGAGCCGAGAACCTCTGCTGTAGACCCTCCATTATAGGGGCCATTTATGGAGCAAGTAAGGAAACTGGTTATTCACCAAGGGTCTTCATTTTAGAAAAGTCATTTTGACCTTTGACTATTGCATGATTTCCTTGTTCTTCACTCTCTTCAGATTTATATATTATTCTACTTTTGCAAAAGTTAAAAGGTATTTGTGCTTTGCCTTATTCTTTTGCATTGCTGGATTTTCAACTATTAGAATTTAATTCTGTAGTAATTATAGTTCTTTTTATTTAATGCCTCTGTCTCTTCTTGTGCATTTCATTCATATTTTATTACCCTTGTCACACACGTGTGCATGGGAAGCAGCTGAAGGGCTTAGACAATACTGTTTATACATCTGCCCAGGGGGGGGCGGGGTACGCTGACGCTCTTTCTGAGTTCTCTGCAGGTCTTACCCGGGAAATCCCACCAGGAGCCGCCATTTCCAGGAAGGACACATCACCTCCGGTTCCGGCCCCAAGAATGAGGTCACTTCCGGTTCCGGCCCCAAGGATGATGTCACTTCCAGTTCCGGCCCAGAGGACGACATCATTTCCGCCCTCTGTGCTATAAAGCTCACTGCCTTTGCTTAGGCAGGCAGTTCTGTTTTGGACTCTGTTGTGTAAACAACTGTTTGAAAATGCCTCAAATACTTTTGCAGCCGGGAAACCGCATTAAACGGGTGGCTGCCCCAAACCTTTCACGCCTCTGGTCTCCAGTTATTACAGTGGCGTAGCCGGCAGGATGGGGTACCCGAAGAACCCGGGACACGGACTTCAAGGAACCAGGTGGGGGAGTACCGGGGCCGAGTTTCGGGGCAGGGAGTGCGCCGGAGGGTCAGGAAGGACGCGGTGCAGGCTCTGCTCCACGAGCATAACCCGGGCTACCAACCCATCTCGTGGAGAAGGTAGAGGGGACCCACAGGCGTGGGCTGGCTTCTGGGGAAAACACACGAGTGGCTCAGTATGCTCTTCTGGGTAGGAAAGCCGAGCCGCCCATCGGGACCAAGGTCCCTGTTAACGATGGGCTGTTCCCAGGCCGGCAGGTGAAGTATATAATAGACTGGGAGTTTAACCCAACTAAAGGGCTGTCAGAGCAGGCTATGGCTCTCTGGCAACAGGTGGGTGAGTGGCTACGGCCATTTGATTGACCCCTTGCAAATAGTGCAGCAAGTGGCCTGTTTTTGCTGCTACAGCGGATACCCCAGGAATTTGCCCAGCCGCCTGGGGGAATTCCATTCCATGGACGAGCTGCTACAGCTCTTGCAACCCCAGAGGCCGGCTGTGAAACCCGGGAAGGCAGAACAGCCGCTCTGTGGACTACCCGGGAGTTATGTCCTACAAAAGCAGTCCCTTCCACGCAATCCAGAGCCTGTTCCGAAGTCGCCGGGCCGTCTGGCTTGCGACCTGTCGGGGAACAAGGCGGACCGTAGGGGACAATGGCGGGGTTGTTTGTGTGCCCTTAGCAATCCCCTGGCGGATAAACATACGGGAGAGCTTCTTATTAATGGACATATGATAACAGCGCTGTTTGATTCCGGCAGTAGCGTGTCTGTCGTTGCTCGCCGTTTTGTTCTACCGCAACAATGGATTAAGAAAAGACCAGTCTAAAATGTATACGGAGATATCCGCCGTACAATACCGCCCGGTGTTACGTATGTCTCGGAGGAACCCTTCGCGCTTACCGTAGCGGTACACCGGATCCTCCGTTTCCCGTAATCCTCGGGCGGGACTGGTCTGACAGTAACCGCGGTAGTTTAGAAAGCATTCCCCGAAAAGCTTTTGGCCTCGTTATAGATGATAAAGATTCATCTCAAGCTGCTTCCACACCGTGTAATCAGCCGACAGGGAGTGGGGCGGTAGGCCAAGAGAGTGACGAAGACACTCCCGGACCGTCGCGGGCTACTACGTCATCCACTAGCGCCCCGGCAGCGAGGGAGGATTCTCCGCCCCTTGAGGTCAGACCGGACCCGCTCTCTGAGTTGCACTTTCAGTTTAGAGCGACGCCGGCTTCTTTCAAGAGAGAACAGTGGAATGACGACTCTCTGAAGCACATAAAGAATGCAGTGGTTCTCGTTAACGCCAACGCGCATTTGCCCATGCCACAGGGACCTCACTTTGTCATAGATAATGAGTTATTGTATCGGGTCGCTGAACATGAGGGGAAGGTCCGGAAGTTGTTGCTAGTCCCGCGGACCTACCGGCGGCAGGTTTGCGAGTTAGCACACTCTCACCTTCTTGGAGGCCATCTCGGCTCCGATAAAACATTAGAGCGCATTAAGCTCCGTTTTTTTTGGCCGGGGATTAATGAGGAGGTTCGCCGCTTTTGCATTTCCTGTCCGGAGTGTCAACTGCGGCAAATTCCTAGGAAGGACCGTGCTCCTCTGATTCCCCTTCCCCTTATTGACGTTCCCTTTGACAGGATTGGGGTGGATATAGTAGGACCCTGGAGCCCTCAGCCGAGGATATAAATATATACTCGTCCTCGTGGATTATGCAACCCGATTCCCTGAAGCCGTTCCATTGCTCTCGGCTACCACTAAAAATATTGCACGGGAACTAGTAGGAGTCTTTTCACGCGTGGGCATTCCTAGAGAAGTCCTGACGGACCAAGGAACGCCTTTCACCTCGGAAACGTTCAAGGAGACTGCCAAGTTACTGAAAATAAAGCATTTAAAAACCTCGGTGTATCATCCTCAAACCGATGGGCTAGTGGAGAGATTTAACCAAACTCTCAAGCAAATGCTATGTAAGGTAGTCAGCAAGGATGGGAGGAATTGGGACCAACTCCTCCCCCTTGTCCTCTTTGCCTACGGAAGTTCCTCAAGCCTCTACGGGTTCTCTCCCTTTGAATTACTATACGGAAGACAGCCCCGGGGCTTATTAGATATTTTAAAAGAGGGCTGGGAAGGGGAGGCACAGCCCTCCACTAATATTTTGGAGTATATCGCCCAATTGCGCGATAGATTTGATGCAATAAGACCGATTCTAAAAAGTCATATCGAGGAGGCACAATCAGCACAGGCCCGCCTGTATGACCGTGGCACGACTCTCCGGGAGTTCCAACCGGGGGATCGCGTCATGGTATTGGTTCCTACTTCACACTCTAAACTGCTCGCACATTGGCTAGGCCCCTACGAAATTAAGGAGAGGAAGGGATTGGTCGACTATTTGGTGAAACAGCCCAATCGCCGACCAGCTGGCGAATATATCATGTAAACCTGCTGAAACCGTGGAAGGAGAGGGATCCCGATCCTCCTCCGGACAGCCCTGCTCTCTCTTGCGAAGTAAGTGCCCTTAATTTCGCGAACAGCTATCTCCCAGACAGAGACAGGAGCTCGAAGCAGCTATCCGCTCAGTCCCAGAGGTGGTAAGTGAACAGCCAGGTCGGACCTCTCTGATTGCGCCGACATATTGACTGACCCGGGGGTGATCGTCCGTGAGCGACCCTACAGACTCCCGGAGGCAAAGAAAGTAGAAGTGGAACTGGAAATCAAGCGAATGCTGGCACTAGGAGTGATCGAGGAAAGTAGTAGTCCCTGGTCCAGTCCCATCGTCTTGATTGCTAAGCCTGACGGCAGTTGGAGGTTTTGCAATGACTTCCGTCGGCTCAACCAAGTTTCCCGATTTGATGCTTATCCCATGCCTCGCGTGGGCGACCTCCTCGAGACTGGGACCAGCCAAATTCTTGACTACACTTGACATGACAAAGGGGTACTGGCAGGTTCCTTTAACGGAGTCCGAAGGAAAAAGCGTTTAGCACTCCTAGCGGACACTGGCAGTATCGTGTCCTTCCATTGGGTACACGGGCCTGCGACTTTTCAGCGTCTGGTGGACAAAGTGCTCCGCCCCATAACTCGTTCTGTGCTGCCTATCTGGATGGCGTTGTCATCTATTCCAGCACCTGGAAGGAACACATACAGCAGGTCACAGCAGTATTACGGACATTGGGAGAGGCCGGGCTCCGCATCAACCCCAAGAAATGTTTCTTCGGGTTGAGAGAAGCCAAATATTTGGGCTACCTAGTGGGCGGGTACTGTGAGGCCACAGTGTTCCAAGTTGCAAGCCATAATGGCCTGGCCCGTCCGCAAACCAAGCGGCAAGTCCAATCCTTTCTCGGTTTGGCGGGTACTACCGCCGGTTTGTGCCTCGCTTCTCCGAGAGCGGCGCCTTGACCGACTTGACAAAGAAAAGAGCTCCTAATACGGTGGTATGGTCTGATAAAGCGGGGGCTGCATTCAGTGACTTAAAAAGGGCTCTGACTTCAGCACCTATCTTAATCTCCCCTAACTTCTCTCTCCTTTTGTCCTCCAGGCGGACGCCGGACACAGGCTTGGGAGCCGTGTTGAGCCAAAGCGTCGGCGGTGTTGAACACCCGTTATGTACCTGAGCCGGAAACTGTTGGACCGGGAGACCAGGTACGCGGTGGTGGAGAAAGAGGCTCTGGCGATCAAATGGGCGGTGACTCAGCTGCGGTACTACCTCTTGGGTCGCGTGTTCACTCTGGTGACGGATCATGCGCCTCTGAAGTGGATGGGCCCTTCACAGGGAGTCGAATCCACGGGTCACGAGGTGGTTTCTTGACCTGCAGCAGTACAAATATACGCTCGTTCATCGACAGGGGTCCCTTCATGCCAACGCCGATGCCCTCTCCCGGGCCCACGACCTCTCGGTGCAGGTCGCCCGACCCGACGGGTCTGGGCGGAGGGGAGTCTTGTCACACTGCGTGTGCATGGGAAGCAGCTGAAGGGCTTAGACAATACTGTTTATACATCTGCCCAGGGGCGGGTACGCTGACGCCTTTCTGAGTTCTCTGCAGGTCTTACCGGAAATCCCACCAGGAGCCGCCATTTCCAGGAAGGACACATCACCTCCGGTTCCGGCCCCAAGAATGAGGTCACTTCCGGTTCCGGCCCCAAGGATGATGTCACTTCCAGTTCCGGCCCAGAGGACGAAATCATTTCCGCCCTCTGTGCTATAAAGCTCACTGCCTTTGCTTAGGCAGGCAGTTCTGTTTTGGACTCTGTTGTGTAAACAACTGTTTGAAAATGCCTCAAATACTTTTGCAGCCGGGAAACCGCATTAAACGGGTGGCTGCCCCAAACCTTTCCACGCCTCTGGTCTCCAGTTCTTACACCCTGCTTTTAATATATATTATTACAAGGAATGTGTCTAAGCCTTATTTTGTTTGTTCCTACTTTTGAGCAAAAGAACTGAAAAAAGCTACTATACTTCAATAAAATTTATAAAAAGTTAAAGGTGTGGTAGATAGGGGGTACTCTAGCTCCCTTGAACCCCTGTCCACGACTCCAAACACCAGGTAAAAGTCCAAATATTGACTTTATTTTCTTGCCACAGTGCACAAAGCACACTCTCCACCACTATACTCATAAATACAAACAATAATTACAATAAACCAATCCTCCAGCTCCCAGACGCGTTGCCACCCTTCCACCCAGCTCAGCTCCCCATCTGGGAGCTCCCACAGTCCTTTTATATTTCCTGACCCGGAAGTTTTCCCAATCCCCAGTCCATGTGATTCTCAATCACTTCCGGGTCAGGTAAAAGCTCTTCTCTTCAACCCGGAAGCCCGTTGCTCTTTCTATGACGAACTTCCGGGTCATAGGGGACGAAGAAGTCCTCGGTCCTCTCTGCAGCTCCCTCTTGTGGCCCCCATGGCATCCAGCAGGGCTGTGCATAAAAACCACATTGTCCATGATGCCCTGCTGGTCTTCTGGGGACCTCCATGCTGCAAGGAGGGCTCCACCTGGCGGCTTGGGGGTATTGGCCGGGATAAACGGCAGGTCATCCTCTACAAAGGTAATCTGAAAAAAGTACAGTGATCCCTCGCTATATCACGCTTCGACATTCCCGGCTTCACTCTATCACGATTTTTTCTCATACACGCTTACGTCACTACACATGCGCTTTCTGAGAACTTTTATCTAAGCCCCACAATGGCTCCTAAACGTGCTGCTTTTTCTAAGCCTTCTGACAATAAAACTAAGCGCCAGAGGAAGATGCTTACTATCCAGGAGAATGTGAAACTCTTGGATATGATTAAAGATGGCAATACCCTACAAAAGCCTCCTCACGCATATGAAAAGACAGCGCCAGCAACTTCCTATCAAGATGTTCTGCAGCCGCGCACCAAGACACCCACTGCCTACTCCTAGTACTGCTTCAGCAGAAAAAGATAACGATGCACCTGCTGAAGATACTGCACCACCTGAAGACTCTCCTACTGACGTCATGCCTTCATAGGTTAGTGGTTGTGTGTAAGAACTGTGTGTGTGTAATTAAATGTACAATACAATAATCTACTATATAAATGCAGTCGGGATTGTCCTTCTGTCCCATGAGTGCAAAGCGTAGTGGTATTCCGCTTATCACAGGCTTACTACTTGTGGCTTGTGGTACAAAGTGACGCGATGTGAGCAGAGTTCTGGTGCTTTAATCGTTCCCTTGCTTTTGTGCGATGCGCTGGAAAAATAGACAAAATTATGTCTCTGGAAATAATTAATGTTGATGGAGTACAAATGCCTCACCGTGTAGTAAATATCAGGGGAGATGGTGCTTGCTTATTCTCATCTATAGCTTATTTTGTGCATGAAACTCCGTCTTAAGCGGTACTGATTCGGGCTGACATTGTACGACTTTGGACAGGCACTTGAGGGGATAAAAAAAAAAACGTAGGTTGTCGGGAGATGTTATGAATGGGCACTTTGATGTTCTCCTTCCCTACACTTACATGCCTAATGTACACATGGAGCGCACACAAATTGAGGATAAAAGTTGGTCGCCTTAAAAGGTGAGTGTGCCTAGTAATATGATATTTGTAACGTCTAATATGTCTTATGTTCTCTTATTTTGTCTAATATATTGGGTAATACGAGTGTAATCGTGACTAAAGGGTGTTACTTCATGTCTAGAGGGCTCTAACAATGTTAAAAAACGTATTTAGAAGGTCGTGAACAGATTTTCTATAATCTAACTGCGAAAATATGCGATTTATAAATAAAGAATCCTACTTCGCGAAAATTCAGTTATCACGGTAGAGTCTGGAACAGATTAACCGTGATAAACGAGTGTTCACTGTAAACGTTTTCTAAATTTTGTGTATGTTAGAAAAAACATCAAAATTATGATTCACAAGTCATTAACAATTATGACTGATTGCACAGACTAGAAGAACATCTCACTCTTATGGGCATTCGTTTGAAGTTTATGAAAAGGATAAGGATAAAGGTCTCAGGTGTCTGTCTTTTGTTACTTTGATTAGCACTAATACTGACTCATTAAAGTGTTTTGGTGCATAGTGCAATTCCTTTGTTTTTCTGTGTGTGTGTGTGTATGTGACTGTGTAATGGGATATTAGACATGTTGATGCCAGCAACCTTAATTTTTAGCTGGTTCTCCTGGCCCGTTTTTCAATTATCTACCATTTGTTTACTCTCAGTCAGATTACTGTGGAGTTCTGACACTGAAGAGTCAAGGACAACAATCTTTGACTAGTAATCTAGTATCACAAACAAATTTAGAAAAAATGCAGGATATCATGAATTGTTTTATTTTTGCTTTGCCCAGGTGATTCACTTGAGTCATGTGAAATACACTTGCGTGTAGAGAGTGGTTTACCAGATTATTATCTCACACACTCCATGCTACATGCATATCTACTCAGTAAGATAGCTCATGTCACACCTGGTTGAATGGGATAAGTCCATTATTGTGAACAGCTTGACAGAATTCTTAAATTATAATTGTGTACTACAATAGTTGCAGAGACACGTGGATTACTGTCATCTCCTGTTATGATCTCCTGAAGTTTAACTGCATTTTGCCATTTTAATTTGCTTTTGATAATTGCAGCAGTAAATTCCATTATGTCCATTTAAGGACACTTTCTTGTTGTAGTGTGTTGATATACATACATCAATTGATGACATATCAGATGAAGCTCATATGAGAAACAAAGGTTGCAATTTAGACTTATTCTGTACTTCACTAAAAAAATAATTTTAAAAATATATTTTTTTTTATTTATGTAGGTTTCAACTTTTCCATAATATTTAGGTTTTGGTTGACTTTTTGGGCAAGGTATTTTTGGTTTTGTTTTGGCTGTCATTTATTTCACCTTCTAGCTCATCCCTGATTTTGACTTTTGTCTTTTTCATCTCCAGGTCCGTAAAATTCTTTTTATTCAGCTCTTATCTTTCAGAGGCACAACATTAATCTACTCTCAGTTCCATTATGTTTGTGAATCTAGGGTTTTTAAAATAAAATTGGATTTGTGTAGTGCTTATAATGTAATCAGAAGTCATGAAGAATATTAATGAAAAAAAGTTAACATTTCTACTGCTCGTTTTAAATAATTACTGATGCTATATGGTTTAGCAAACACGTTAGCAGTATTTTACTTGTTCATTGATAACATTTTGATTTAGCTCAGCAAAAGATTCAAGTTTAAGGTAATTTGGACAGATTATTTAAAAGTATGTAAAACCTGAACAAGAAAAAATCCATAAATCATCAGTTCAATTTTTAGATTATCTCACTTCTATCAAAAGGAATCATCTAAAATAAAAGCCATTTTTAAACAGACAGTGCTCAGTCACACAATTTCAAAGCCTTAACAGATTTTCTAGTTTATAGAAAATCTATTAAAGGCTTCATTACTCTGATTTTCTTCAATTATATAATTAATGAAAAGAGTGTGGTTAGATGAAGCTCAACAAGCATTCCTTTATTTTCTTTTTGCACTTTTCTACTGAAAGCTGTCACAAGCAGAATAAAATTATGATGGGAGTAATAGAGAACTGCTGGGTATAAAATTATCTGTTGATGAATGGAGAAGCAAGATAGATGACAGTCAACTACTACTTATAATTTATACTGATCATGAAAACCTTACCTGTTCAAAAACAACTAAGAAAGTAAAATTGCGGCAGACTAGATGGATTTTATATGTAGATTTCATTTTGTTCTGTCCTTTCGCACTGACAGGCAATTAAAAGTAGACATTATCACATCAGTATGAGAATAAATATTTAGAAAGTAATCCTGAGCCAATTCTTTCTGCTGATGCATTTCTTTTCACCACAAGCATTGAGACAAATCCAGATACTGATGAAAATGTTAAGAAACATAAAGAACGGAATACTAAACTAAATACAAGTCAGGGTGATCTACCATTTCTATCAAGTCTCAGATTTTATAGAACAGTCATGACTTGAACTTGTCGGAACGTGCAGGGATTCAGAAAAACTAAGCATCTAGTTGTGCCATTGCTGGTGACCAACTTCAAGTAGACATGTAAAAGAACATATAAAGTCTTACTCCACATGTCGAGCAAAATCAGTTCACTGCTGCCTGCCAGTACCAGGCAAACCTTGGTCAAATATGTCTATGAATTTCATTACCCAACTCTGCTCTATTTATGCGCTTGCTAATATTTTTATTTTGGAAGCCTTATGTTTACATTGTTTTAATAGATATATTTTTGCTATTGTGGATCCCAGTTTGCTTCTTTCTTCTGAAAATACCTTTGTTCTCATTTTAAAAGTAAATCAGTCTTGCTTCCAGTTATCCTTCAGAATCTAATGGGCAAATAGAGAGACTCAACCGAGACCAGGAAAAATATTTAAATTGAGAAATATCTACAGTGGTTTTCAGACTAATTTCCCATGGGTGGAATTCTGCAACAATAGTCATAAATTTGGGCATCTTCCATTTGAATGTGTGTAGATTTCCACCTCCACTGTTAAAAAAATGTAAGTATACTACACCCATTTCAAATGTAAAATACTGTCTTCCATATGTTATGGTCAATTTGGGCTAAAGTATGCAAAAAACCAAAGAAATTCAGTGCAGAAATGGCAATGTCTTCTGATCTTCTTGCCAAATCAGTGAAACACTTGGCTTTTGATGAGGAATCTTTGAATGAGAGCTCCATCACGGGAGATAATATTGCAATATATTGTAACAGGGCAAAATAATTAACCATGTTTTACTCATTGTGCATTCTCTTGCACCTACTACTCATTTTTGTATACATTCTTATTTTCACGTTTCCTGAAAAACAATTATTTATACCCATTAGAAGCCAGGGAAGCAGTCTTGGGTTATGTGTTAAAAAAGATATTCTCCAGTTTTCAGTTTAATTTGAAATTTCATTTTAAGGAGAAGGTCATGTTGGCAGCCTTCCTTTTAAAATGGGTATATTGTCAGAATCTCTAACAGGTAAAGTGCTTTTGGTGCTTTGGGGACTTTTGCACATTTCATTTTATGCTTTAATTAATTGTATTAATTTGTTTGTCACTGCCTTAATGCCATCATTCTGTATTTTACATTACGATATGCACTCAAGGATGCTTTCTTGCTTCAGGCTGTGTATGCTTTGGTTTATCATGTACAGTACCAAACACAGCCTACTCTAAAGAAAGATTTAGTAGTATAGCCAAAAATAAAAAAATGTCTCTCTTCAAAAAGAATTGAAAAGAAAAGACTTTTAGGGATAAGAGTTTTCTGACTAATCATTCAATCCAAATCTGGATTAAGGCCATATAATGCCCCAAACACAACCCAATAATGGTGTCAACGCAGCGCTTCCATTGCTTAACTGAAAAGACATCAAGACTCAATAAGTGCTTAAGCTGACACAAGAGATTAAAACTTACCTTGTTTATGTGATGTAATCAGTAAATTAAAAAAATTAAAATTAATAAATAAATAAGACCTTATGAGTCTGTGACATAAATCAGATGATGTGTTAAATGCTGGCTAAACCCAGAAGGCTGCATTTACACTCGATGGAAGCAAAATTCTTACACACCATGAGACAGGAAAAAACATGATATCTGACAATACCTGTCAATAGCAAACTTTTAAACTTTACTCACTCAACATGCCAAAGAATATTTTAACAATGCAAATTAAAACAGAATATTTCATATACGGGCAATTACAAAAAATTTGATTAGAGTCAAGTATGGAAGTGAAACAGTAAAAGACACTTTGCGGATCCTCCCGTTGATCCCCTAACAATATACCTATTTTGCTTAATGGTTAATCATTAATTCCTGATTTACCCCATTTAATGAAAGCTCACTCACTTTTTTTAACTTTCATTTTTTGCAAGACACAATCCATCCCCTTTGTCGAACTCAGCCTGAATACGTCCCAAGACCTACGGTACAACCCGGAGCTTGTGCCGATGTCCCCTTTGTAAGGTGGTCAACGAGGATGCAAGGAACTGGGATCAGCTCCTCTCTCTCATCCTTTTTGCCTGCCAGGAAGTCCCACAAGCCTCCACGGGGTTCTCCCCTTTTGAATTATTGTATGGGCGACAACCCTGGGGCATATGAGATATCCTAAAAGAAGGATGGGAAGAAGAGGCTCTTCCCTCTACAAACATACTGGAGTATATTGTGCAATTACGTGATAGATTTGGTAAGATTCTGCCTCTCCTTAAAAGTCACATGGAAGAGGCCCAAGCAGCACATGTCCGATATTACGACTGCAGCATGTCTCTCCGGGAGTTCTGCCCAGGAGATCGCGTCATGATCCTAGTACCTACCTCCCACTCTAAGTTGCTTGCCCATTCGCTAGGCCCCTATGAAGTTAAGGAGTGGAAAGGACTCGTCAACTATTTGGTGAGTCAACCCAATTGTCGGCCGAGGGAGCAGGTTTATCATGTAAATCAGCTGAAACTGTGGAAGGACAGAGATCCCAATCCCTCCTCCGGTCAGCCCCGCTCACTCTTTGCTCACATGGCTAGCCTTAACTTTGGTGTCGATTTAAGTCACAGACAACGACGAGAACTGGAAACAGGAGGACCTCTCTGGTTGAGCACAACATTGTGACAAAGCCCGGGGTTATAGTCCGAGAATGTCCATATTGTCTTCCCAAGGCAAAAAGGGCTGAAGTGGAGCTTGAGATGAAACAATGCTGGAACTAGGTGTAATCGAGGAAAGTCATAGTCCCTGGTCCAGTCCCATTATATTGGTCGCTAAGCCTGACAGGAGTTGGAGGTTTTGCAATGACTTCCGTCAGCTTAATCAAGTCTCCCAATTTGATGCTTATCCAATGCCATGAGTGGACGACTTCCTCAAGAGGCTTGGACAGGCTCAGTATTTGACCACACTGGACATGACAAAGGGGTACTGGCGGGTTTCTTTAACGGACTCCGCAAAGGTTAACACCGCGTTTAGCACCCTTAGTGGACACTGGCAGTATCGTGTCCTTCCATTTGGGTTACACGGGGCTCCAGCAACCTTCCAGCATCTGGTGAACAAAGTGCTCCGACCTCATAACTCATACAGTGCTGCCTACCTGGATGACGTGGTCATCTATTCCAGCACATGGATGGAACACCTACAGCAGGTAAAAGCAGTATTGCGGACACTTGGTGAGGCCGGGCTTTGGATTAATCCCAAGAAATGTTCCTCTGGATTGAGTGAAGCCAAGTATTTAGGCTACCTGGTGGGTCGGGGTACCGTGAAGCCACAGTGCTCCAAAGTAGATGCCATTTTGAAATGGCCCCGTCCGCGAACCAAGCGGCAGGTCCAAGCCTTTCTCGGGTTAACAGTGTACTACCACCAGTTTGTGCACCAGTTCTCAGAGAGAGCGGTGCCCTTGCCTGATTTGACAAAGAAGAGGGCCCCAATCATTGTGGTATGGACTGAAAAGACAGGCACTGCATTTAGTGACTTGAAGCAGGCCCTTATGTCCACACCTATTTTGAAAGCACCTAACTTTTCATTGCCTTTCATCTTCCAGACGGACGCTTCGAACACAGGCCTGGGGTTCGTGCTGAGCCAAAGTGTCAATGGTGTGGAACACGCCATCATGTTCCTGAGCCGTAAACTGTTGGACTGGGAGACCAGGTATGCAGCGGAGGAGAGAGAGGCTTTGGCAATCAAATGGGCGATTACTCAGCTGAAGAACTATCTGTTGGGCTGGGAATTCACCCTTGTCACGGAGTATGTGCCTTTACAGTGGATGGCCCTGCACAAGGAGTTGAATCCGCGGGTCACCAGGTGGTTTCTTGACCTCCAGCCGTACAAGTTTTCACTTGTTCATCGTCGTGGCACTCTTCATGCCAACACTGATGCTCTTTCTCGGGTTCACAACTTCTCGGCCAGGGTCGCCCGACCCAACAGGTCTGGGCTGAGGGGGGGGGGCCCTTGTCACACACATGCGCATGGGAGGCAGCTAAAGGGCTTGAGTAAGGGCAGTTCCGAGTCATACCAGGATATGGAAGAGTACACTGACTCTTTTCCTCCCTTTCCTGTAGACCATTCAAAGGAGATTCCACCTGGCCCTCTTGACGTCACTTCCGGGACCAAGCCTATGGAAGGAGACCTTGCCAGCTCTAGCCCCTGTAATGTCACGTCCGGGCTTGAACCAATGGCTGAAGACCCCTTTGATCTCACTTCCTGTCTTCCCCTTTAAAAGCCTCCACCTTTTCCCTATTCCCTTAGTTCTGTTTCGGACTCGGGTTTTGTGCACATCAGTGCTGTATCTACTTGAATGACTTAGCAGCCAGGAAATCAATTGTACAGGTGGCTGCCCCAGACCTTTCTATGACTCTGGTTCAAGTTTGTGACAATATAGGTTTGTAAAGAGCATATAAATAAAAACAACTAAAACAATTAACTATATATGAAGTATGTGGAGTGGGGAAGAAGAGATGGCTTGGCTGCAGTTTTAAATCACTCCTTTGAATGTCAGGTTCTGAGCCCTTAAGGTGCACTGTCTACAGTATATGTGCTATGTGTGTTAAGACAGGACTGCTGCTCGTTGCATTAGAACTACAGTGTGCAGGGTGCTCGATTTAAAAAATGACTTTGTGTATTTTTAGTTGGAACTGTTGAAAATTGTGAAATGTGAAAATTTGCATATTCATTTTTATACAGGCACATGTAGTAAGTAAAATTAAGCAATCCTTCTTTTTTATTGGGTTCATATTCTGAGATGTTATTTCTCCTGATGTCGTACAATGTGTGCTTTTTATTTATGCATGCACCAGATTTTTAAATTTATGTTTAGATCATTACTTAGTGCGGTATTTTAAAATTTTAGAACAAAAGATTTAGTATATTTCTGTTTCTGTCTGATTTACTTTGTTTACCCACCAATATTTCATCTCCTTTAATCAAAACATATTTTGTTAACTGTCACAATATCTGATCTGGGTGACATGGGGGTTCTGATATCCTCAGATTTCTGTTGCTCCATGAAGAGTATTAAGATTGTTGTTCCATTACAGTGATTTCATTTCAACCAATTAGCTTTAAAGCCAGCCTCTGACATCATAAAGCAAGAAAGTGGGCAGGTAGGTAATGTGGCTGACCACATGTCCCAGGCATTTTACTTCTCTACATACTAGAATACTGTATATTTATTATAGTTAAGCTTAAAACCTGTTTGTTAGTTGTATTCTAACTTAACTTGAAGGCTGTGGAGGGCTGCCTTATCATATGAAGTATTCACAAGCAACTTGTCTAAATGGTGTTCATACTACATGAGATGGATAGCAACCAGAACAAATTCCATCAAACACTCACTAATGTGGCAGGAGTAAAGCACAGTCCAAATGGCATTGTGACAAAATATGACAGTCTCTTCCTTATTGTGAATTCCTTGCCAAAATTGACAATTTTCCACAAAGATTACATAGACTGGACCAGAATAACCAAGAATTATTTTACCATAAATCTATCATAATGTCTGTTATTTCTTTGAAATATTAAATTTCCTCAGTATACAACACCAACACAAATTGCCTAGAAAAATTGTACACTGTAGTTAAACATTTAAGGCATTTTCATGTTGACATGATAATGGTTCAAAATGTTTCTTACAATGGAGGTTGTGCAGGAGGGCTCAGTCTGAGTTGGGGTACAGGTAGTGTAAAGATCCCTGCCACAGGAATAGGGAATGCATCAGACAATCTAAATTGAGCTTTCATATTTGTTTAAAATGCCACCAGAAAGTGGTGATGTGTTGCATGTTAGCCATATATGCAAGTAGGAATTTCATTGTAGTCTGTAAATGTGACAATACTACTATTACTACTACAACTAGTACTACTACTAATGGAAGGATGGTAGGGCACTCTGATTGTTGGATCAAAGATTTCTCAGTATTATTGAAGGCTGAATGGACATGCACTATTATAAATATGCAACCCATCATATCAGAAAGGAAATATGGGGGTTGCCTAGCACTTCTACAAAAGATTTGAATCTAAAATTACAAGGATACGTAAGACCACTAGCAGGAGCTCTTGCAGATTATCAGGAGAGCTTCTTGGCCAATTCCTAACTCTGGAAACAATCCCTTGGACTCGCATGGAAAAGTGTTCTGTTCAGGGTTTAAACGTCTTTTCCAGATACCACCACTCTGACCTAGCAGTCAGGAGAACAGTTAGGGAAAGAGTTCTACTAGTGAGAGAAAGAGGAAGAAGGTGCTGGACGGCAAAGGAAGGATATTGTATTGTTCTGAGGTGGATAAATGTTTTAGGGATTTTATCTAAGAGAAAGAGACCATACTGGTTAGTAAGGGCCAAGGAAAGCCAAAAAGTTTGCTGTTTTTTCAATTATTTGGATACTGTAAAGTTCTCATATGAATTACGTCTACTTTATATTTATTGGTTATATAATAAATATCTTTTAGGGAGTATGTTGAGTCACCTTGGAGTCATCTAAGGTTCAGGAATGGCTTGAAAGTGCCCCCTTCAGATTACACAATTCATTTAAAAGTATCATTAAAAACAGAAGGCACAGGTAAACCTAATGATCAAAATTCTCCTCACTTTTCCAAAAGTCTACCTATTTTATTATTTTAAATAATAAACCACAGAGAGTTTCACAAAAAATATATTGAACAGTGAAAGCCATCCCCAAGAGCTTTACGTACAGAGAACTACTGTTCACACATTTCTATAATGAAAGAATAAATTCTTCCCTCAAATACATTTCAGAAAAAATATATCAGAGTGAATCAATAGGATGATGAAAAGTCACACTGTTACTAAAAGAAATAAAATATATATTTTTTTTCATTTCTGCACATAGTCCAAAGATGTTATCAGAATCAAAATGTAACAGAACTAAATAGAACAATTTTTTCAACCAGTTTTGCATTAGAATATAAAATGTGACAAAATGTTTTACATTCATGGTTCTTACTGCTCTATGCAATAGGGACAAGAAAAATATATATTTTTTTGTTTCTAAAACCTTTAAAATATGTATGAAGGGATTCATTCTAAAACTTGGCATTACGTCAAAAATAAAAAATGTTTTCTTGCAATAAATTGTACAATACAGCCTAGAACTTACAGTGTATTCCAACTTTTTAAACACATGAATACAGAGAGTATACATTTGGCTTAAATCTAAGTTTGGATCCACTTATCTAAGAAAAGTATTGAAGCATGCCTTTCCAGCAGGGTTCATCCCCAAATGAGAATCTCTCACATGAATGCTAAAGTCACTGAAATCTGGATTAATTTAGACATATTTGAGTTTGGGATGAATGATATTTACACAGCAAATCAATTTAAGCGAGTCTGGATTGTAGCCTTTCAAAAAAGACGCATTTTAACTTACTGGTAGGCAGAGTACATTTAACCGGTGAAGATGATGTTATTTTGAAAGGCTCATTCAGCAACAAACGAACCTTCATATACTCAGGTTTAATAAAACATGCATCATTTTAATAGTGTACAGAAGATCGCCAATAAGCTATTTTTGCAGTTAGAATATATAGTAAATGTGTATTTCTTCTTCAAAAGTGAGTGACTTTTTAGGAGCATTTGCATATAATGCAAAAAGCACCTCTTGTGATAGCCATGTTTGTCTGTCTGTCTACATGAAACAACTCTGCACCCAGTGGACCAATTTTGTTAAAATCCAGCACACTTTTTCTCCAATGAAGTTGGACAGAAGAGCTCATTGTTTTTTGTTTAGATACCCCAAATATATTGTGTGCTGTATATTTTTCTGAGGTTTCAAAATTTCTCGTTAAAAAGCACTAGTGAATTTGCAAATATGTCTAGCTTAAAACAAAAAAAACATTCTGTACAATCTCAACTAAAAACTAGTCTACTGATTCAGTTTTACCTTGTATATTATTTATATTTTTTCTTTTACTTGTTTGACAGCAACTAAACAATGACGGCCCCATAGTAATGCACACTGACACAAGTAGACCCTACTGCAGGACACAGGATGGGACGGGGTCAGATGTAGGTGGAGTTGAATGACTGAGAATTACCATATAAAGAAGGAAAGACATTAGATATGTATTTACATATTCAGTTCGCTAATAACAATATCTTTATTTGTTCAATATGGTAGTAATATTGTTTTTTATTTATCTATCACTGAACAAGGCAAGAACCAGTCTTCAATGTATCTTAATGCAGGAGTAAGTCCCATTATATACTAACAGCCTGGCTTCTGCCTTGGCCACATCCCAGGCTGATCTCTGTGTCTGCTAGCTGTCTCGCATGAACTTTAGTCACAGCAGCTCACTTCTCCTTCTCCTTCAAATTAAAGTAGGTAATTGCAATGTTCTTGATGTTCATAAAAGGAAAAAATAAAAGCAACCTAACTTGTAGAAATGTATGAAGGATGGCTCAGTTATACTTTATACTGCAGTGACTAAATGTGTGCTCAGTACTTCCATTACACTAAAACATCCTCATGGCTGCATTATCTAATGATTATTATTATTCAGTACTTCTCCAACACTATAATTATTTGGCAAAGTATAGAATTTTAATCAATACATGATATAATTGTATAATATAATACAAGCATATACTTTTTAAAGTTATAAGAATGAATTATTACATGTAAGGATAAATATTGAATGTAACTAAAGGGTTATTTAAATGTTGCCTTAAACCTAGGCACATGAAGCTTTCAGCTCACATTAGAGGAGCGAAGAAGACTAAAGGTTAAAATGAAGTAGATGTGTAAGGAAACCACCCCCAACCCCCTTTAAAAAGTGAGGACAAATTAGAGAGAAAGTCCAAACACCCCTATTATGAAGCTATGATAAGATCCATGGGAAAACCTGAAGGATACACCTATTAATGAATTGGTGCTTAGTATAATGGAAAAACCGACCTGTATACAAATTTACTGGTGACGATTGGTTAAAATGATAGAATTCTGTATATTAATAATTAGATGATGTGATATATTAGATAAGGTAATGGTAATAGAAAATAAAAACGGAACGAATTGTTTAATTAAGTGGACTGAGACATTCTTGCATATAAAGAATTGTTCTGCATTCTCATCTGACTCCAGATTGACTTCTTTGAAAACAGAAGAAAGTTTTTCTATGCAAAAAACTCCCTAATGATCTGATATCTATCATGTTCAGATAGCTTAAGACTTCAGCATATGTTGTAAGTCTCCATTCAGGTACTTCTTTGAAAAACATTTAATTTAAGAAATTTGAATTATAGTTAGCCACAAACCCTCCACCTTTAATTACTAACAATAGCACATGAAGCTTTTCATCTTTTTCATCTTTTCAGCTTTTCATCAAGCTTTTCAGTTGCAATCTGTTGTCTATGAAAACAATTTTAGCCTCATGATGTTGTAAAATGTCATTAAAAACATACTTTATGTACATTACTGGTGTATGTAATTACATTTTATTGTCACTGAGATTTTGAATATGACTCACAGTTACAAAAATTTACAACAAACAAAACTGTGATAAACTATTTTATGGTGTGAATAGAAAATTGAAAAATGCTCCAAGGTCCAAAACAGCCAACTAAGCCTTGACCACACCTGAATATTACAATTGTGTACATTTTCATACTTGTTTTTATATTGTGTCATAAAAACTGAGATAAAACATTGTTACAGCACACAGACTTGACAGGCCAAACATGCATTTGCCTTACTATAATTATTCCATATAGCATGTTCTGAGATGCTATGTGAACTCACAGCCATAGGGGCTCTCTTCTAAGAGAATGAATACAGAGCACTGCCTGACTTCTCAAAGTCAACTGCTTCTTTCTCCTATTCTGCTCTTTGTCTACTCACTTATGGTGAGAGCTTTCCTGTTACATTGTCTGCACTTCTCTCTGCTCTCGTCTGCTCTGTCATCCAAACCTCCACTGGAGAAGGATAGTCTAGGTGATAATGCAGCTGCAAGCATTCAGATCCTCCACAGGGTCAATGTTATCAGTTTTGCCTGCTGCCACACTATAATAATATAATGAGTACTTCAAATACTGTGTGTCATACATTTAATTTATGATGTAAATATACACATTCATTTTCCTAAACAGCCTATTGTATTACTAGATTGCAGGACCTAGAATCTATCTCAGCAATATGAAGTGCACAGAACCTACCAAGTATGGACAGGACATTACTCCACTCCAAAGGGCATTGATGCCTACAGCCATTCATTCTAAACTGCACATCTTTGGGATGTGGGAGGAAAATCAGAGAAAACATGCAAACCCCATATTGGTAAAGACTGGGCAAGGGTTCACATTCAGGTTTGGGCACTGCAAAATTGCCAGTGTTAAATTAATACTTGGAAATTTTGTATCTGAAAACAATCTAAATCATATTATGTGATATCATCTACTGTTAAATTCTACTCCATACTTTTAAAAAATTTTATTTTTCTACTGTATTGAGGATTTGTTCTGTTCTATGTATGGTACTGTATTGTATTGACCCCCTTCTTTTTGACACCCACTGCACGCCCAACCTACCTGGAAAGGGGTCTCTCTTTGAACTGCCTTTCCCAAGGTTTCTTACATTTTTTCCCTACTAGGGTTTTTTTGGGGAGTTTTTCCTTGTCTTCTTAGAGAGTCAAGGCTGGGGGCTGTCAAGAGGCCCATTGCGGCACTTCTTGTGTGATTTTGGGCTATACAAAAAATAAATTATATTGTATTGTGTTGTAATGCTTCAATGAGTTTAGATGCTTGGTAATTTGAACCTCAGTCTTCAAATAAGGAACTTTTTCAAATACGAAAACGTGGTGATGTTTTGGATGCTGTTTGGACATGCAAGTAAGAAGTTAACTGTACCCAGTAAGTCTGATAACACAACTATTCCTGGTACTACACTGTTAAGGGTTAATTAAATTCAATAACAGCAAATGTAATACTATAAATTTTGTTTTCTAGAGCTGTGAGTTAACACCATGAAGCCGTGGTTGTGAGGTAATGTGCTTAATTTGTTTTACCTAATTATTTCTGCTACGTTTACATTTTTCAGGTTTTACTTTTTATGTTAATGACTTAATTGTTTTGCACCATGCAGACACCATAAATGCTTGTGATTTCACTATAGGTGACTGCAGCTATTTTGGGTACCATGCTGTGATCTCATTAAGATGTGATTGAACTAAGCTGAAACTCTAAGCAAAATTTTCTGAAATATGAATCAAGCCTGATTCCTGTTGAACACGATCCTTTCATTTTTGTTCTGTTTAGAAAAATATCTGTGTATTAGCATGCCTTTCTGGCTATGAGTAAATAAAGAGTTAAATCTATTTCTAAATCTATTTGTAATGTTAAACTAAAAGGACATATACAAGAAACATTATTATAGATTGTTTAATAAAATTGAAATTCTACTGTTGTTGAGAGATACTGGTATAGTTATTTCAAATAGTTATGGAAAATCTCTGGTCCATTTGTCTGCTAGTTTGACTTCAGTCTGTTCTGGTGTTTCATTTGCTCTGAGCCATCGGATTCAAAGTGTAGTAAAAATGGAAGGGAAAAAACAAACCAAAGGGTCTACATTTTGGGTTCAGACATAGTATAGGGTCTTCACTTGATCAAATGAGAGAGGTGTGCAAATTTTGGTAGAGATTGGCCCAACAGTGTGAATTTGAATACACATTTACATTACACATATACAAATATAAATATAGTTACATGCATTCACATAGGGGACCATTTAAGGGCTCTGGTAACGGTAATTCTTCACTGCTCCAGGGGTTGGCACTATGGAACTATTAAGAAATAAAAAAATACAAAGAGTCCCCATCCACTATTTTTTAATTTTCTTTTTCCATTACAGTGTTGTATATCCTGAAGGCTGTGACGCATTGCAGAACTTGTGATTTTAGATCACAAGCTTCATTTACATAATTTTAGAGAGTCAGGGGCAGATGTGGAACACTCCCATAAATCCCCAGTCATGATCAGGTTTAATTTTGTCCTACGTTTGAGGGGCGGGCTCTGTGTTTACAAGATCTGCATTGATCTCAGTGACACTAAGGAATGTGATGATGAATAGTAGAAAGTGACAGAAATTGCTGAAACTGTGACACTGACAGTGCTCACATTTAACCTCAAAGTGTTCTGCTCTTACCTTCCAGGCTTTTAACTAATTAAAGCTGCAATACTGATCTGCAGTGGGGTGGTGAGTTTGTTTAGTGAACACCATTACCTTAAACCACATGAAGAAATAGCCATTTTGTCTTTGCATACGATAAGCGTAAGTGCATATGTTTACTGAAAAAGTGACTGTTCTGTGTAATGCTGGCCAGAAGTAGAAGGTGGTGTGGTTTTTCTTTGCAGATTACATCTCTGTGTAATGATGTGATTAATTTGCTGAAGATGTGCATATCTTAACTGACTGTACTTTACATAGCTAATTTATTATTTATTCCATAGTACTAGAGTAAAACTGCACTCAAATATTGGAACACTAACAGGACCCCCTGATTACCACAAAGTACTTTGCATACAGACAGTGCAAATGTGTTAATT
Organism: Polypterus senegalus; assembly: GCF_016835505.1. Taxonomy (NCBI): domain Eukaryota; kingdom Metazoa; phylum Chordata; class Cladistia; order Polypteriformes; family Polypteridae; genus Polypterus; species Polypterus senegalus. The sequence continues at coordinate 120,492,983 of NC_053155.1, read as the reverse complement.
GAAGTCAAATGGCAGATGCTGTGTATTAGCATATCAATCAATGTATCAACATGCCGCCATTGTCAGAATTAGAGTTTGATATTTTGGATGATGTCAATAGCCAGTATTCAAGCAGTTCTTTTTCATTTTCTAAATTATTATCCTAATGAAAAGAATAATCTGGGTAAGCTCATAATATTTCAATAAGGCTTCTATTTCTCCAGATGCTGATGCATGTCACAGAATGTAAATACATTACAAAAATGAGCAAGAATAATTAATGCTACATTGCTTACTGGTTCAGTGCCTTCTATCATTTTAACGTTAATTAGTCAGTGATAATGTTGTAGGTACTGTAGATAGGTACATTGATGGGCAAGCAAGGGATTACTAGGGAGGTAAGGTGGTACATGACTAGATCTTTATTATGCTGGTCGTTACAATATTATATGAATTAATTAATTTTGCTAAACTATATATATTAGTGACACTAGGGGGTGCTGTCACTCCTCAAACCCTGCAGACAAACGTCCAAGACACCAAGTAAAAGCACTTAGAAATATTTTAATCTTTTCTTTTTGATATTATGCCACAGTAGGCACCACTAACACCACCATAAACAAATTGTTCAATAGTCAAAATACAATAACACGATTCTCCTCTTCCAACAGCTCCGTCACTCTACCACACAACTCCAGCTCAGCTTGCTGGGTCTTGCATAGTCCTTTATATAGTCCTTGACCTGGAAGTGCTCTGGTCCTTCTGTCCATGTGATTTAATAGCACTTCCGGGTCAGATGAAGACTTATATTTTTTCTTCAGCCCGGAAGGACTTCTGTTCTTCCGTCCTTGTGACTTTGGAGTACTTCCAGGCTATAGGGCAAATAAAGATCTCCACGTCTCCCTGCAGCGTCACATGGCGGAACCCATGGCACCCAGCAGGGCTGTGAAGCCAAACTCTGTCTCCCATGATGCCCTGCGGGAATCCGGGGCACTTCTAGGCTGCAGGAAAGACACCATCTAGTGTGTTGGATGTGTTGGCCAGGATGAGCTGCCAGCCGTTCATCACAATATATATATTGTCATACATGTGTGAATAGGGGGACGTTGTGTGGACCAAGTAAAGGTAATTCCAGGCCAGGCCAGGCCAGGGGAGGGTGGGGTGCATTAAACCTTGTTCTGCTATCTCTACAGACCAGCCATGGGAAAACCTATCTGAATCAAGAACGTCACTTCTGGTCCCGGCGCCCAGGCTGATGTCAGAGAAATATCACTTCCGGTCAACCTACATCACTTCCTGTCTGACCACTTAAAACCGCCATCTTTTCCAACCTTGATCAGTTCTGTCTTGGACTCCGTACAATCAACTACACTGTTGAATGAAAAAACAAACCTTTGCAGTTAGGAATATTATACGGGTGGCTGCCCCAAACCTTTTTTCGCGTGTCGAATCTCTTCCTTTTTACAATATATATACACAGGGTGAGTCAAAATTATGTTAACACTAATGGTACTGCTATGTATATGCTTATATACAATTTTTGTGGACAATTTATGTGCCACATACAGTACATGTGTTGCACATGCTGGCGACATTCCTGTAAATCATATGAAGTATGTTTTGTGAATAAATTGTTTCTGCCATTCAAATGCTAACTGACTCACCCTGTATATATGTATATATATATATATATATATATATATATATATATATATATATATATATATATATATATATAAATATACTGTGTATATATATATATATATATATATATATAAAATTCTTTTCGCATTTGAAACGGAAATTACGTATAACCATGCGAAATGGAAATTACGTATGACCACAGAACATATTATAATACAGGAGCTAATCACTTCGTTTGTGGACGCCATTTTATATCGTCTTTATGAATTGTTATTATTTGTGTGAGAGTTATTTTACTGATATTGAAAAGAAGTAAACACAAACAAAATATATCTCCTTTCCATGCCAGGGCTCAGAGGTGGAAGGATGGTACAGTGGGTACATTGGGAGTGGCATCCTTTCTTCCACTGAGCAGCATCTGGGATGGACCTGGAAGGACTGCACAGTGGTCAACTGCCTGCTATAGACAGAACATCCACCCATACACTGGGTGGCAGCATCCCATCTGGCAAGCCCAAGAATGGATGCTCGCAGGGCAGCATGGGAGTTGTGATCTTATGGGCCTGCCCTGTTGGGTTCTTTGGGAGCCACCAGGGGGAGCTCTCAGATACTGATGTCACAAGGACTGAGGTGGTCCTACCTGACCTGGAAGTGTTTCCCGAGTGCATTAGTTTAAGCACCAGAAGTACTCCCAGGTCTCGAGTTAAAACAGAGCCCTCCGCTCGACTTGGGAAGGAAAAAAAAGAAAGAGTTTGAGTTGTGCTGAAGGTAATGTTTTGAAATGGGGCTGTTGTGGTGCACTTATGTCTATATATATATATATATATATATTTATACACACAGGGTGAGTCAAAATTATGTTAACACTAATGGTACTACTATGTATGTACTTATATACAATTTTTGTGGTCAATTTATGTGCCAATTACGGCAAACAGGTTGAGACATTCCTGTAAATCATCTTGCACATATAAAGTATGTTTTGTGAATAAATTGTTTCCACCATTCAAATGTTAACATAATTTTGACTCGCCCTGTATATATAGATATACACACTACTTCACCCTTTAACATCTGGGTCAGAAGAATGTGGAAAACCCTAGACACCTCAAAGTCAGTATAACAAAACCACACCCTGAAGTGTTGCTTGAGGCCATGCCCAGGAGGTCAAGAAGAAAAGGTTCTGGATTCTCTTCTTGAGAATCAGTCATGAGATCAGAGCAAATAGGATAAAAGAGAGGACTTGAAGAAACTTCAGATCTGACTACAGCCAGAGAAGGAACTCCACTGTTTGGCAGGTGTTAAATCTGCATTTTATAAGATAAGGCCCATAATGAGCAATGACTAAGTCAGACTTAATCTAAAAACTTTGGAAAGCATCACTAAGCCATGAGGTCTGCCTTAGGAGGCTTCTATATTGCAGATAGAGTGCTGTGGACTGAAATTGACAGAAACTGTAAACAGTGAATATTTCTAAACGCACACACACATACATGTATTTCTAAAACATAACAGCATTCTCAAAGCTGCCAACCCAATTTAGGGTAGCACTGTGTGCCAGTCAGAAACAGGTTATGAACTGGGCAGCTGTCTTTTACAGGGTTTATTCACATACACATACATACATTCACATTAGGACAGAACGCAATTGTCAGTTAACCTACACAAATGCCTTTAGCGATGATGGAAAAGCTGAAGTACTCGGGAGAACATACCAACTCTACACAGACAAAGAAGTGTGTATGGTTCAAACCCAGCTGGACCCATAAGGCAAATATGCTAACCACTATGCCACAATTATTATTTATTTACTAGGCTGACCCGCCTTTTAAGGCGACCGACTTTTAAGTTGACCACTTCTTAAGGCAATTCATTATGTAGATCAATTTGATATTTTATACAAACTCATTAATTTGGTTATATTGCATTTGAGCGGTATTACTTTAATACTTGTAGTTATTTTTGTGATGAAATTTAAACTTTTTTTCTATATTGAGGTCGCCCTTTTGAACCACCCTGATATTTACTACGCGGTGAGGCATTTGTACGCCATCAACATTAATTATTTTCAGAGACATCATTTTGTCTATTTTTCCAGCGCATCACGCACAAAAGCAGGGGAACGATGACAGCACCAGAACTCTGCTCAAATCATGTCGCTTCGTACCGCAAGCTGCAAGTAGTAAGTCTGTAATTAGCGGAATACCGCTACGCTTTCCACTCACGGGATGGAAGGACAATCCCAACTGCTTTTATATAGTAAGAAAGAAGAAGAAGATATCGCACAGTCTGGAGTAGAAAATCATCTTTTACCTAGAAAAACGAAACAACAAATCCCATCGTGCATTGCAAAATGGACGGGGCGTGCGTGAAACTCCGTGCCTGCGTAGCACTCACGGGACGAAAGGACACCCGACCACATTTATATAGAAGGATTTATTGCAGTATTTTAGCTTGTAAAGATATCAGTGAATGGTAAAGAATTGTATTTTAATTTACACTAAAGTGTACAATTATCAAGGATGTAATAATGAAATATAATAATGTAATAAAATAATACATGTTTTTCTCCATTTTGCTACCTTTTTGCTACATTGCCTATGATTTTATGAGTAAACCCCTTCTTGTTATTTTTTTCTTTTAAGTATGTTTTTATTCCTTGGGAGTTATTTTTTATATGAGGCACATATTGTATAGACATCAGCAATGACTGGATGAAGAAAATAATGTACAAGAGAAAACCATCTGAGAAGAATTTGTTGTTCTTGCCTAGCAATAAATTTGAATGAATGTGCTACAAATCAGTAGAAAACTTGCTGACTGATCCTCTAAAACGCCAAGCCTCACATTTAATTAAAGCATAAGTCCTTAAAGAAAGTACTGCTTCACTAGTAAAGCATTTTATCTAGCATATGTTCTGGTTAATGGGTATAGTTGTCAGTGGGAATTTGTAGCACCGTCAATAAGTGGCCCCACAAGGAATTATTCTGAAGGCAGAAGGGCCACCCTGTTCTTATGCAAAGGGAAAGTAAAATAAATAAATAAATAAATACATTCAGAATGAGGAGTCCATGTCTTTCCTAAGCCTTTTTTATTTTTTTTCATCCTGCATTCTATTGTTAATTACTTAGGGATCCTTTTATTGAATTTAATTTGCTAGTGTCCTTCATGTAGTTCTGGACAAACTCTACTTTATACGAGCTTCAAATAAATAGAAGTTAACCTTTTTTTCTTATTTTTTGCAAATTCTTGTTATTGCTGATCCACTTGTTCTGACCTTTTATTATTTCTATTTGGAATCTGGGGCACCACCCTGAAAGCAGCTAAATTGCAGTCAATTTCCAACTGCTGAGGGGTGGCAAAAGAAGGTTTCATGTTTACTGTTTAATCCATAATGAACCAGTTGTTTCACTATACAGTCTGCATTAGTTTTGTTTTCACCAGAGTCCTGGGTAGCGTGCAGGCTCAGAATCGGGTGCGGAGTGTGCAAGCATGTTTCACTCAGTAGTTAATTGGAGTACTTGGCCAATCACATCACATACACGTGCTGAGTCTGGCAGATTGGTTGGACACCTCAATTGTGCCTACACCTACACCGAATTAAATAGGCAGGATAAATTATCCTACACAGGACAGAGAAGGAAGAACGAAGAGACAGAAAGAAAAGAAAGCAGTGGTTAATAGGACAGAAAGAAGGACAGGTGCAAGACTGAAGGAAGCAGGCAGACTGGAATACGAGCCTCAGGAGAGGGGATGGGGTTGAGGGTTGCTCCTGCTGGGTACTCCTGCTGATTACTCTGGAGTGACTCCACCACAAGGCCAGAAATGGCAACAGGAGTCTGAAGGAATGGAGGCTTGGCAGCAACCCATAGAATGGTATGCGATGGGCGGCGGGTACACAAGAGTATCAGAAGGTTCTTTGCACCTGATGATAGACATCAGTCCATGCTCTGAGGCTCAAATTGGGTAAGCCGAGGAAACATCACTCTTAAAGGGATTTGCCAGGGCTCTTGCATTTTATTCGGCAGCTTCCTGCTAAGGGATTTTAACCTCGCTTTTAAAGGATTTATTCATGGATTGTTTTTAACCTCTACTGGACACTGAGATTTTCATGGATTATTTATTTATTGGATTTATCATTTAATGTACTGTTTTGGACACTATGTTTTGATTGTTTTAAATAAAAGCACTGTCACTTTTGCACCTACCCCTTAGCTGGAAGTTTGTGTCCTCATTTACCTGGCTCATCTTAGTTTCATGACTATCAATGATCCAGGTTCAAGATGCTCCCTGGATACAAAATACTTGTATATTATTATAAAGGCCAAAACAAACACTAAAATGACAAATGACCTTTCAGCAGACATATGTAAGAAGAATCTACTCTGGAAGATACCTAACAAGCCAAACATTTTCAGATTGTGATAGTATATTCAGATAGAGCAGCTCTTCCTGAAGAAAACTAAAATGGAATGCAAAATTAAAGTGAAGTATGCTATTGTTAAAAAGGAAACACAGTTTGGCAGTGAGGGCAGGTGTTTCAAGCAATGTTCTACAAACATTGACTTCTTCAATAAAAGACATTGCTTAAGGAACAATGAAACCAACTGCTATCAGACAGAATTCTGCTTAAGTAATGACTGGATAGAGATTATTTATTGACCCTTTAAGTGACCCTGGGGTTGCACTGGTATTATGCTAAAGATGGAGAATAAGTTGCGAGTCTACATTTGGTTGATGACTTAGAGTTTCAGGCTTACTAGTATAGAAAATTTATTTACTAAGTGAGAGACTTGGAGATGTGAGCCAGCATAGTAAAGATGCTTATGTGCATAAGAATTTACTGTGCCTGCTGATTATTCTGAACTTTATTGCTCCATTTGTTGACACTTTATTCATATTTATGGGTTACAAATCAAATTTCTCATCTTCATTTTGTTACCTGTTTTGGCCTTCTGTATTATCAGTTAGCAAAGAATTATGCTTTTAGGACACAGAGCTCAGATTTTTATGGGCACTCATCCATTGATTATTACAAAATCTTGAATTGCTGGCTAGATAACCATTTGCTTTAATTCAGTCCTTAAACGTATGACACTAATCCCGAAATTACAAACTGTTATAACTATCGCAGATTGGCTGCACCATTTCAGCAGATCTTCCAACACAAATCCCATTACTGAAGCACAGTTCTTACCATAGAAGAATTCAGAAAACACTACTATTCTCTAATGAACACAAAATGTCACAACTTTAGAATAGAATGATTAGAATAAATTTCTCCAGCTGAAAACACTGTGTCTCAAAATGCTTCACACTCAACGCTAAACTACTGACTGCATAAAATGTAGCCGTACATGCTTACTGTGATTGTTTTTTATTAACCTAAACATAGTAAATTGACAGGGAGTCAGAAGAGGAAGAGCACGAGCACAGACCAGAAGAACTGTAATATCAGATGATAGTCATGCTACTGTGGCCCACCATGTGTTTGTCCATGGAGAGCAGCTGGGCAATGAGTGCATCCAAATCGTAGTCGCTACAAAGTTGCTTCCATAGTCTTCTGTTATTTTAGAGTCCACCCAAGCCTGGTTAACATGCAGCAGGTCATACTGTTCTTGCTTCCATCAGAGAGAATGTGATGTAGATGATGCTTTGTGTGCTGACCCAGCCCAGAGACATTACATATGAGCTGAAGGATGATGTCTGTCAAATACTGTAAAGTGACAGATTATTCACTTCCTTACAGTTGTTTTTTGTCATTTATGAACTTTTGTTTTACTTTATGATTTCATACAATAGCTGTGCAGCATGTGCAGAACTGTTTGTTTTTCTTTTTTTGTACATCAGTTTACACACTTGCAGTATCATTTTGAGTAGCAGTGTATTTGAGAAAATAAACTTTTGAAACTTGGTCTTGCATATGGTGAACCTGTACACTTTCATTTAAGTTCAAAAAAGGGAAACTATGCACACAATTCTAAATACATGAAGCTCATGTATCAACAATATGACTCCAAACTGCTAAACTCTAACTACAATTCCATTGGTCTTACTCAAATATCATTCTAAATCACAGCTTTGCAAATCTCTGAACACAAATGGCATCATTTAGCACACTTTTTCACCTAGAAATATTGGCCTTCAAAATGCAGCACCCTGATTACCAATTAGTCTTGCTCATGTTGTGCCTGAACAAACTCAACTGGAATAAAAATATAATTATGTGTCAGAGTATAAAAGAGACCTCTAATACAGGTGTTAGACAAGAAGATGGAGCAGCAAGAACACAGAGGGAATGAAAGAGTGAGAGTAAAAGGAGGCCTAGAAGCGAAGACTGCATTCAGGATGAGGAAGAGGAAGGCAAAGGCAAGCCAATATTTCCCAATGAAATACAAAATGTAACTTTGGTGGACCATGTAATCAGTCATGACCTAAGCATGACTGAAGCTGGGCAGCAAGTCCAGCCAAATCTGAGCTGCTTCACAGTAGCCTCAGTTATCCAGGCCCATAGAGAAGAGAATAGGTAAGTAAACACTTGAGTGGTTTAACAGTACTGACTACAGTAATTACAGTATACCATAACTTTATGGTCTCTGTGGATATCTACAGTGTACCCTGTAATGCAGAAAAGTAAAATATTACAAAAGAAATATTAATAGAATACATACCTTGAACAAATAAGTTTGCCTCAGCAGTTTCACTCCCTTGAAGCATACAAGCTACTACTCCACTATTTTTAAGGGAAACTTCTGAAATGATAAGTTCCAAGATGAGGGAATCACCATTTGTGTAATTTCGGGAGGAGAAATGATCAAGTGTCTCAATAGGTCCAAAGTTCTCTATGACTGTTAGTACCAGGCGTGATCTCAGCATCCAGATGAGCACTCCCCAATTTCCAGTTAAGGTACAATTGAAACAAGCAGTGCCATTTTCAAGAACAGTTGCATTTTTTGGTCCTTGTAAAATCTTTTCACTCACTGGAAATAAAAATGGTGTAAATAAAAAAGTTAATAAAGGCATCTACACATGACATACTTTTCCCCATTTTAATACTACATTTTTTCAGAGAGTGTATAACACTTCTGTGTGACGTATGTGTATTCTGCTAGCATTTGTGTGCATTTCATTGGATATTACATAGTTCTAGCCTTTGATATTACATGATCTCATACTTTCTGCACTAGGAATTTTGCTAAATGTTAAACAGGGTTGTGAGAAAAAATAAATTGTCGCTATCAGGTTTTCAGTAGAATTGCATAGTGCATTCTGTAGAATCGTTTCATTTCTTGAAATGAAACATATAGGATTGTCAGGGAGAAAAAAATAAGTCTAAAGTGTAGTGTTTTTTTGTATTTCCAGTTTAAGACACTCACACGTGCAATCTACAGATGTGAAAATGTTATCTAAACTCAAACTACTTAAAGATTTAATCTGGATCATTTGCTTTAGTATTCTGTTTTATCATAATGAGCCAAATATAAATCTGACTTAGCGTTAACAGTGTCTCATTAAAGCATGTCATGACAAAATAAATAATGCTTCAAAACATCTGCAAATATATTTTCAAGAAATGGTTATATGTTTAATTCTTAAGCTTTGGTACAGCATCAATTCACAATCAAATCTATTAGGACAATCATCTTCTCAGAAATGTTTGTTCTGCCTGAACCTTCAAAATAATGAGTATTCCAACATGTAGGGAGCTGAAGGCTCAGATTATATATGGTAAGGTCAGTTTTTACGTTCCTCTTATCATAAAGACAATAAGTTAAAGTGAGTCCATGAGTAGCTGATAGGAAATCATTTTTCACTAGCAAGTACTTAAGTGCTCGTGTAATTTTGATAAAACACTCCTATTTATTCCTAAACACTTCTGCAACAGTAGCTCATAGAGACATGTGGCAAAGTGTAATGTAGTGTAATATACAGTAAGGAGACTGATCAATAACTACAGGAAAAATCTTTTCTCTCTCCAAAACTATCTGGTCACCTCTCTTCTCTGACATAGAGCTGTTGCCACCTTACTTGTAGCACTGAGTACCACTAGTATTGACATGAGATGAAACTTTAAACCTGCTGGAGCAGACTTCTGTTCTGTTTCCAAATACCACTACCAGCAAGGACCACTTTGTCTCTTTACCCCTAAACTTAGACATTCTTTGAAATAATCAGACACTGATGAATGATCAAGGATTACTTGCCTGTAAACAGTGGGGCCCTGCTGGCATCCCCATTAGGAATCCTTAGATTTACCTGACGTGAAGTTCCCAATACAGACTTCAAAGGGGATTACCACATATTACCCAAAATCTGGGAAATTAACTATACTTATGCCTTTTATGATAGCCCACCAGGCAGTTACTGGGAATTTCAGATCACATGCTTACATGAACTTTGGGTGGACCATGCCCTGAAAGATACTTTTATGTATTGGCACCATAGGAATAGATTTATGTCCATGACTATATTGTGAAAGCCTTGCAATCCATGTAGTGTCTTCTAACGTTGTTCAGTTTGCAGTGAATAAAGGCAGTGAGAATATGCCTATCATAAGTAGATGATTTACATCAAACACAAATGCAACAACAACATTTATTTACATAGTACATCTTTATACAAATTATGTAGCTTAAAGTGCTTTACAAGATGAAGAAAGAAAAAAGAAAAATATAAAAATAAAATTAGGCAATACTAAGCAACAAAGAATAGAGTAAGGTCCGATATACAAGAGGACAGAAAAACAAACAAAAAAAAAACTCCAGCGGTCTGGAGAAAAAACAAAATCTGCAGGGGCTCTGAGGCCACAAGACCACCCAGCCCCCACTAGGCATTCTACCTAACATAAATAATCTAAATCAATCCTCATGGTTTTCAGATTGAACGTGGAAAAGTTAGATGATGATGGACATCTGGCCTTCGATCCGTCAATGTAAGGACTGCATGGTAAATAGATAATTTACAAACAACAGCCACACTACTTTGCAGTTATGACCAGCAGAACACAGAGTATTCACTTTTCATGAGCCAGTGGTTATTTCATCATATAGATTTGGGTAACTGAGTACCATGAACCAATTCCCTACTTTGCTGTTGTGACTCCAGCTCCCCAAAAATGAGTCATTGACTCCCAAATCGAGGCCTAGGCTTTTCTAAGGTCTAGGGTTATGATTCAGGAAGGCTTATTGCCCTGACTTAAGTAAATTTCTTATGTAATTAACACTAGAATTACCAGAGCCTACGAAAAAACTCGTGGATCCGTCCCACTTTAAATCGCTTCTCACCTCTCCGTCAGCGTCTTTTGTCCTGTAAATGTGTGGATAAGCAGCAAACAGCAAGCAGCCCCCCACCCCGCACATCTCAGCTCAAGTCTGTTTGCCTGTGTGTCAGTTGCTTAGAGTTGTATAGAATGAGAAGTCAAGCAAAATAACACCTTTTATAAATACTATATTGTTATTTGGAACACATGCATTTCATGTGTGTTCCGTGTCTACAACGATCTATGTAAACACATCGTTAAAACAGAAATGTTTTTCATGTTTTAGTAATAATTGACAAAATGTAGACATGAAGTGTATAATGTGTGAAGCCTAAATTCCAAATATCAAAAAACACTTTCACAAACGGTACAAAAATAATAGAACAAATGCACTTCTATTCAAGAATATAACTGCAGAAAAAGAACTCACGTTAGGGTGTGACATTGACACACATTTGCTATGACTGCTTCGGTGGCACAACGGTATCAGCTGCTGACAGGTAATCAAAACATCACAGGTTCGATACCGGGTGAGTCAGTTTTGAGAAGTGAGCTGCTCTAATTCTTACTATTTTAGAAAAAAAAAAACATACATTTGATTCCAGTCTGTAACAGCCAGTGTAATTTATAATACTTGTAAAGGTTAGCTTTTTTTTTTTTCTTCAGTTTTATTCTCTCAGCCACATTCACAATCCTAGGTGAACACCCCCCCACCCCCACCCAAGCGCATTTGACACTGCTGGATTTCACATAGACGCTCTATAACAGAGGTAAACTCAAATCATGATGACAATTCTACATCGGATCACGAATGCACTTTTGCCAACGCTGTAGTTTGAATATGTACGTGGGAAGCTCTGCACTCTGCTTGTGACTTAAACACTGAATCTGGCTTTTATGTAAGTAACATATAAATGTTAATGTTTTGGGCACATGCGCCATCCTTACATACAAGGTCCTTTGTATGTAAGAGCCAGATGTAATGTTATTTACCTATTTACCTTTATTTAATTACTTATTTCCTACAGCGTAAAGTCACAAGTACAGTGCAGAGCTTCCCGTGTACATATACAAAGTATAGCGATGGCAAAAGTTCATTCTTGATCCAATGTAGAACCGTCATCATGATTTGAGTTTACCTCTGTGCGTTTATGTGAAAACTGCAGTGTCAAATATGGTGAAGCGTGGGATCATGAACGTGGCCGACAGAATAAAACTGATAAAAAAAAAAAAAAGCTAACCTTTACAAGTATCATAAATTACACCGGCTGTTACAGGCTGGAATCAAATGTATGTTTTTATTGCAAAATAGTAAGGATACGAGCAGCTCACTTCTCAAAACAGACTAGTCCGGGGCCGAACCCGTGAAGTTTTGATTACCAGTCAACAGTTGATACCATTGCACCACCAAAGAGGTCATAGCAAATGCGAGTCAATGTTGCACCCTAACGCAGGTTTTTTTTTCTGCAGTTATATTTTTGAATAAAAGTACATTTGTTCTGTTATATTTGTACCTTTTGTGAAAATGTTTCTTTGATATTTGGAATTCAGGCTTCACACATTATACACTTCATGTATACATTTTGTCAATTATTACTAAACATGTGTTTACATAGATCGTTGTAGACACGGAACACACATGAAATGCAAGTGTTCCAAATAACGATATAGTATTTATAAAAGCAATTTGTCATTTTGCTTGACTTCTCATTCTATGCAACTCTAAGCAACTGACACGCAGATAAACAGACTTGAGCTGAGAAAATTGTGCAAGGTGGGGGGATATGATAGCAGACTGCTTACTGTTTGGTGCTTATCAACACTTTTACAGGACAAAAGACGCTGACAGAGAGGTGTGAAGCAACTTAAGGTGGGATGGATCTACAAGTTTTTTTGTAGGCTCTGGTAATTCTAGTGTTATTGTTTTTGTTGCTTATTATGTCTCCATGTTTCTTTTATCCTTTTCACATCAAATTTTGTTCTTTGACATTGCTTACTTTAATTATTGGATTTACAGATTTTATTTTTTCTATGTGTAAAAGCATGTTCAACTATGCCCCTTTGTATGTTTAGAGTGGTACCCCTAGAGGCAGGACCACTCTGTGTCACTACTCCTGCGCCTCACTCTGGCCATTTAGGTTAGAGCCAAGATAGCTCAATTGTGGAGCACTGAACCTTTGTGAAGTTAGATGAGTACAGAGTTCCCCCCAGCTGCAGACTCTCCAACTGCAGTTTCAGTTACCCACTCTTTGAAAATATTAAATAAAAAAAAGACAAAAATTTAAAATTGATAAAATTAAATTAACCCCGCACCTGCATGGCTGAAATGTGTTGAACCGCATTCAGCATGAATGATCCCATTGTTCAGTGTTTTTCCTGTCATCCACTCCTGCCTTACCAACAGCCTCTCTATTACTGGGAGACATGCTATAGCATCTATGGGGTAAATGTTACCCACGCTCGCAGTATTGCTATAGATATAACTTTTCTTTTGTTCAATATGGCTCATCCACACTCTCAGTATTGCTATAGACATAACTTGGAACAAAGCACAAAAGTAATGATGTTGGCAATTCTGCTAAGCCAAAAAGAAGACATGAAGTCCCTTCTATAAGTGAGAAAATCAAAATTCAAAATTGAAAAAAAGAAAGCCGTATGCTGAAGTTGCCAGAATGTACAACAAGGATGAATCATAAATGTGTGAAGTGCTAAAAAACAACAGCGGAATTCATGTTATTGTTGCTTATGCTCTCAAGACTTTAAAATAAAGTATTAATGCATGCTTAACATATGGAACATGGCACAAAGCAGAACAGACTTAAAACAACCAATACATCATCTCTCAGACTTCAAAAATAGGCATGATGACTTGCTGGGAAGTGAAAATTAGTGCCAGCCTTAGATAGCAAAAAAGTCTATACTGAGATTAGGCAACTGAATATAAACATTTTGTGGTGAGATATGGGCAGAATACACACTAAAATCTTCCAAGCATCGAAAGTAACAACAAGAAACATTTAGTGCCAGGGCCATTTCCTAGCATAAGAAAGCTGAGAAACCACTTGCCATAGCCAATGGAGGAAACCCCAACTCAGACTGATAGATGGCATGAAAAGAGGTGAGGGACTCAAAATAAATATATTGCTTATGAGCCCCAAAATGGCTTAAACAGTCATCTTCAATGTCCCAGATCCAAAAGAGCAACCGAGAGTCTAAACTAACGTCAAACCTTTTGACATTTCTAAAGTTAAACATTCCGTGATACAGCATTCTGATTCCCATGCTTTATTTTATGAATCAGTTCTCTGTGTTGGTTTGTGATTACTGCTCGTTTTTAGTTATCTTGCAGTGATTCATTTTTTGCTGTTTGATTTTTACGATAGTGACCTTAATTTGTTACTTGACACTGATTGTTTTATTTCCTTTTGGCTCATTTCTGCTTTGAAATTCTTAAACTCTTCCTCCCTCACTACTCTTTGTTTCTCTGACAGCCTTTGTAAAAGTATATATAATGAATGCATTCCATCTGCATCCGCTCTGTAAATTGTGGGAGTAGCATATACAGGGCTCAGTCTGAAATAAGGAATTGCTGTAAGTGGATGCAGGAGAGGTATGAAAATATAAAGAATGCCTTTATGCCTGCATAGAATATACAAGCAAAGGTTCAGATCAGCAAGACCTACAGCAGGGCTCTTCAACTGGGGGCCCGTGAGCCACGACCTGCTTGTAAAAAAAATGATCAGGCCTATTAAAATGCATTTATCATCGCAGATTATCTTGTTTCTGCACTGATTTCAAATTCCTTGAATAGAACACGGCTTGTTCTCTTTGCTCCTCACCTTGCTGTCACGTTTAGAGGCCTCTGACCTACAGCCTCAAGGAAGGAATCTTTTTCTTCTGAAATGACCACCATACTGTTTTATTGTTTCTATTTCTTCTTTTGACTTATTGATTGACAATTCCGTTTGAAATAAAATTTACAACTATTAGTTTTATAATAATGTATTTCTGATCAGCATAACAAATATTGTACAAATCAAGATAACCAAGTGAGACATGCAATCTAAGCACACATATTTCACATACCATTTGCTTCATATTTGTATATTATCATGCAAAAGTATTAACCTTTCATAAAACAGAAAAAGTAAAAAAGACAACATTGGTTGTAACAGTACCTGATACTGTCCTAATTTTAAGAAAGTCTCTTTCAAATGAAAAATAAAATAAATGAATCAGTCTTGGCCGTATACAATATGCAGAGAATATTTAAAAAGTATTAGGTTTAATAAGCAAACTAACTAACTAGAAACCCAGGACACTGGATCTATGAAGCAGCGGCACTAACCAATGCACTACCATGCCATCCTTTATTAAGAAAGTGGGACATAAGAATATTTTATCACCGGTATTTGGAACAGAAACAGATTCAGAAAAGAGTGTATACAGCTATTAGCAAAATATAAGTCAAACATTGTAGTAAAGACAGGAACTCAGGTGAATTGTTGGGGTGCCAACTAGGCCACCCCATTTACTCAGAAAAGGTTGAAACAAAATAACAAGTGTTTAATTGTGCAAAAAATGACCATAAATACCTATAGCTGCTGGCTAAAATTATGTCTATATCAGTCAGATATGTAGTTCGGAGCTTTGTCTTGCAGGATTTTCATCTTCCAAATGAGACAACTACTCTTGATAGCACCCTGTCCTTATAGTTCCTGGACCAGAAGGGGTGGAGTAAGTTGCCCTCACTGGGCAGCTTCCCAGACATGCAGGTGGGAAATGAAACAAGGTGGTTAGAGATCGAGTCCCCTTGTGTTCCAGGTTGGTAGTGCTTATCTTTGACAAGCCAAGCAGGGAAGCCTATGAAGCGCATGCATAACAACATATAATGTTATCTTTGGAAAAAGATTAATAATTGCTGTCAGAAAATATTGATTGTTCAGATTGCACTAAAAAGTAAATGCAAGTCTGTCATATATTTATTATTAACTATTTTACCTACTTCACCATCTGAAAATACCAATCTGGCAACTGTAAAGTAAACTTAAAGTTATAATATAAAGTCGTCATGTTATTTATATATATTGTAAGGTTTCTAAACTCTTTTGTGACTCCCCCAACGGGATGACACTCCGAAGAGCATCCTGAAGCACAATCGCTGCGTCTGTGGAAGACAGCTTATCTGTTGCCAGGGCAACAGCAGGCTCCCAGCGCTGCAGCAGCTCTCCGCAAAAGCAAATCCGCACTGACCCCAGTCGTGCTATAAGTGGTGTCATCGATGGGTGATGCATAGAACATTATTAATGCAGGGAACAGTAGAACAGTATTACTTGGCCACTAACCTGGCCACGACCTTGCCGGATTACTTTGTCTGTGTATAGGAGAGTAGTAGATCCTGCTCCAATAAATAACCGTGCTGTTCCTGTTTCAAGCAGAATAAAGTTGGTTTTGCTAAAGTACTGAGACTCAGCCTCGCGTTTTGGGGTGCCATGACCATAGAAATTGAAAAGAAAATGGCTGTCATCCTAAAACATTCCATTCTAATCATCAGATTTCAGCCAAGATGAAGATATTTTATCCTAACAAAAGTCATCTTACTATGAAACAAATTATTTTGTTAAATGGTAAATTCACCCATTAGGATCACAAAATTGACATAAAACCTACCTGTTTGCTGAACCAGCCTGGCATATAAGGCAGCAACCATCAATGAACGGAATGCAAACCTGTCAGAAAGACTTGACTTTGACCTAAATTGTCCTCTGGACTTCTTGAGGTCAAGCCGTTGAGCAGTGTTTTAAAGAGTAAAGTGCTTTTTTAGGTCCTTCACTTAAACTAAATTTGGCATTTTTTATAGTCTTTCATTCTCATAAACACTGGTTTAGCTACAAAGAGAGGACAAGGAAGTGATCATTTTTTTTATTCCTAAGAGGTTTCAAAGCATCATTTTGCTTTTTTCACATATTTTTTCAGTAACTGAAAAACAGCCCACATGGAAATTCAAGCGTTCAGACAAACCAGCAATTTTGCAAAGCATCTGAGTAAGCATCATGAGCAATTTAACAATCCTCTTTATTTTATTTCTGAATTGGAACCAACATTTATTTTTTTCTGGATAACAATTTCCAGCAGATTAAACAAAATAAGAGTGATCTGATGAGTTGACATTGAAAACTGACAATGGGAATTTCAGAGGACTTTTCTCAGTTCAGCTGCATTTCATGTCTAGTAAGGATATAAGTTTTATGTTGCTATTTCCAAAAAAAACAACAGAAACAACAACATCATGCATAAACATTTAGAAATAGGCTGGCCTGGGGTTTGTACACTTCTGCCTCATGGGTCCAGCATTGCACACCATTGTCCATGTGGAGTTCTCCATGTGCCTTCATGGTTGTTTCCTCTGGGTACTCTGGTTTCCCTCTGTTATCCCCAAAGATGTAATGACTGGATTAATGACAGATTTTAAATAGGCCCTTGTGTTGGGTGTTTTTTTCATGAATGTGCTGTGTTATTATGTCTTGGGCTGTTTTTGTATCTTGCACAATTCAGGTTCCTACTCCTGGAACCTAATCCAGAATTGGATTAACTGGCTATTAGAATGATTTTTTATCCCACATATTACCGTTTTTCCCAATTGCTTAAAATCATTTCACTGAAATTGCCCTCATTCTTTCAAAAGTTTAAACAATATTATATCTCACTCATCTGAGCAAATCCCAGACTTCCAGCCTAAAACCAGTCAACTCAGAACCATTCACTCTGTCACTTAAAGCAAACATTTCACTCAGATGACACACACAAGCAATCAAAAATGATCACACACATATACAATGACCACAAGACAAAACTAGGATCAATTCAGAACACTACTCTAAAAACTTGATACAACCAGGAACCATATATGTCAAACTTATCAACATTTCTGTTGAAAGTACTCAACATACAATAATAACAGTGTATAGATGCATCATATGCATGACCAACTTTCATATTTTAACTTTCCTCAAATGCCCTGCTCCAAATGCAACAGTATGTAAGCACATGCACAACAGAAGAAAAAAAGTTATATACATGTTGTAAAACTAAAATAAAGTTACAGTAAATAAAAAAAGTCCATAACAACAACAAAAAACTGTAAGAAATATACATAAAGTTCATGAATAATTTCTGCCAAATACTGTACATTACTGGCATTATTGATCAGCATCATGGGTCGGGCCACAAAGCCACATCAGTGTCACACAAGTTGTTTGCTCTTCTAAGGCAGCGAGAGAAATATACTTGGCTGTGTCTCATTCAGGCTTGGATGGACTCTAAAGTGATATCCCACAGGCTTCCTCCATGGCCCACAGAAGAATCCCTGCACCATAAGTATTCTGGTCATAAACCTTCTACTGCCATTCTGAGAAGAATTGGGAATATGCTGGTTAGAACAAATTGGAAAACCTGTGATGATAATTGAATCAGTTATGTACGTCTACAGCTCGTTGAAAGCTGACATTGTTCCAGATTACAATGTATTGTGACAACTCTGCCCTTCCAGCCTCATTTTGTGTTGTCACTCAACATTCTCAAAAAGGTGATCTAGGAAATTCAACAGATGTGCTGTGTTGTAAGGGCCCTGAATGGCATGGTGGTGGAGAACTCCATGTTAACTTATAGCAGTACACATGGTCACATCGCCTTTCTGCTGCCCAGGGATTTTCACTATAGCACGCTACCCAATAATGCTGTGGCCCCTTCTCCTTCTTTTAGTGATTGTTGGGGCACCAGTGTTGTGGGGTTCAAAATCTGAAGATTTCTGTCTATATTTTCATTATATTTTGCCCAAGACAGCACTAGATGAACTTAAACTCAGGACAAATCAAAGCATATCCTCTTCCCAATTGTACCTTACTTTTAAAACTGCTGTAAAGACAAAAAGAGGAAGACATGACATTGCCTCAGGCTGTCAATTACTTTATAATCTGAGAAAGGATGGACATCTGGGACAAGTTGCTAAATGGGTTTACAGCCTGGGAAAGGAAGACATGCTAGTAGGTACTAAGCAACAACAAAAAGTTTTATTATTTGGGGTAAACGGACAAGTGAATTCATTCATCATATTGACAGCCAGCACATTGAAATATTTAACAATCATATCTTGCGAACCCCCCGGGTAGAATTTTATAATGCCTTGTCTAAAGAGCGGCATCAGGAGAAGAGAACAGAATGACATCAGAGGAGGGTGAGAGTGATGTCAGAAGAGGGCGGCAGCAACATGCGTCCGTTTCCATCTGATCGTCGGCAAAGCATCTCATGAACAACTACGAGTGCTAGATCAGCAGCCACCTGCGACATTCATCCTTGTCATCTTTTAATTTTTCGTAAGCTTTTTCCAAAGACTATATATATCCAGACTTTACTATCCACATTTTCTTTTATAATTTTCTCTACTGGTATTATTATTCATGTAATAAATACCATACTATTTTTAACTTTCTATGCTTTGTCTTAATGTCTAGAGTGATTGAAGTAATAAGGTTGATTTCTTTGAGCACCAGGTGCAGCTGGAGGTTTGCCATTACCTCTGTGCTGCGAGGTTTATTAAGGCTGTGGGTGAGAGCTCCACCCAATAGAAGGAAACAGTAGGTAAAGTAAGGCACTCATGGCTGATAAATAGCCTATAGTCAAGGATGTTGAGCCTTTGTATGTATGAATATATTCATGGAGTCCAAAAGTAAAATTTAGATCTGTGATATAGTTAAAACATTGTATTTTATTCATGTTGATAATAAGTCTCTTGATGTGCTGAGAGAGTGACAAGCTGTGTTATTCCTAAGGCACTTGTGTGGTTTAAAGTGTTAGAGGCTGACCAGCTGTGTGTGTGTGTCATTCATGGGCCACTGTTGTGGTTAGGGTATGTGTGTATATGTATGTACTGTATGTGTGTGAAAATCTTAAGGTGCGACAGCAGACCAACCCGGTAATGAGCCTGATGAGTACACTTACCCCTAGATACTTATCCCTCCTTAGTCATGAGGCGCCGTAGTGAGTGGCAGCCTTTCCAGCAGCTCCATGTACGACTTTATATTTATACCTTTTTCTCTATCTCTATGATCACTACCAATATTTTTTATGTGAATTCGTTTCCTGGACACTTTTTACTACTTGGACATGGATTTTTTACACGCCGAGACTCATCTATTCAGGTAGTCAACTTCTAGAACTGAAAACAAAAGCCCATGACGGTGTGGTTCCCTATTTACCTGACGAAGTAAGAAGACTGTATCGTGGCAGCAGAGCCGGCACTAAGCTAAAGGCTAAGCGGCTAGTGAGGAAGTGGCGATACAAGCCTTCAGTGCCTTCTGTGATCCTGGGAAATGTGAACTCACTACCAAATAAGATTGACGAACTGGCTGTGTTGGTGAAAAATGACAGGACCTACAAAGAATGCAATTTGTTGTGTTTTTGCAAAACATGGCTAACGACTAGCATCCCAGATGCTAACGCAGAGCTACCCAGGTTTAGTACAGTTAGAGCGGACAAAGATGCAAATACCTGCAGGAAGTAGAAAGGAGCTCACTCTCTATGTGAATACAAGATGGTGCAACCCTGGACATGTAAACGTCAAAATCTCCACTTGCTGCAGGGACATTGAACTGCTGCCCAGAGAGTTTGGACACGTCATTGTTGTTATTGTTTACATCCCTGCTTGCGCGGACGTGGAGATAGCGGGTGATATCATCCACTCCGTTGTTGCTAATCTACAAACACAGCACAATAAGGCGCTTGTGCTAATATCTGCAGACTTTAACCATGTGACGCTGGACAAAACATTACCTGTCTTCTCCCAGTATGTGGATTGTAACACCCGGGGAAATGGGACTATTGACCTACTGTATGCAAACGTTAAAGATGCATACAGCGCCAACCTGCTGCCTGCGCTTGGGAAAGCAGATCATAACCTGGTTCTGCTTCAGTCTCACTGCAAACCAAGAGTGAAGGAGCTACCTACAACAACACACGCTCATTCAGGAAGTGGTCTCCTGAGGCAGAACAGGCTCCGACTGCTTTAGAACTACAGACTGGGATATCCTGCAGGGGTCACATGGTGAGAACATTGAGGAAGATGTTGACTGTGGTACTGACTACATCAACTTCTGTATGGACATTGTAGTTCCAGTAAGAAGAGTATGCTGCTATGCTAATAACAAGCCATGGATTACAAGTAACATCAAGAGCCTATTGAGCCAGAAAAAAGTGCTTTTAAAGGCGGTGATCAGCATGAGTTCAAGCGCATGCAGAAATCCAGCTCAGGTTGGTGAAGGAGCAGTACAGGAGAAAGCTGGAGCAAAAGTTGCAGAATAACAGCATGAAGGAAGTGTGGGATGGGTTGAAGATCATCACTGGCTGCAGCTCAAAGTGGGGTGCCACCATCGAGAGAGATGTGGAGAGAGCAAACCTGATGAACAACTTCTTTAACAGGTTTGACTACCCTAACCCACCCTCACCTCAGAGTATTGCATCTTCCACCCATCCTTCTGCTGATACCAGCATAGGAAAGTTTCCCCCACCCACAATTACAGTAGCCCAGGTGAGCAGAGAGCTGAGGAGACTTCGTGCCAGTCATGGAGTATCGCTACGACTGTTGAAGGCCTGTGCATTGGAGCTGGGGAGTCCTCTACAGTGCATCTTCAACCTAAGCCTGGAACAGGGGAGAGTCCCGAGGCTTTAGAAAACATCTTGCATCACCCCAGTCCCAAAGGTATCATATTCCGGTGAGCTGAATGACTTCCAGCCTGTTGCTCTGATGTCATATGTGATGAAGACCATGGAGCAGCTGCTGCTTCACCACCTGAGGCCACAGGTCCGCTGTGCCCTCGACCCTCTGCAGTTCACATACCAGGAGAAGGTGGGAGTGGAGGATGCCATCGTCTGTATGATACACCGATTCCTCTCCCACTTGGACAGAGGCAGTGGTGCTGTGAGAATTATGTTTCTGGACTTCTCTAGTGCCTTCAACACCATCCAACCTCAGCTCCTTAGTGACGAGCTGACAGAGATGGGAGTAGATTAATACCTGGTGGCATGGATCGTGGACTTACAAACAGACCTCAGTATGTGCATCTCAGGAACTGCAGGTCTGACATTGTGGTCAGCAGCACAGGAGTGCCGTAGGGGACAGTGCTTTCTCCGGTCCTGTTCAGCCTATATACATCAGACTTCCAATACAACTTGGAGTACTGCCATGTGCAAAAGTTTACTTACGACACTGCTATCGTGGGCTGCATCAGGAATGAGGAGGAGTATAGGAACCTAATCAAGGACTTTGTTAAATGGTATGACTCAAACCACCTACACCTGAACACCAGCAAAACCAAGGAGTTGGTGGTGAATTTTAAGAGGACCAGACCCCTCATGGACCCCGTGATCATCAGAGGTGACTTTGTGCAGAGGGTGCAGACCTATAAATACCTGGGAGTGCAGCTGGATGATAAATTGGACTGGACTGCCAATACTGCAGATGTTCTATCAGACGGTTGTGGCGAGTGCACTCTTCTATGCAGTGGTGTGCTGGGGAGGCAGCATAAAGAAGAGGGATGCCTCACGCCTGGACAAACTGGTGAGAAAGGCAGGCTCTGTTGTAGGCAGGGAGCTGGACAGTTTGACATCTGTGGCAGAGCGACGGGTGCTGAGCAGGCTCCTGTCAATCATGGAGAATCCATTGCATCCACTGAACAGTCTCCAGGCAGAGGAGTAGCTTCAGCGACAGATTGCTGTCACTGTCCTGCTCCACTGACAGACTGAGGAGATCGTTCCTCCCCCACACTATGCGACTCTTCAATTCCATCCTTAAACGTTAGCATTATACAAGATTATAGACTGTTACACCTGCCTCACACTCTCCACCTTGCATTTTTTAACTTGCACTGTATTTTTATCACTCTTTAATTAATATTGTTTTTATTGTTTTTATCAGTATGCTGATGGTGGAGTATGTGAATTTCCCTTTGGGATCAAATAAAGTATCTATCTATCTATCTATCTGTCTATCTATCTCTCTGTCTATCTATCTAGTGGGAGATATCACGATACCGTGTTTCCCCGAAAATAAGACCAGGTCTTATATTAATTTTTGCTTCAAAAGATGCACTAGGGCTTATTTTTGGGGGATATCTTATATTTATTCATGTACAACAATATACATTTATCCAGATACAGTCATGTCATCTTCTTCTGGAATATCGTCATAACTCTCCACGTTTAAACCCTGAATTCCAGCCTGAATTTCTTTCTACTCCAGCCGCTTTTAGGATCCTCCAGGATCGATGTGCGTGCTTCGATGTTTGATTGAATGGTGCGATGTGGTGAAGCAAAATGCCGACATACAAATGTATTCATGTTGCTTTCTATTCAAGCATTGCATATTCCCCAAAGTAATGACACAATACATTTTAAAAGTCTCACATACCTGTGCCATCTTTTTTTTTTTTGTACCTTTACAATACCATTAGAATGTACGGTGTACGTATTTGTGGCACAGAGAAAAAAAAATAAAGACATAATGAAAATGTGTATTTTGTGATTAAAGTGGAAATTTCAACTTTAAACTCAAAATGTCCACTTTAACCTCGTAGTATACTTTATCATTAAAGTAGACTGTCATAAACTTCATCTTAAAACCGACCCAGTTGTTAATCACTACATGCTTCTGAGGCTTCCTCCTAACCTAACAGCAGCGGCAAGCAGCAATAGATCACCACACATAACACATTAAATTTATAATATACCAGCTCTCTGCACATTTAGAATTCTTAGATTTATACTTGATATCAGTTTCATGATGAAATGCATTAAAATATGTATGTTACATTTACAGATAAATCATTAACTTTGTTTAAATTATGAATACTGTTAATAGCTACCCATGTGGGGTGGCACAGTAGCAGAGCAGTAGCGCTGCTGTCACACAGGGAGTCACGTCCCTTGTTATCCCTGCCTGGAGTTTGCATGTTTTCCTGGTGGGTTTCCACAGTGTGCTAAGTTTTCCATCCAAAAACATGAAGGTTTAGGTATTTGGTGAAGCTACAATGACGCCAGTGTATGTGTGTGATTGTGTTCACCTTGCGATGAGTTGATGCCCGTCAAGGGATTGTTTCTGCCTCGTGCCCAATGCTTGCTGGAATGGGCGCATCCCTGGATTGATGGATGTAATCATTAAACATCCTTTTCAAAGATATTGTGGCAAGGTGTCCTCAGAATTTAATGGATGTTTCGGGCATACGTGTCGCATCACATGAAGTATAAACCTGGCCTTAGGTGCCTTACTTTTCAGCTGACGATCTTGACTACGACTTATTTTTGGGGTAGGGCTTATATTACAGAGCAGCCTGAAAATCAGGCTAGGACTTATTTTCGGAGTAGGTCTTATTTTCAGGGAAACACAGAACAACATTCAGCCACATCAACAATAATGTATTCATTTAGAGTTTCATTGGCATCAAGCTCAAACATTCTCTACAATGAAAGGACAGAGATAAGTACACTAGTATTGTACTTTTTACTGTACCATGACCTGGTACTACATACAGTATGATGTTGCAATGATCTTGCCTCTACATATTACAGGCATTGGATCTTGATTTGGTTTGATTTCCTTTCAAAACGGACGTTATATACCTGCTTCATGTTCAGGATGTTACGATGCATTATGCAGTCAATAGCAGAAACGTCTATTTAACTTATACCCGGGAATGTTTGCTGATGTTCTGTGACTCTGCTCTGAAATTCCCATAAATGAATAATGTTTTGGCCATGATTATTTTTACAATTTCTTATTCTTGTGTGTCTGACAGAAATCTTTGTCTGCTTCCACTATGAGACCACCTTTCAGTTCTACACACCCAAATAACACACACACACACACACAATGCATCTATGGGAGCTACAATAAATGTCCAGTGTACAAAAAACACAGTGTAAGATCTAAGTACAGTGTAATGTTTGTGTAATTATTCAAAGTAGGTCTGCTAAATGCCATAAACATAAAGTGCTTTACCTGTTTTCAGTTCTGAAGATACTGACTATGGAAGCCACAGTGTAGTCACTGAAATTCAGATGCACTCGTTGCCCAGCTTCTCTCATTGTCAAACACATGGCACAAATATCATCTGATATTATAGTTCTTTGCTTTCCTCTTCCTCATCTTCGTTCCCATCCCTGTCTGGCTCCCTGTCTGTTATACATTGTAGGTTCATGCAAAAACGACTACAGTAAACACACACACAGCTGCATTTATAAGCAGTCAAGAGCTTAGCATCAAGTGTGAAGCAAGTTGACATGCAGTGTTTGCATCTGGAGAGCTGAATGCTAATTGAGCTTAAGTTTTGACACCTTATGTTTATTTTGTGAGAGGAGTGTTTTCAGATTGGTTGTATGGTTATGAGTGTGCTTTACCAATCGGATTTGTGTTTGAAGATCTGCTCAAATGGAGCAACCAATCTGTGATATGACACTAACAACAGGAACACAGTTTGTAATTCTGGGAATAGTGTGATAATTTTCAGGACTGAATTTAAGTAAATGATTATCTAGCTGACTATTCATGATATAGTGTTTAAGCAATTGGGAAAAACTTTAAGACTGATCTGCTTCTTCTGTACCACTACCATGTCTAGCTATGCTAATTGCAGAATGTTTGTGAATGCCACCTTAGATACGATGGTAAAATAAGATACAGTAGATAATCAATTCATCAATGGAGTCAATTTTTTTGTTTTATATTAGTGACATAGATTTCTATATAGTCAGTAAACTTGTGAAATTTGCAGATGAACCTAAAATTGGAGGAATGGCAGACACTGAGGATGTAATAAAAACAATTCGAGAAGACTTGGACAAGCTTTAGAACTGGGTAAATGCTTGGAAAATGCAGTTTAATGTAGGAAAGTGCAAAGTGTACACATGGACAAAAGGAACATCGATTATAAATGCAAGATGGGAGACGCTGTCATACAGGAAGCAACTTCAGAATAGGATTCAGGGGTTCATGTTAACATTTGAGCAGAAGATATTCAAAAGGCAAATAAAATGTTAGGTTTTATAATAAAAACTGTTGAATATAAATCAATGGATGTTATGCCGAGACCGCATCTTAGGTGTTGTGTTCTGGTTACCATGCTACAAGAAAGACATACAGTAGCAGTACATGAAGGTGTGCAGAGAAGTGCGTCCCAAGACTTAAGGACATGTCCTACACAGACAGATTCAGAGAATTAAACCTGTTTAATCTCAAGGAGGACAGACTGTGTGGTGACTTAAATCAGATCTTTAAAATTCTCAAAGGCATTGTTAAAGCCAAATTCTTCCAACTTAATGGTGAATTCTTTACTCAAAGACACCAGAGCAAATTAGGGGGAAGTGCATATGGGACTGAAGTCAGGAAGCACTTCTTTACTGAAAGAGTTGTTAGAATCTGGAACAAACTATTGAGATGTGTAGTTGAAGCAGACAAACTTTAAGAATAATCTGGACGAGTTATTGGGACAGCATAGCTATTAGCTAAATAAATGAGCCGGACGACTGAATGGTCTCATCTAATTTGTCTAATTTCTGATGTTCTTATGTACTGCTTTGCTACTCAGAATGAACAGGTAAGGGCCACTAGGGGGTTCTGTTTCCTGGAAAACTGACCCCATTAGGATGTAAAAGTATGAACTGACATTCCATCAAGGATTGGGTTGTGTCTTGCATCAATGGCACCAGTATAGGTCTGCCAATTGTGTAGGAAATCTGTGAAGCTTTCACTGGAAAAGGAAGATGGAGTTAAACTGAAGTTATGCATTTTAATACATTCTTGTTTACCATTTTACCTGGTGATGTGTTCACTGTTGGTCTGCCCTGCAATTAAGAATATTACTGTACAGTACTATGTGCACATAGAAATACTACTAATATTATTATCAGGAGCTAACTGTTTATTTTCTTCCTTACCAGATGCAACAAGTGCAACCCAGAAGATTCTCTCTGAGCCTAACCCACCTCATTCCGCCACCCTATCTGTTAGCTAGAAGTGATGAAGGCACACTGGTGTGACTGACGTATGAGCATTGAAAATACACTGCCCCAAATGTTCCCATTCCTGCCTTGGAGCAACAACTCTTTTTATGTCTCTCTTCTCTTATTTATTTTGTAAGGCACCAGCCACTATGGTCATGAACTAGATTAAGCACATTTAATAAAACATAAATGAACATTATTATATAACTTGTTTGATACTTTTATTTTTCATATAAAAAATGGCAGGGCTGAAAAAAAGAAGCCTAAACCATAAGAAGTGCATTATACATATTTTCCATAGTTACTGGGTTGAGCTCAAGACTAATGCAAATATTATGTTTTGTGTCCTTATGCTTTACTATCACAAATTTCAAATCAGAAAGTGTTAAATAACATTAAAGCTCCCTTAAAGTTACCTTTCATTCATGTTCATTGCTTTCAGTTTTCTTTTATTTTTCATCTTGTGCTATATTATGATAAACTGCCATGGTTAATAATGTATTTGCCATTACTGTGTATCTGTTGAAGCATTGCTATGTAATACAAAAATCTTACTTCAGGTACTAAAAGGCTATTATTATTGTAAAATGATCTGCTTTTCTTACGTGAATCCATTTTTTTAACCAGCTTTAATTCACAGTTGTGGGAGCTATTTTAATTTACTTAACATGAGTTATGATAATTTCACTTAATACATCCTACATCAGCAACCACCTATTGGGAATGCATAAAATGTGATACCTGTGAAACCTGATCAATTGAAAGATTTATTGCCATATTTTTCCATGCTTTATTGTCCTTTTAGTTTAAAAGCCTCTTATACTTTCATGCAGAATGATTACTGAGCAAGAAAGGTATGAACAAGAAATATGAAAGAAGTACCACCCATTAGTGGAGATTATGTGTTCAAAAAACAATAAAAATCTGCCATTTCTTGGACTGTTGAAGCTTTAAATGAGCCTTTTTTCAAACGCATATTGTTTAACTCTAATTGAAGATGTAGGCATACTTTAGTTTTAGGTCAAAGACCCAAAAAATTCCCAAATACACCATATAGCGTGTATTTTAAGGTGGACCAACTTCAATGCACATGTAACAGACAGACATTAAAACAGTTTATAATTGTATTTATAAAGAATAATAGAGTATATTTAAATACTAAAAAGACTACAGTACAGTGTCCGTACATTACATCTGAAGGATGAATAGCCATTTTTCTTATTTTAAATTATATCCCGTGTAGACACTACAGGTGCTCTCACAGTATTCTTTAAACCCAAAAGTCTTTACAGACAAATAAAATACTCAACTCACTGAAGTTGTTCTCTCTTCCTCTCACCAATTAAGCATTTATCCCACATTCATCTTCTATTATAATTTGTTTGCAATTGATATTGACTTGAAATTAGTATTGTTATTTTGGTAACATCATCATAAGTCCATTTTGTATTCTATTTTTTGGAAGGTAACCATCATTTTGTGATTACCTGCATAGACAGAGCCATGTCATTTATGGTTTGCATGTCACTTGCCAGTCATATGACTTATTGGGTCATCAGTCCCTGCCTATATAAGATGGTGGCACACAGTACATAGCATCCAAGCTTTTGGATATAAAAGAAAAATATACTGATGGGTAAAGATTGCTTAGGTGGGATCTTCTTGCTCTCATTTTGACCATCACTTCCATCATAACATTGTGACTTTTTAATACTAATAACTAATGTCTCCCTTTATGTACTAGTAGTTTATGCAATTGGTCTACTCAGTTTTTTTTTCAATTAGTTTTTGACCTTGGAATGGGAAATAAATGCAGATGCCACAGAACCTGTTTTAATTATTTTTTTTTTATCCTGGGAACAGATGGACACTGTAGGGCTAGGCATTACAGAATTAGTTTACAGCTATGAGAAAGAAAGGAATGTAAAAGGAATGTAAAAGATCAGACACTTTGTTCAGAGTCATTTGTCATCAGGACAAGATAGTCAATCAAATGTGTGCAATGTTACATGTCCTGAAACCCCAAATGTGTGTTTTAACATAAACATGGCTCATCTGATGGACCAAAAAAAAATGAGAACAAAATGACAAAAGGGTGAAGTCAGAGATCAAGAGATATGAGATCATTTAATTTTTATGTCAGAAAACGTAACCTATGAATAACATGATCGCTAAACCAAAAACTGCCCCCTATATTAACCCCTTGACATTTCTGATTTTTAGTAAGATTTGCTGAGACTGTTTATATCCAGACTTTGTTATCTATTTTCTTTTCCATTATATTTTCTTCTACACTGCTCAAAAAAATTGGGCTGAAAACTTAATCATCACATTCTAACACCAAGTCAGTTAAGCTTCAGGAGCTCACCTTACTTTAAATGCTTAAATATTATTGAGCACATTTGCCACTTAATGCATATTACTTCTGCGCTTTTGACAAAGTGCCTTTATCATATTCCTTTCCTATTTTTATTATATCAATCCATTTAAACCTGCTTATTCTAGATTCAGATCAACTCAAAATTGAATTTGCTTTAAGTTGTCTTTAAGAGAAATTAATATATAGAATAGTATATCCATTGTGGAAAAGTTTTGTTAACTATCATGCAAAGTATTTGTTGCTGTATTCCAGGACTAAACAAACGCTTATATTTCAGAAAGATAGATAGATAGATAGATAGATAGATAGATAGATAGATAGATAGATAGATAGATAGATAGATAGATAGATAGATAGATAGATAGATAGATACTTTATTAATCCCAAGGGGAAATTCACAGAAAGACAATGACTAATCGTAATAAATGTGATCATAAGAGTGGTTTTATGCCTGGACAAAAATTTTTCCACATCTTTTTACACAATGTATCCTTTAGTCAACTGTTGCCTCAGCGCCCATTATCGGCCTTGACTGTCCACCATTTTACTCCCCTCGGTCATATAAGAATTCTGCCATAACAAAGATGTAAAATATCTGTTCCCCATTTTAACCAATATTAGGGTTGTTTGAACTTTTGGATAAATATTTATTGGAAGAGGAGATATGTGTGCTGAAAACAAGGTGGGCATTCTCCCGAGTCTGACATTCTCTAATTTTTATTGAATTGACAATGATGGCGCAGATGAAAAGTTGTTTATTATTGACTCAGCTCTTCTTTGAGGTAATTCTTTTTAAGACAGAGTCAAAAATAAAAATCAACTTTTCAAAAAAAAAACACACAGATGAAGCAAAATGATGTCAAAAATGATAAGTGAATTGCTCCAGAGGTGTTTATAGCAGAACAGCACAGACAGGAGAGCATGGCTGTCGCCAGTGCGTAAAGCATTCTATTAAGTTTAGAGTACCTTCTAGGGCAATACTGACTGAAGTGATGATTTTATGATACGTATAACACGTGTAATGTGGAGCACAGACGACAAGGCAAAGAATGCATAGCGTGAAATTGAATATTGGCTTGACAAATTCACAGAAATCATGGAGCCCATGTGGAAATTTAATACAGAATGAGTGTGAAAGAATAGTAAAAGTTTATTACATGCTTCATATAATACCAGCATTCACTTGTCTCTATTAGTTTCATTTTTTATATTGAACTAACTTTTTTTGCGGTGCACACTGCAGTATGAAAAGAACAAAAATGACATTTTCTAAGGTGTATTCCTGTACAATAAGAAAAAATGTATTAATTAATTCTGTACCAATTAAATACTGGATTAATTTTCCTTAAATGTGTAAATTACAATTTCCCCCCGATAGTATTTGTTACATTAACAAGTAACAGGAAGGTGCTGCAGTTATTAGCACTACTGCCTCCAGAGATTGAATTATGGTGCCCAGTCACTTTGTAAGTTTTGATCACACAGCCTGTTTGGTTTTTTTTTTTTTTTAACTGGTATTCAAAACATGTGTTGGCCAGGTTAGGGATGAAGGGGATTACTGGAGGGAGTTCTAGCCGGGTGTCTCTGCAGCAAATATAGGTCTACTCTCTACTTGGCCAGAAGTGACACAGGAAAGGGTTTAAGGCCTATCCTATACATACAGCAGGTGAGAGAAGAGCCAGATGAAAAAATAGAGCCAAAAACTTGACTAGCAGGAGACAGAGAGACAACCAGAAAAAAAAGAGGCAAGAAGAAATGTTTCACTAGAGGTATACTATAGCATCAGGCATTTACTGTTTTGTCTCCACCACTGTTTACCTAATTTCCCCTTTGCTAAATCCTCTTTGACATTCCTTATTTGTTATTTTGTTATAGTGTTCTTTAATTTAATACTTTACCCTCTTTGGTGCAATTTTTGGTCTGTGGCTGCTGCTAGAGTACCCTCTACCTTCCACAAACCTTGTATTGATCATTTTATACCAGAGATTTTTTTATTTTTTTGTTTCCCAAGACATTTCTTAATTCTCTAAAAATTCTCTATTTTTAAAAGCTCAGTGAGGGGAACCAGGGCTTGAGCTGGCAATATCATTGAGTAAGGTAGGAACCAGAACTAACCATAAATAGATACATGCATTGGAAACAGAAGTGATTGACACAAAGTTACCATCTTCAAAAATTCTCAAAGTCAGCTCCAGAACAAATATCAATCCATTCGTACATAGTGTATGCTCATACATCCACCTTAATAAAATGTAGTGTCTACATGCCCGTTCAATTACTATGTCACCACCATTCCAACAGATGGCGCATCACATCCATTTTTAGTAGTAAAACGTGTTGTATTTGTCATTCCAATAGATGCTGCATCACAAACATTAACACTGCTTTACAAATTACAAATGGTATATATACCAAAGACATAGGCATTTTAGTTTACATCCCAACAGATGGCACATCCCAAACATTTGTAGTAATGCATTTTATTACCACAAATGTTTGTGATGCACCATCTGTTGGAAAGACAGATACAATGCATTTTACTGCTACTTGTATTATAAAATACATTCTAATAGATGTTGCACTGTAAACATTAATATTTCATCCTATCTTACACTGACAGCACAGCTGTTAAATGGATAATTGTCTGAGTATCTCTGTTTCTGTTCTGTTGCCATGTCTTTGTCATTCCAACTTATGGCACATCACAAACATTAACATTACTTTTACGAACCCCATACCAAATGGCATACATCAGAGACTTATGCATTGCATTTGCGATTCCAACAGATGGCACATCACAAATATTTGTGGTAATGCATTTTATTACTACATATGCTTATGATGCATGATTAGTTGGATTAACAAATGAAATTTATTTTATTGCTACTTGCATTACAAAAATATATTCTAACAGATGGTGCACTGCAAACATTAACATTGGATCAATGTTGAACACTTTGATTTCAATCTTCCACTGGCAGCACAGCTAGTAAAAGGATAAGTGTCTGTTTGTCCATGGTTCCATCCGGTTGCTGCATTTCTGTCATTCCAACAGATGGCACATCACAAATATTTTTAGTGTTAAAATGCATTGTTTTTGTCGTTCTAATAGGTGGTTCATCTCAAACATTAATAGTGTTTTTATGAATCCTGTTACAAATAGTATATATAACAAGGACACATGCATTTTTTTACTACAAATATTTATGATGTGCCATCTGTTGGAATGACAAATGTGATGCATTTTATGCTATTTACATTACACCATACATTCTGATAGATTGTGCACTGTAAACATTAATGTTGAGATACAGTATATGATGATGGGTTAAAATCTAAACAATCTTACACTGGCGGCATAGCTAGTAAAAGAATAAATGTTTGGGTATCTGTGTTTCTGTCCAGTTGCTATGTCTGTGTCAATCCAACAGATGGCACATCACAAATATTGCATTTGTCATTCCAACAGATGATTCTTCCCAAACATTTGTAGCAATGCATTTTATTACAACAAATATTTATAACTAGCCAACCCGCGGCGTACCATACGCCGCATAATCAGGCCGGTTTTTTAATAATTTTTAAGCACAGGGAGAAAATTTAACATTTGCAAAATCGTTAATGTAATAAATCAGCAAGAAAAGCAACATTGTAACAATGCACGGAACGAACCAACACACAATCATCCGTGCGGCGTAGCGAGGTGGGAGGGGGGTGTGTACAAAGTGCAGGAGCATCTAAGAAGACGCATGTTTGTCGCGGATGCGAATTGCTGTATGTAGCGTGTACAACACTTTGCTATGCGTGCGTCGTAACTGAAAACTCGTTTTTTAAAGACTGCTCACTTCATTGTGTTTTAACCTGAGTTGTAAAGGAATGTTTTAATGATCCCATGGGATACCCCTCGTAAACAGTTTTACACGCTGCATATGGTGATTCACCTCCACGAGAAACATGCCTCTATTAACAGTCAACATGTGGGAGGGGGGTGTGTACAAAGGGTAGGGACGAAAACAGTAGGAGCGTATGAGTCGCACTTAGTGGCAATTCCATGGTTTGCAGCCCGAATGGGGTTCAACGGCTTACCCACGCCTAGACACTGGCTCAACCTCATGCATAATTATTTACTGAATGGTAAACACTTCTGGAAAGACACGGTTGTCTAAAACAGATTAGTGTGAGAATACAACAGTAAGTGAATGAAAAGATAGAACTCTGGAGAGAGCAAAATACAACACAATAGTGAACCCGCGGCATAACAAACGGCACATAATTATTTATTGATGGTTGAACACTTCTGGAAACACACGGACACCCCTCGCAAACTGTTCTACACGCCGCATACAGCAGTTCACATCTGCGACAAACTGTTTTATACACTGCATACAGCGAATCACATCCGCGACATGATTTTTCCTAGATGGTCCTGTCGCGTTCACCCTCGCACTTGAAGCATACACACTGCCTGCTCATGTGCCCGGTCGCAAGCCGCGTCCAGCCTCGTTCTCGAAGCATACACACCGCCTGGTCATGTGTCCGCTCGCAAGAGAAACTCACAGAGAGCCGCCCACCAGCTGCCTGTGTGTGTGCCTCTGTCTGTCTCTGGCGTGGCTTTCTCTTGCGCTGCCTCTGTGTGAACCGGCCAGGCACAGAGAAGGTCAGCTGCTGACAAGAGCGTCTCGACTGTTGCAGGGCCTGTATTGGAGAAGTAGGTGAGACGGTAATGAAACAGAGGCACAGGGCTTATTGGTTTTTAAAGACTGATTCCTTCATTGTGCTTTAACCTCAGTTTTAAAGGATTGTTTTAAGGATCCCATGGGATACCCCTCGCAAACCGTTTCACACGTTGCATATGGCGATTCACCTCCGCGAGAAACATGTATATGAACAGTCAACGTAGCTCGGAGGTACATGACATTAACCCGACCTGCACTGCATGTGGCCTCTACGACAGACGAACATAAATGACGCCATTTTTTCTGTGTCGTCGCGTCCAAGTTGGTGGGTGTGGCCCTGCGAGTTGTCGTCGTATCCAATGGTCTTGGAGTTGGTGGGCGTGGCTCCTTCCTGTGTGCGCCATAGGTGTCTCACTTGTCAGCGGCTTAGTGAATCTACGCACCTTCCGGCGTGCTTTTCATGGTTGTCTTGCCTTAGTGAATTATATATATAGATGCAACATCTGTTGGAATGACAAATGAAGTGCAGTTTATTACTACATGCATTACAAAATAAATTTCAATAGATGATGCACTGCAAACATTAACAATGAGGTCTACATTGACTATTTAGATTTCACCCCATCTCAGACGGGTAGCACAGCTAGTGCATTCTTAAAACACAATTGGTTAAAGGCTTACTAAGGATGATCGTGTTAAATTTGACTTTGTTGGTGAATCTACAGTATATAATAGGGAGAACATTTTAATATTAACTTATATATAGTAAGCAAGTCAAATAAATGTTATTTGTATAATTTAAATAAAATCACAAGTAATGGGTTGACATTAAAACTTAGTGGCATAGTGGTCAGTGCTGCTGCCTGTTTTTTAATCTGATAGCTGTATGTGTACAGTTTGCACAGTTTCTCAGGGTTCGCATGGCTTTTCTCATGTTTCCTACATGATGTACATGTTAAGACAACTGACAGCCATGAATTGGCCTGGTATGAGTAGGTATGTCTGTGTGAATGTGCCTTGTAAAGTAATGGTGTCTGTCTGGGGTTGGTTCACAGTTTCCAACTCATGTTGGCAGGATAGATTCTGGTTTTCCTTAATATTTAAGGAGGAAAACAAGTTAAGAAAGCAGAAGTGTTTCTTTTGTTGTGTTGCACCAAATATCTGTCTAGGAATAAAAATGGGTAACATTTTTTATCATAATGAATTGTCGAAAATATTAACATCATAAAAAGTGAGAGAGTAGCTTGGCACTTAAGGAAAATATAAATTTAGAATCTATACTAATAAAAGGCAAAGCCCTCCCTGACTGACTGACTCACTGACTCACACACTGACTCATCACTAATTCTCCAAGTTCCCATGTAGGTAGAAGGCTGAAATTTGGCAGGCTCATTCCTTACAGATTCCTTACAAAAGTTGGGCAGGTTTCATTTCGAAATTCTACGAGTAATGGTCATAACTGGAAGCTATTTTTCTCCATTTACTGTAATGGAGTTGAGCTCGAAAGCCGTGGGGGGCAGAGTTTCGTGTGACATCATCACACCTTCCACGTAATCACGTGAACTGACTGTCAACGCAGTGCGTAGAAAACCAGGAAGAGCTCCAAAAAGCGCTGAAGAAAACATGCATTATACAATTGAGAAGGCAGCGAAACAATAAGAAGCGAGCGAGTGACATATACAACCATATTCATGAGTGCTGCTACTTCGGAAACAAAGCAAGGTGTAAACCTAAAGTTTAAATTAAGTTCATAGACAGGCTGCCGCTGGCATTTGTCATGCCCACGGGTAATGCGGGATACAAGTTTAATGAGAGGACGCCGGATATAAACGAGAGTTTTGATCACTTTGTAACTAAGTTAAAATTGCACGTAAAGGGCTGTGCTTATGCAAATTCCGAGAGACTGTGTTTGTGGGGGATTGACAGTTAAGGCGGGAGGGGGAGTCACGTCATCATCTCCCCTCCCATTCACCTCATTTCGCTCTGAGCTGAGCTTCGCAGCTAACGCACGCAGTGTTACGGAAGCGACTTTGTGACGCTGCCACCAAATACTCACAGAAAAATCCACAAGTTAATACACACGCTGTCTCTACAGTTTCTCCACACTGAATCCTCCAGGCACTACTTACAAAAGGTTACATTGACAATCGTGTTACTTTATTTTTAAAATGTTTCCTTTTCTTAGCACAAGCACAGCTGAGAAGCTTCGATGCATGTGCTCCATAACGCGTTAAAAAATAACGCATTTAATCACACTTTGCAATACAAGCAAAGGGAACTTATGTCAATGCATGATTTCATGGTACACCGATTACATTGATCAGCGCTTCCCGATTCATTTTACCCTCGCACCCCCTTGGTTTGAGAAGAAGTATGAAAAAATATGAGGTTAACACAGAAAAACAGATCACCAATTGAAGCTTTATGAATAATCGATTCGCCATCAATAATTGTTTTGGTAAAGCCATACTCAGTGTAATCCTATCCACAAGTTAATACACACGCTGTCTCTAGAGTTTCTCCACACTGAATCTTCCAGGCACTACTTACAAAAGGTTACATTGACAATCGTGTTACGTTATTTTTAAAATGTTTCCTTTTTTTAGCACAAGCACAGCTGAGAAGCTTCGTTGCATGTGCTCCATAACGCGTTAAAAAAATCACGTATTTAATCACACTGCATTCCAAGCAAAGGAGAACTTCTCTCAATGCATGATTTCCTGGTACACCGATTACATTGATCAGCGCTTCCTGATTCATTTTAACCTCTCACCCCCTTGGTTTGAGAAGAAGTATGAAAAAATACGAGGTTAACACAGAAAAACAGATCACCAATTGAAGCTTTATGAATAATCGATTCGCCATCAATAATTGTTTTGGTAAAGCCATACTCAGTGTAATCCTCCTTCCATTTTATAATTTTTCCGCCACTAGCCATGATTAAATGAACGGTAAAAAGTAAGAAGCGGCGAGGGTGACTTATTCAGGCAGGCAGGCGACAGCTCAATAGCTCGAATTTGGATATAAGTAGGTTCTATTTAGTCGCCAGAAATATCTTTGTTAGGAATGGAAGTTGAATTTAGTCTTTAAATTTCTATGGTAAAGAAAAAGTGCAATGATGACTACATTTAACTATATAAAGTCAAAACTTGAATATATAAAGTCAGCGTCGGTATATATGAAGTCAAAACTTGAATATATAAAGTCATTCCCAAATATATAAAGTCAAAACCTGAGTATATAAAGACAGCGTTGGAATATTTCGGAATATATAAAGTAAGCGCTAGAATATATAAAGTCAAAACTTCAATATATAAAGTCAGCGCTGGAATATCCATTCATTTCCCAGCCCGTTGAATCCGACCACAGGGTCACTGGGGTCTGCTGGAGCCAATCCCAGCCAACACTGGGCGCAAGGCAGGAACCAATCCTGGGCAGGGCACATGCATCATTTTCAAAACATTAACCGAACAGTGTTTTTTTAATTTATTTTTCTGAATACGTTTTTGTTAACTTAGTTCAGTTCAAAGTCGTTTCAATCAATATATTTTGACTTTCACTTTATATATTCAGGAATGAGTTTATATACTCCGATGTTGACTTTTATATAATCAGGAATGATTTTATAAATTCCGACGCTGACTTTCTATATTCCAGCAATGACTTTATATATTCAACTTTTGACTTTATATATTAAGGAATGACTTTATATATTCAAGTTTTGACTTTATATATTCTGACGCCGACTTTATATATTCAGAAAATCTATTTATTTGCCTGTTTGGCACCCCATAGTATATGTGTGTGTATATATATTGTGGCCCCGGCCGGGGCTGGAGCCCCGCCGGGACGCCCAGGAGGACATGAGGAGGGCTTGTGCCTCCTCCAGACGCGAGGCGTCCGTCCTGTTTCTATTGGGAGCCGCGGGTCGAGGGCATGGAAGCCCTACCCTGTAGGGGCCCGTGGTTGCCGCCAGGCGGCGCCCCGATGCCGGTTGATCCCATGCAGTCGCCGGCCGGAGCTGGAGCCCGGCGGGCGCTGGAGGCGAGAGGAGGGCTTGTGCCTCCTCCCACAGGCGTCCGTCCCTGTTGGGGGCCACGGGTTGGCGTCCGTCCTGGTTCTGTTGGGGGGAGCCACGGGTTGAGGGCATGGAAGCCCTTAGGCAGGGGCCTGTAGGGGCCCGTGGTCACCGCCAGGCGGCGCCCGATGCCGGTTTATCCCGGAGTGCCAGGAAGCAGCCGTTGTCTGTGTCTGTGCGGGGCCAGCCTTCACAGTGGCGTAGCGGCAGGATGCTCCGCCTGGTGCAAGGCTGGGGGACCTGTATATAAAAATGTCTGTGAACGGTCCGTCTGCGCGGGCAGCGGACCACACACACTGCCTGGTGCAAAGCGGGACCTGTATCAAAATGTCCGTGAAACGGCCCGGCGCGCAGCGACACACACACAGCGTTTACCCGGAAACGCCGCCCGGACTGAAGAGAGGCCATCCCGGGTGCGGAGGAGGCGGGCCTCGCTGGAGCGCAGCGGGCTCCGAGAGGCAGCGCTGGTGAGATGTACAGCCAGGCGGCGTTGCCGCTGAAGGCCAAACCGAGGCAGGGACCTCGACACGGCGGGATTCGGGAGGTGAGTACCCTGCCCTGCGGGTTGGATGTACCTTGTTCTCCGCGGGGGAGGCGAACGGATCAGCGTCTGTGGCAGGAGCACGCCGGGCCCGCGGGCTGTCGGCAGCGGCGGCGGCCGCTGAGGAGGTCGCGAAATCGAAGCCGCAGCTGCGGTGCGGCGGAGAGCGACGTCTCCGTACCCAGCGCAGGGGAGACAAGATGGCAGCGGGCGGTGGTCCCGCCGCTGACAGGCACGGGATTGGCGGTGTGTCTTGCGTGCCCGCCGATGATTGGATAGAGGCGGGCCCAAGGAATGCCAGTCTCGTGCCAAACCGAGACCCGATTGGGCCAGAGGAGTGGCCCAGAGGAGGCAGGCGTCGCGTGGAGCTGATGAACAGGTAAGCCCACCGGCGTCTGTCTCTCTCTCCACCAGCGGCTCGGCGTGTCGGAGGAGTCCCTTCGGCCCGCCAAGCCGCCTTTAGAGGAACTGCTACGTGTTCTCGCCGCTCAGTGTGAGCAGCTGATGGAGATGGCGGTCGCGTCGAGAAAGCCACCGAGTGAGGCGGAGGATCGGCGCTGGCGCTGGAACCGGAGGCAGGCAGAACACGGCGGGAGTGGTGAGTGTTGCCGTTCCGTAGAGCAAGTGGGGGTTCGCGAACATGGCGTGACCGATTACGGACGGCGGCTCAGTAGGCAACTTCCCAACAGCGGATCTGGTGGCGCAGACAGCTAGCGGCGAGGAGCTTGAATATGCAGGGGCTGGTAGGATCGGGGCTGCTGAGTGCCCTGGGTCCTAGCGCCCTGCGCTCAAGCCTGCAGCTGTCTCCTGTCGCTCTGCCTGGGCGCAGAGCGGGGCTGGATTTGAGCTTTGCTGTGCTCAGACCCAGACCGTCAGCGTCCAAGAAAGAAGGAGGAACCGAAGGGTGAATGCGGTTCCTCCGATAGGAAGACGCGGCGCTGGAGTGCTGGCGTCGGAGAAGGGCCGTCCTCTGTGCGGGCAGAGGAGATCCCTGGGCGGATGGGCGAGCTGCCTGCGAGGCGGTGCGAGGCCGGCAGCGGGCGGGCATGGAACCTGCGGCGGAGGACTTCAGCAGGCAAGTTGGGGGCTGTCGGAGGGGGCAGGAGCACGGTCGTCACGACGGAGACCGGCGGGCTCGGGATGAGTGTCCTGGCTGTGCTTCTGGCCCTCTTTTCCTTTATTTTACAGGCCGAAGCCCGGCGGCGCTGAGGCCGGCGTCGGCGGGGACCTGCCCGCCTGGAGCGGGCAGCTGGAGTGCTCCACGCCGGGAGGCCTACAGTGACCCGCTGGGGAACAGCGAGGCGAGCGGCGCAGACCACAGGGGCGTTTGCGCGGCGAGGGTGCCGAACAGATGTCCCAGGGTGCCGTGTTGGACCCTGGGGACATAGTAGGACCCTCGCTGGGGGCGTGCTGCCCTTTCGGGTTGTGCCGTTGGACCCACGTGTCCTCGCTAGCGGTGGGGCACTGTGGCCCCGGCGGGCTGGAGCCCGCCGGGGCAGGAGGACATGAGGAGGGCTTGTGCCTCCTCCAGACCGCGAGGCGTCCGTCCTGGTTCTATTGGGAGCCACGGGTCGAGGGCATGGAAGCCCTACCCTGTAGGGGCCCGTGGTTGCCGCCAGGCGGCGCCCGATGCGGTTTATCCCGTGCGGTTGCGGTCGGGGCAGGAGCCCGGCGGGGCGCTTGGAGGACCGGAGGAGGCGAGTGCCTCCTCCAGACAGAGTGGGGCGTCCGTCCTGGTTAGGCAGGGGCCTGGGTACAGGGCTTTGAAGCCCAGCCCTGTAGGGACCGTGGCCACCGCCAGGCGGCGCCCGGTGCCTAATTATCCGGAGCCCGGCACTTCCGCCACACCAGGAAGTGCGGGGAAGACTTTGTGTGGCACCCGGAGAGCTGCCAGGAAGACAGCCGACACTTCCGCCACGCTTGGGCGTGGCTAGAGACGGAACACCTGGGGCTCATCCGGGAGCCTTATTTAGGCTGCCTCCCTCCAGTCATTGGTGGAAGTCGGGAGGAGACACGGAACTGAGAGAGAGAATGGGAGGCGCCAGGAAGGCACAAAGACTGTGGGCCTGGACTTGGGGAGATCGGTGCGAGAAGGCACTGGGGGTGCACGTGAGGAAAAACTTTGTAAA
The DNA here is from genome assembly GCF_016835505.1 of Polypterus senegalus. Lineage (NCBI taxonomy): Eukaryota > Metazoa > Chordata > Cladistia > Polypteriformes > Polypteridae > Polypterus > Polypterus senegalus. Next base: position 120,452,250 of record NC_053155.1, on the reverse strand, counting down.
TATTGTATATAATAAATGGTGTGTGGTGAAACAACGATGTCCGTCTGTCTGTGCCGGGGCCAGCCTTCACAATATGTACACATGTATGTATATACTGTATATATATATATATGCCAGCAACACTCATGACACTGACAAAACAATTACATTGTCAATCATGTTATGTTATTATTAAAATGTTTCCTTTTCACTTCTCTGCTACGGGTATTTTGCTATATATATTTATATATATATATATATATATATATATATATATATATATATATATATATATATATATATATATATATACACTGCTCAAAAGAATTAAAGGAACACTTTTTAATCAGAGTATAGCATAAAGTCAATGAAACTTATGGGATATTAATCTGGTCAGTTAAGTAGCAGAGGGGTTGTTAATCAGTTTCAGCTGCTGTGGTGTTAATGAAATTAACAACAGATGCACTAGAGGGCAACAATGAGATGACCCCCAAAACAGGAATGGTTTAACAGGTGGAGGCCACTGACATTTTTCCCTCCTCATCTTTTCTGACTGTTTCTTCACTAGTTTTGCATTTGGCTACAGTCAGTGTCACTACTGGTAGCATGAGGCGATACCTGGACCCTACAGAGGTTGCACAGGTAGTCCAACTTCTCCAGGATGACACATCAATACGTGTCATTGCCAGAAGGTTTGCTGTGTCTCCCTGCACTGTCTCAAGGGCATGGAGGAGATTCTAGGAGACAAGCAGTTACTCTAGGAGAGCTGGAGAGGGCCATAGGAGGTCCATAACCCATCAGCAGGACCAGTATCTGCTCCTTTGGGCAAGGAGGAACAGGATGAGCACTGCCAGAGCCCTACAAAATGACCTCCAGCAGGCCACTGGTGTGAATGTCTCTGACCAAACAACCAGAAAGACTTCATGAGGGTGACCCAAGGGCCCCATGTCCTCTAATGGGCCCTGAGCTCACTGCCCAGCAGCATGCAGCTCGATTGGCATTCGCCATAGAATACCAGAATTGGCAGATGCACCACTGGTGCCCTGTGCTTTTACAGATGAGAGCAGGTTCACCCTGAGCACGTGACAGAAGTGAAAGGGTCTGGAGAAGCCATGGAGAACATTATGCTGCCTGTAACATCTTTCAGCATGAGCAGTTTGGTGGTGGGTTAATGATTGTCTGGGGAGGCATATCCATGGAGGGTCACACAGACCGCTACAGGCTTGACAAAGGCACCTTGGCTGCCATTAGGTATCAGGATGAAATCCTTGGACCCATTGTCAGACCCTATGCTGGTACAGTGGCTCCTGGTGCACGACAATTCCTGGCCTCATGTGGTGAGAGTATGCAGGCAGTTCCTGGAGGATGAAGGAATTGATACCATTGACTGGCCACCACACTTTCCTGACCTAAATCCAATAGAACACCTCTGGGACATTATGTTTTGGTCCATCCAATGCCACCAGGTTGCACCTCAGACTGTCCAGGAGCTCAGTGATGCCCTGGGCCAGATCTGGGAGGAGATCCCCCACAACACCATCTGTCATCTCATTAGAAGCATGCACCGATGTTGTCAGGCATGTATACAAGAACACAGGGGCCATACAAAGTGCTGCAATTAAATTTTGGCAAAATGGACTAGCCTGACACATAATTTTTTCACTCTGATTTTTGGGGCATCTTTGAATTCAGGGCTCTGTAGGTTGATCATTTTCATTTCCATCAAACGATGTGGCATCCTTTCGTTCCTAACACATTACCCAGCCTATATCAGTATTGATATCCAGGAGGATTTCTTTTTCCCATTGAGATCTGATGTGTTTTCAAAGTGTTCCTTTAATTTTTTTGAGCAGTTTATAGATATAGATATAGATATAGATATATATATATATATATATATATAAATATAGATATAGATATATATATATAGATATATATATACAGTATATAGATATATATATATATCGATAGGAGAACAACACTCATATCAATGACAAAACAATTACATTAACAATCATGTTAAGTTATTTTTTAAATTTTTCCTTTTCTTTTTCATAACTTCTTTAACACACTACTTTTCCGCTGCGAAGCGCGGGTATTCTGCTAGTTTGTAAGATATTTGAAAGTTTATCCCCAGAATTAAAATATGTAATTTATGAATGTTAAAGCTTGCCCTGCATAAACCATGAATGCTTTGTGGTCAGTGCCATTGTAAAAATTTAATTCATAAGAAATTTGCTTTGTCTTTTTTCAACGTCAGATCATTTGTTTATAAAAGGCAGGAATTGTCCAAATTTTTATAATTACGGTGCTATTTATTACTTGACTAAACTCAAACAAGTCATATAAACTTTATGTCTTTGCTTGTAGCTCCTCCTGGAAAGACATTTGGACCTCTTAGGTGTACTGCTGAACATACAGTAACGCTAAATGAATGAGCATTGCTGGTCTTAGGATCTGGAATGAAAAAGAGATCGATCTGAAAAACACCGTATGTCAGGAAAAGATCAGGAAATGGATAAATACAAAATGAACCAGTGGACAGGAAAGGGTCCAAAATGCCAAAAAGTAAAAGAGGAGCTTAATTGTTGAAAACTAAAATGTCAATGAACCTCCTGAGAAACATTTTCTAAAAAATTGTTAATTAAAATGTTGCATTCTTTTATTTTTGTGTTTGTAAACTAGGACATTGGAAATACTGCTGCGCCATCTTAAATACTCATGGCATGACGGCACAACACACAGTGTTACCTCAGTCACATGACAGGGAATGGCCCTAACTGCTGGAAAAGGATGGATGATGACATGAAACATTAATGAATAAACAATGTAAGGACCAAAGCCTGAGAAAACATCTAATGTGTATCAAAGTCAATTCACATTCCCAAAGAAAAGGTTAAAATGACATGGGCTTAGTAGCAAGAAGAACTAAACAAACTGCATTTGAATGAAGAGGTTTAGAAATTTTCCACAAGCTGTGAAGATGAGGCGTGCATCAAAAAAAAAAATGGTATAATTGAAAACTTAAAGTTAAATGATAAAAGTCATTAAGCAAAATATCAACAGAAAACAAAAGGCTTTTTAAAACCTGGTAGAGCATTTTCAGGACTCTCAAAAAAATTCATAAACCTCAGAAAAAGGAACAAAATGTTAACTATCACAACACTGATAACAGTAAGCATCATGGCTGTGAAGGCAACAATTAGAAAAACAAATAAGCAAAATGGCTTTATGATATACAGTAGTGAAAACATAATTAAAAATGTGATTAAGAATGTATCTGAATTATAAAATAAAATTAGACTAAAGGGATTAGATTAAAGGAAATAATTACAGTTGATTCCAGATATAAATGTAGGAGACCTCAGTTCTTAATGGTAAATCTATCTCCATATGAAGAGCAATCTGACTGATGCACAGGCCTGCTATATAACATTAGATTGCTTGGCTGCTCCCTTGGAGTGTTCAGCTAATTTTGAGGCAAGGCTGAGCTACAGATCATGTCAATATCTGCTTAGCAGACTTTAATCTCTTTTTTATACCATTAATCCACATAATATGCTGCGCCAACATGACTGCCAGCGTTTTCCTAGCCAAGCTGTAAATAGGCGCATCATTTTATTTTAGAACTCAGCCACTTAACACATAATTGGCACAGAAGCAGTTTTCTGTAATAAGGATATACAATCTGTCCTGTTTAAAATGTGCATTAAATGTTAGATTTTTGCTTCTTTGCACTTTGGATTCAATAAGAAGAGATGGTAAATTGTGTGAAATATTAAAAGGAGATAATATCTGTTTTGCCTTAAAAGATGTATGTGTATGGAGCTTTACCTTTTTCTGCACTCTTCTGATTCTTTGCTTTTTTATCTACAAAATGCATTACAGTGTGGCCAAGTAGGCTATTTTCTTCACATAACAAAAGATTCCATATTTTTCGTTATATACAATATCTTGCTGTTACCTTAGACAGGGTTCAAAGAACATACATCCAAATGAATACTGGTTATGCCAAAGCTTGTTTAAATTTAATGTTGACCCATAGGCATTTGAGTGAAAAATAAGGCAGCATACTGGCGAATTGATTTTAATGTCCCACCTGATGCATTGCTAATGCATAGATATTCTATATTACTCAAGCAGTCATTTCTGACTCAGAGTTAAAAATGCAGTTCTAACAAGAAAGTTAGGCCTATTCATCTTTGTCTAAGGCCACACAGACTTCCAAACTAGATAAAAAAAATAATTAAATATGGAAGGAGCAGCATACCAAGCAATAATAGATATGTATTTGGCCAAGGACACCACGATTCTACATATAAAGCAAAATTCCGCACTGGATATGTACAAATAATAATTAGCTTTCTTAGCATTGGTTGTAACCAATTTCTTTTTCATTCACCCATTACAAATTCACTTAATTTATTTTCAGTGATGCAGGAGCCAGTGTCTTTCTTGGCACAAAGCAGAAACTACAACTGGGAACAGTGCACATTCATTATACCCAGTCACACATTGATAAATTTAGTTTCCAAAACCAAAATATTGTTCTCACAGATGCAGGAAGAGCAAGCGAACTCTATGAAGGCAATACCCCAAGCTGGTATCTTAATCCAGGACTCTGGAACTGTGAGACTGTCATGCTAACCACTGAGAGAGCCTGCTGCCCTTTTCTTTTTTAATGAAAAATCAGAAATCATGACCAATAATACAGGAAAGCATATAAGAAAAAGCTCAAAAATGTATATTATACAAGATAGAATAGAGTCATGACTGTGGAAAACATCTTGCATTGTTCCTCTTCTAAAGAAGGCAGACACATCTTCACCTAATGACCAATGGCACTTACAACTCACATCATAAAGACCTTTTAGAGAGTGGTCCTGGACTATATGAGTCCTCTTGTGGTAGACAACCTGGACTCACTGCAGATTGCCTATTGGAGTGGAGGGTGCAATTATCTATTTGACACACAAGGCTTATTCTCAGCTGGACAAAGCTGACAGCACTGTGAGGGTTATGTTTTTTTATATTTCTCCAGTTTCTTCAATATCATCCAGCCATTATTGTTAAGGGGTAAACTCAGAGGTATGCAGGTGGATGAGCCTATTGTGTCCTAGATAATGGACTAACTGTTAGACAGACCACAGTTTGTGAGAATCAAGGATTGCATTTCTGATACATATGTGAGTAACACTGGAGCACCACAGGAACAGGTCTGTCTCATTTTCAATTCATTATGTTCACCTCAGACTATAAATATAATACAAGGTCATGTCACTCGCAGACATTTTTATGATTCTGCACTTATGTGGTGCAATGATAAGGATGATGAAACAGAGTATAGGAGTCAGGTAGAAAACTTTGTTTCTTGGTGCAAAGACAATTATTTGTAACTTTACATCAGCAAAACCAAGGAACTGCTTATTAACTTTCGCGGCACCATAAAGACTCTATGTCCGGTCACTGTACAAGGAGTGGCTGTAGAGATGGTGCAGTTTTTATAAGTACAAGAGGTCCACATCAATGACAGGTTGGACTGATCACGTAACACAGAAGAACTATATAAGAAAAGGCAGAACAGACAGTTTTTTTCTTAGGAGACTGCATTCCTTTAATGCAGGAATTGACATCTTCCACAGCTCTGTGATTGCCAGTGCAATTTCCTCCACTGTGGTGTGCTGGGCTGGTAACATCACTTCAAGAGAAGCCTACCAAATCAACAAGCTAATTAAAAGGGCAAGCTCAGTTATAGGACACATTTTTGGACACCCTGGAGGTAGCAGCAAAGGAGAGAATTAAATGGCTAATGTTCATGTTCATGAGTCCACCATCAGGAAAACAACAATGGTGCGTATGGCAGGGTTGCAAGGAGAAAGCCATTGCTCTCCAAAAAAGAAACATTGCTGCTCATCTGCAAATTTGCTAAAGATCACATGGACAACAAGAAGGCTATTGGAAGAATGTTTTGTGGATGGATGACACCAAAATAGATCTTTTTGGTTTAAATGATAAGTGTTATGTTTGAAGAAAGGAAAACACTGCATTCCAGCATAAGAACATTATCCCATCTGTGAAATGTGGTGGTGGCAGGATCATGGTTTGGGCCTGTTTTGCTGCATCTGGGCCAGGATGGCTTGCCTTCATTGATGGAACAATGAATTCTGAATTATATCAGAACATTCTAAAGGTAAATGTCAGGACATCTGTCCATGAACTGAATCTCAAGAGAAGGTGGGTCATGGAGCAAGACAACGACCCTAAGCACACAAGTTGTTCTACCAAAGCATGGTTAAAGAAGAATAAAGTTAAAGTTTTGGATTGGCCAAGTCAAAGTCCTGACCTTAATCCAATCGAAATGTTGTGGAAGGACCTGAAGCGAGCAGTTAATGTGAGGAAACCCACCAACATCCCAGAGTTGAAGCTGAAATTCCTCCAAGCCGGTGTGCGGAAATGATCAAAAGTTACCAGAAACGTTTAGTTGCAGTTATTGCTGCAAAGGGGGGTCACACCTGATACTGATAGCAAAGGTTCACATACTTTTGCCACTCACAAATATGTAATATTCTATCATTTTCCTCAATAAATAAATGACCAAGTATAATATTTGTGTCTCATTTGTTTAGCTGGTTTCTCTTTATCTACTTTTAGGACTTGAGTGAAAATCTGATGATATTTTAGGTCATATTTATGCAGAAATATAGAAAATTCTAAAGGGTTCACAAACTTTCAAGCACAACTGTATATATATATATATATATATATACAGTATATGCACACACACTACAGAAAATTTTAAAAGAAAGAAAACAGTTGCAGTGAGGTATTGTCAGGCATATTGCTGTTGGTATAAGGGATCCCCAGTAGGGTCTCAATCACCCAGTTCAATGAATGCCTTTACAGGTACTTTGTGTCTGCTTCTCACTTATGGCTATGATTACACACAGTGATTTCTGACTTTCAGTGACTTTCAGTGAGTTACTACCCCCTAGTGTCTCCTACTTCTCGACAGTGGGTGATTTTCTTCTGTCTAGTGTCTTGAGCATTTCAACATGGGGAAATTTCTAGCATGGGTGTGATATTTAAGGACAATGAAATTCCAAATGGGTATGATTTATTTTATGTAAGATGACCAGGAGAAGCGAAGGGAACAGTGCAGCAGAATGGCAGTGAAAGTCAGAAGGATTGTTTTGTTCTAGAACAGAGCACCAAAGGAAACAAATCCAAAAGGGCAAAACAAAACAGTCAAAGGTCAAAGCAGAAAAAAAGATTTAAAAAATCAAACAAAGGACTTTTAAAATTGCTTATAATAAAGACATAATAAACATTACAGTATAAAAAATCTATGAGAATTTCAAAGAATACAAATTAAACGTCAGGTTTTATGATAGTAATGTCAAAAATATTTAAATTGGAGAAGCTCCCTATACTTTTGGATTTTTGTAATAGCTACAGAGAATTGCTCAATGTAAACCAAATTATTGTCATATGTTTTGCAACAACAGTAAATAAATTGAACAGCCTGTTTTTTTTGTAAACACTTTGGAAAGCAATTTTAAGCAACTATGTTAACTAAAGACTTTTCAAAAACTGTGTGATTTGGAAAGGAATGAAATGTAATTTACAGACATTCACTTTACTTTTCTTTACAGACATTTACTTTATGGGCAGTGCTCACACTTCACAGTCACAACAGGCTGGAGGCAATCCAGCAGCATTAGGCAGAGGCAGGTAGTAACCATGGATGGAGAGCCAGTCCATCTTAGAGTCAACTCACGCACACACCCGTGCCCACATTCATGCAGGGAAAAGTTAGGTTTGGCAATTAATCTCATGTCACTACACTGGTTGCCTGTGTCATTCAGGATTGACTTTAAAATACTGCTTATGGTTTATAAAGCCTTAAATAATCTCGCTCCATCTTATATATCGGAATGCCTGACACGTTATATTCCAAATCGTAACCTTAGATCTTCAAATAAGTGTCTCCTTATAATTTCAAAAGCTAAACTTAAAAGAAGTGGTGAGGTGGCCTTCTGCTGTTATGCACCTAAAATCTGGAATAGCCTGCCAATAGGAATTTGCCAGGCAAATACAGTAGAGCACTTTAAAACACTGCTGAAAACACATTATTTTAACATGGTCTTTTTATAACCTTACTTTAACTTAATACTGATACTCTGTATGTTCAATTCATCATAATAACTATTCATAGTGGCTCTAAAATCCGTACTGACCTCAACTCTCTCTTCTGTTTCCTTTTCCGGTTTCTTTGTGGTGGTGGCCTGCGCCACCACCTCCTACTCAAAGCATCATGATGCACCAACATTGATGGACTGAAAGCCAGAAGTCTACGTGACCATCATCATCAAGTCCTTCAATGAAAACGCTAAATACAAAGAGGACTGTTTGACTTATGTTAGGTAGATTGCCCAGAGGGGACTGGGCGGTCTCGTGGTCTGGAACTACTACAGATTTTTTTTTTTTCTCCAGCCTTTGGAGTTTTTTTTTTGTTTTTTCTGTGCACCCTGGCCATCGGACCTTACTTATTCTATGTTAATTAATGTTGACCTATGTTTATTTTTTATTGTGTCTTCTATTTTTCTATTCATTTTGTAAAGCACTTTGAGCTACATTTTTTTGTATGAATATGTGCTATATAAATAAATGTTGATTGATTGATTGATTGATACACATCTTTGGGGAAATGGGAGGAACACCAAAGGAGCCAGTTAAAAAACACACAATGAAGAATGTGCAAATTGCAAACAGACAATGACTGGGTAAGGGATACAAATCCAAGACACTCTTTCCATAAGCCAGCAGTGCTTGAGTTCAGCATTAAAACTATTTAATTTGTTTGTACTGCATACAGTTCCATTTGTATATAGAGGAGAACTTCACAAGAAGGTGCTACTATAATGGTGCTACAACTGAATCAAAACAAAGATACTGTAAGAATACATCAGACATCAGGTAAGTTGATTTGTGTTTTAAATTAAGTGATGTATTTTAATATACTTTTGTTAACCATGGAGCCAGAGATTGGCAATGTGTTGCACTTTTGTTGGAAATTCAAGTAAGAATTTTACAGTACAACATCTACTAATACCCACTGCATGATGATAAAATCACTTATTAAAAGTAAGATATTGTAAATGCCTTAGAGGAAGGACTGGCATCCAGGCTAGGATGGAGGATAATCTCTTGCCTGGACTAGATGCCTTAACACTAGAATCCCTGAAGCCTATGACAAAACTTGTAATCCCGGCCCACTGTTCCTTCAAAATTCCTTCACACCTCTCCATTAGTGTCTTTTGTTTTGTAAATGCATCGATCAGCACAGGCAGCCTGCTATCACATCCCCACCCTCAACCGAGCTCAACTTGGGCAAAAAGTTCTCACAGTTCAAGGCTTCTTATCTGCGTGTGAGGTGCCTGGAGTTGTAAAGGGTAAATAATATATCATCATTTGAAATAAATACATTTCATGTGTGTTCCATGTCTACAACGATCTGTTTAAATGTAGCATGAAATGTGAGGCATGAACCGTTGAGCACATAACTAAAAAAGAAATGTTTTTCATATTTTAGTAATAATTGACAAAATGTAGACATGAAGTTTATAATGTGTGAAGACTGAAGTCCTCACACATTATAAACTTCATGAATATCATATAAACACTTTCACAAAAGGTACAAATTGGAATTGGAATGCAGAAGTGCAACCCTGTCTTGGACCTTGGGTAATGTAACAGGGCGCTGTTAGGGGAGTGCTCAAAAACTTACTCGAAAGTGCTCCTGACTGGCAATGTGGTGACGCCAGAAGCAGTCCCAGGTTTTGCATGAAAAGAAGCTCGTCTCCTCACATTGGGGAGAGAGAGTCAGGAGGCAGTGGGTAACATATTTGGATGAAGGGAGAATTCCACTGAATTGTGTATTGCTGATTGATTCTTTGCACGGGTGATTATTGGAAAGGTGATTTGGTTTAATAAAGATCTTTTTTTTAAACACAGAATCGTGTTGGGCATTACTGTGTCTGTAGCTTTGGGCTCAGTGAGCCTTCACTCACTACCCAATCAATGACTTCTGACAATATGCAAACTTTTATACTCAACTACAGTCAATGTTGGTCACTTTTTGCATCATTTGCCATATAAATGCAAAGTCACCAGACTACAGTAACTTCTTTCTGCTCCATCCCCAGTACCACATTTCAAAAAATTAGGCAGTCTTGAGTGAAACTGCAAACTAAATGCCCAACTCAGTTTACAAATTCTCTGTATCATTGAAGTTGTCATGCATGTGCATGCTCTGATCAGGTATGCAATGCCACTTCCAGAAGAGAGGGCGCGCTGTTGCTAATAATCTTGTCTCTTCCTATCAAACGCTGATGGAAAATTATTCTACCCTCATCCCTCTGAGACCCCCCACCCCTTCTTGTCTGAACCATAGAAAGAATGAGGCACTTCAATCTCAACCCTAATCTAATGCATGATGTAGCTCTACAGTCAAATCCATCCATATCAGTGGCTTTGTATGTCTATGTTGTGTTTGCACCGTTGAGTGCCTGTTTATTTTGTTACCAAGTGATGATTTTTTGTTGATTTATTACTAAACTGGGTGGCTGGATTGGTTCCCCAACTTTTCTTTGGACTTTTTCTGTCCTTCATACCCAACAAAGTGTATATTTATCAGACATAAATATAGATGTTGGTGACCCAGTGCTGGGTATGCACGACATATGATTGTCATGAGTTTGTGAGCTCTGTTTCTTTTCACTCTCTTCCTCTTGTGTAGTTTGTGCTTTCTGCCTCTGTCATAGATAAATTCTTTTGTGAATACATCTGTGTAGGAATCAATGGTAAGATTAAAAGAACTGAGCCCTTTGGGGGCTATGATAGTTTCTTCTCTGAAAATAGACATAGGAAACTTTCCATTACAAGACACTGCCTCAACCTGTGTACCTTCAATACAACTAAGAAAAAATCTACAATACTGTTATTAATGCAATCACCAGCACAATCCTACAGAGGGAAACAATTAAAGGGGACAAAGTGTTGGTTTTGCTCTTAGGAAGGACACACCCCCTTGTAAAAAGAGAGCTGGCTGGGGCAGACCAGGCCACATCCCCCACTCAGGTTTTATGAGATCTGAGTCATGGAAGGTTGAGCATGTGGACTCCTCACTGGCATTCAGGATATTAAGTAGGAAAGATCAATCTAGGAAGGGAAAAAGATGTCAGCGAACATAATAGAGAACATATCAAGCAACCATGTAGGTACAGACAATAGCTAGGGATGCAGGTTTCCTTTGTTTTTTGTACACTGTTTTACAACAAAATATAAATAATTGATACCCAGTTGTTTTTCAATTCCTTGTATTTGTCTTCCAGACTTTGTCATTCCTGTAGCCATGTTGGTATACATCCATCCTTCCACCCCTTTTTCTAACTTCCTTCCCCAAGTCCAGTGTTTTGTGTCCATCTCAACAGCACTGGACACAAAGTGGGAAGCAAGCATGGATGGGGCTGCCAGTCCAGTGCAGGGCTCACTCCACTCATACACACATCTGCGTTCAGCCATACTGGGCTACTAATTTAGAATCAACAGTAATTAACCTAACCTGCTCTGCTGTGGTTGCTTATTTAATTACATTTGCATTTAATCCGTTTTGTTGACACTTTACAATAGGGGCCAGAAGGACTTATTGTAGTGCTATATTACACCAACAGAGCCTTTGTAAAACTATGAAAAGGACCTTCGATACTGTTTAAAAACAACAATAAATAAACAAGTCTGAATTAACACAAACTGCCCAATTCATTGTCTTCATAAGAAGTTTAATAAGTTACTTCAAGAAGTAGAAGTCCATAATAAACAAAAGTAGTCGCATCAGATATTGAAATTTGTGCTTTAATTAAAATTTTTAAAGTTTCAATACCCTCATTATAACATAAAAAATGGAAAATAATGTCATATCCATAATCACTGTTATTGAAATAGTCTTAAACGATACCACACATGCTCATTTGTAGCCTTCTGGGAGTGACTCTTAGAGGATTAGAACCACCAGTAAAGAAGAAAATACCAAAAATATTATGATATTCAGCATCAGCAACCTCAAAAGAGCATAAAAGGATACTCCATATTCCTATGATACCAATCCACATTTTTTAGAAGTTTTGAAAAGGATCAGCTTTGACCTCTCATTTCCCATTAGGGACAGGTTACTATATTGTACGCAACGTCAAGTTCTTCTGATTATGTTTGCTGAACACACCTATTGGTATACTCTTGCACAAAATGAGGTCTAAAAATATTTTTTTTCAGGTCTAGTTGGCCAAAAATAGGAAGGAGTCTTGCATAGCTAGACATCAAGACAAGTCGAATGGTGTATCATATGTGGGGATTTTCTTGTACCGGTGAGTCAGGAGGGTCCAGTTTTGAAAGTGAAGTAATTTCAAAGTGTTCATAAGTGATTTTTATGAACTTGTTAAAACGTAGGTAACATCAGCAATTAGCAAGTTTCATGTTACAGAAAATCACAGAAATCTTGGTCTGTGTGTTCATTCGTCAGTCATTACCAGGAAAAAAAGATCCTTTGTAATTGGATTACACAAAATTACGAAACTTTTCTCCCGTCTTAGCACTGTTGCAGATAACATGCCATAGTTGCCTGCCTCCAAGATTCAGACTAAAAGGTATATTTTATTAATTTCACAAGAGTGAATGTCATGAGCTAAAAGCTGCACCTGTCAGATACTATCAGCTTTCCTTGCCCCCATGGGAAAACCTTTGTAGATGTTTTAAAGAAAACTCCTGAAGTGCAGTGACTGTCACGCCCTGGTCATCACTCTGACAAACATGAAGGAATGTCCTTCTTTCAAGGGTGCACAGAAAAACAAGCTCAAGTGTAAAGAAGTGTGCTTTTTGATTCTCCTGTAATAGCATACAGCTATAATGTAGTAATCCATGTAAGTCACATTTACAAACAGCCTTCCTTTAATTGAACTAAGGTCATTCGCACTAAGAAGGCAGAGCACTGCTGTCCTGGTAGTGCTATCTGTAACGCAGGTGTTTTTTTCAGCAGAAATAAATAAATAAAATGTGCAGTATGCAGTAGGAGCTGACAAACTGCAGATCTCTGCACTGTCATTCAAAAATCAAAGCCAACAACAAATGTCTACATAACTGCTAATATGAGAAGAGCTTCCCAGAATGCAGTAATTACTTTTAGGAAAACCAGCTTCCATTTAACAGAAAGCCAGAATCTTAATTATTCATGTTTGAGAAAACGTAGCAAGAGTAGTACAGTGTTTTTTATTGATTTATTTTTCTCTTTTGAGATAACTTTTTTGAAGGTCTCTAGTGGAAGTAGCTTCTAAAATTAGCAGTAATTACAATAAGTGTTTGGAACACACCGCACAGTTTACATCAGCATTGCAATACCAAAGATGGAGACCAGGGATCCTGACCTAGGTGAACACAATAATGTAGATGTCAGTTTTATCATTTTTTTTGTCTGCAGAGAAAATAAACTTGAATTATTTTGTTGGGGATAGACTATACACAGCCTTAAGTAAGGGCAGGATTAGTCCTACACGTGTTTTTTTTTAGATAACTTGACAACTAATATTCATTATAAAAGAAATTATGATTCAGATGTTTCATTTACATTTGGTAGTTCTTTAAGTTTGAGATTTACTCTCTGTGACACTACATTAGTTCTGAAAAAGCCAACACTGAGACTATCTCTAACAGGTAGGGCAGGGCAAGTGGAGTCCATGCTCCAGTGTGTAAAACTCAACGGTAACAATCTGAGGTTTTTTTTTTTATTATTAAAAGCTTCTGTCCATTGAGGAAAAAGTGTGAACCATGCCTCCTTGCCCACCCTGTCCGGAACATGGTGAACGATGATCAAGAAATGATCAGGCATTTACAGACTAGCTTTCATGAGACGCGCTCCTCTGCTTAAATCTATTGTCCTGGGTGCTTGATCAGCACTGATCTTGGGAAAGATCCTGGCTTTGATCAGCTCATACATCTGGGAAAAGTGAGGAGTGCAGATTTTTTTCTGAGCACAAGTGAGCAGTGCGAGTTGGAGGTGGTTTGAGGCAGTGGACGTGGCAGAGAAAAGGTCATTGGCACTGCATGGAACAAGGGGTGAAAGATCATACTGGTGGCTTCAGTATTTAGGGGCAGCCGAGGAAGGAGACAGCCTCTAGTAAAGCTCATGTGAGGAAGCAAGGAAAAGACACTTTATTTCACAATGTATCTATACTAATAAAAGTCAAAGCCCTCACTGACTGACTGACTCATCACTAATTCTCCAACTTCCCGTGTAGGTGGAAGGCTGAAATTTGGCAGGCTCATTCCTTACAGCTTACTTACAAAAGTTAGACAGGTTTCATTTCGAAATTCTATGCGTAACGGTCATAACTGGAACCTACGTTCGTCCATATATGCGGCTATAGCCTGCAGCTCGGTCGCCGTGTGTTTAATTTTTCTATCTGTCTTTCCTTCCGGTGTTGTGCCTGCCTCAGCAAATATACAGCACAAGGCAGGAACAATACGTGAACTTGCTGGCGCTAAGGCACCATGTCCTCACATGTTTAATTATTGACAACTAGCAAAATACCCGCGCTTCGCAGAGGCGAAGTACTGCCTTAAAATTTTTATTAAGAAGAAAATGAAACATTTTTAAACTGAGCGAAAATATACCAACAATTATTTGTTAAGGATCTCTTTGTATACAATATTGTCAGTTCAGCCCTCCGGTTGTAATATGACCAAGCTGTGCGCTAAGCTTACTCTTGAGCATGCAACATACAGTTGGCCATGTGAAAAGTAATCTTGTTTCATATCTCACAGCTTGGATTGCTGCTGTCATAATCGGTTTGAGTTTCATGGTTTGTTTCAATTACGACAGTATTTGCAGGACTTGTGTTGAAGTGACATTCGGCATCTGTCAAGCGTTGTAAGCATACAACCGGTTTCATCGATAACTTCACATCCAGCTTTTGCGAGTTTAAATATTCATAAACATCAAAGTGTCCACTACTCAAATCGTCACCTGTGAATCTAAGATGTTTAAGAGGCATTGGCGGTTGTCGAAAGGTGTAAAATATTTAGCCATTTCGGTATACTTGAAAGCGACAACCGAACAATTCAGCGGCAGCCATCAACTCACATGCAGAACCATAGGTGAAGGGCTTAAGCATTTCACTCTTTTAGTGCTCCTGTGTAGTACAATTATCTCCTGTACCGTCATTAGTCCACACCTTGAACCTGTCCCAGTCATTCAATATATAAGACACAATGTTCCTCTGGATATCAAGAGTGAGCCTGATATGGCCGTGCAATATGTAACAAAGAGAATGGAAAAAGCAGGTGACATCTCTGGGCATGGAAACCACTCGGTAAGTGACAGTTCATTGATCGATGGTGATCACCTCGATAGACATGTTAATGGGGGTACGGTTGGAACAATAAAGGAAATGGGTACCTGAACAATGTAAAGTAAGTCTAAAATACCTACACAATAACTATAATCGTAATAAACAAACAATAAAACAGCGGAGAAGCTGTGGATTAAATAAAAACGCCGCCTCACACGGTGACCGAGCTGCAGTCTATGGACGTATATATGTACGTAAGTAGGATCCAGTTAGTGTTGGGAACCCGCGTAGCAAATTTCTTGAAGATGGGCGCATAAGTAACAAAGACCGTTGAAAAGTTCAATATGGCGGCCAACAGTGGCGTCATACCACCGAAATACTGTAAGTGCGTACATTGGTTTCGGTTAGCACAGGGAAGCCGCCTACCAAATTTTGTGAAGATGGTGCCATAAATAAGAAAGTTCAACATGGTGGACATTGTCGACCGTTACGCATAGAATTTCGAAATGAAACCTGTTTAACTTTTGTAAGTAACCTGTAAGGAATGAGCCTTCCAAATTTCAGCCTTCTACCTACACGGGAAGTTGGAGAATTAGTGATGTTGAAAAGTTCAATATGGCGGCCGACAGTGGCATCATACCACTGAAATAAGTACGTACATTGGTTTCGGTTAGCGCAGAGAAGCCACCTACCAAATTAAATGAAGATGGGGCCATAAATAAGAAAGTTCAACATGGCGAACGTTGTCGACCATTACGCATAGAATTTCGAAATGAAACCTGTTTAACTTTTGCAAGTAAGCTGTAAGGAATGAGCTTTCCAAATTTCAGCCTTCTACCTACACGGGAAGTTGGGAGAATTAGTGACGTTGGAAAGTTCAATATGGCGGCCGACAGTGGCGTCATACCACCGAAATAAGTATGTACATCGGTTTCGGTTAGCACAGGGAAGCCGCCTACCAAATTTCGTGAAGATGGGGCCATAAATAAGAAAGTTCAACATGGCGGACGTTGCCTAACTTTTGTAAGTAAGTTGTAAGGAATAAGCCTGCCAAATTTCAGCCTTCTACCTACACAGGAAGTTGGAGAATCAGTGATGAGTGAGTGAGTGAGTGAGTGAGTCAGTCAGTCAGTCAGTCAGTGAGGGCTTTGCCTTTTATTAGTATAGATACAGATTATTTAAATGAAGATAAAGTTTTATCTATTTAATATAATCAACAAATTTTGCTGCATTTCACCTTAAAAATGATATCGTCATCATATGTAAATACGTGCTTTATAAAGTGGCGCAGGTTGTGCAATATTATAACTGTAGTGCAAGTGTACAGTGGGGTAATTGTACTTATAAGTATAAACAGTTCTACAAGGAGCAATTGATTGAGTGCATTTATAGTTCTTGGGATGAAGCTGTTTCTGAACCACGAGTTCCGTACAAGGCTTTGAAACGTTTTGCTGTCGCTGAGGCAGCATGTGCTTGATGCTGTATACCAATAATTTCCGATCAGCTGCTGCTGTGATTCCCCACTCAGATACAGTGATATAAATTCTCCGAGTGGTGCAGTGAGAGTAATATGGAAAAAGATGATCCACTTTGGCAACCCTTAAAGGGAGCAGCTGAAAGAAGAAAAAGAAGAAGATGGTGCAATGAGAGTAACAACACTAAAGCAGTTATGGTATTTGGAATTCTATGGCTATTCCCTGGGCCATTATATTGTTACAAGTTAATTACAATCAGATGCATTACACTAATAAACAATATGTGGTTAGTTTCAGTGTATTTATAAAGCTGCGTCAGGAATGTGGCTCTAAGAAATAAAGGGTAACCACTCAGGAAGAGTAGCACTGCTTTGACACTGAGCGCCACCAGTCTGCAAAACCAAGCAGAGAACTTACGTACGACAGGGTATGAGCTACCGTGGAAATGTGCGTGGCTTTACGCCAAGTGTAAGTTTTATACATTGCAATTTGAACGTGGAAGCATTTTTATGCAACATTTCTGTGCGTACGCACCATTTATACTTGAGGCACCTGGTCTTTTCAGCTGGGCTGAGACTTCAGTAAAAGCAGTGACCAGCTGAGGTGGACCTCCGACATCTTGTCACTTCTCTTCAGTCAAGCAGGGCTCCTGGAGCACTTGATCATTCCTGCTTTCCCATATTCCTCAGCAAGACTGACCTACCCTGAAGCATTGTTCACCAAGCCCCCTTTTTAGGGCTAACAACTGCTCTACCTCCTTTCCACAACACTGGCATGAGCTCCTAATTCTTTAGTTACCTTTCTCTTTATAATTTCTCAATTATTTTTCCTCCTTTTTTCCCTACTCACGCTCCTTTGAAATAGTTGAGCCATTCATTGCTGTATGTTAACAAGCCAACAGCTAGCTTCCCCATTCAACACCCTACGGCCACATTATTTTACAGGACACCCACACCCACAAGTTTGAGCCGTGCTGTTTTTGATTTTAAATGATATGTTGCTTTAGACCACAGGGTCAGCTTCAATGGCTCTAGCCTTCAACCCCAAAGAAGAACTGAAAAGTTCAGGTGTTCAGGTGAAAGGTTGTATGAGGCCTCCAAAACACCCAAAAATCCAGCCAGGAGCTTCACTGACATGCCCAGAAGAGACTCACCTAAACTTAGCTAGGCCCCAAATCCTACCTGCTAGCTTCATCTGAAGCATGCTCCTAAAGTGGGGAGCTGGCTTTAAAAGTTTAAAATGCCATGAACTTGCATCAATACATTAAAATATCTCATAAAGGAGAGAAACCTATCAGTTCATCAGTTTCACTAGCAAATTAAAAAGTAAAGATTTATTAAGAAAAATAGAAAAATAAATAAAAAAATGCTCAATAGAGCAAAAAAGGCAAATAGATTTGCCTAAATAGGCAAACCACAGCTAACAAGATGCAATACATGATCCAGTAACAGTAATTTCAAAACAGAAGCAAAAATCCAGAATATAACAAGAAATGCAGTACTCACAAAAAACTCCAAATTCGATTTAAAGTTCTGCTGTTGAGTCTGTCTTGCCTGACTGAATATAAAGCCAGAAGTGGACTCATCAGCTGTAATGTCAGAGTGGCCCCTATCTCCTGGGGCTCCACCCACAAAGTAAAAGACAAAATGGTCACACATTTAAAGTTACATGAAACAATTACTAAATCATTGACAAACATAATAAGAGCTACATAAAATATGAAAAGTAACCCCTGAAGGGATGCCAGGCACAAAGAAAATTTCACATATTCCAAGACATAAAATTGCCTTGAGAATATTGTGAAAAGTGGAAAAAATTTGATTATGATGATTAAGTTAAGTTTGCTATAAACATTTTAACAATATGTTAAATTATGGAGGAGAGTCTCCTATTGGGCGGCACGGTGGCTTCCCGGGTCCTCTCTGCGTGGAGTTTCAATGTTCTCCCCATGTCTGCGTGGCTTTCCTCCGGGTACTCCGGTTTCCTCCCACAGTCCAAAGACATGTAGGTTAAGTGCATTGGCGATTCTAAATTGTCCCTAGTGTGTGCTTGGTGTGTGTGTGTGTGTGTGCTCACCCTGTGGTGGGCTGGCACCCTGCCCAGGGTTTGTTTCCTGCCTTGTGCCCTGTGTTGGCTGGGATTGGCTCCAGCAGACCCCCGTGACCCTGTAGTTTGGATATAGTGGGTTGGATGATGAATAGATGGAGTTTCCTATTTATGTCATTTTTGCATGACATTATCATCTGTTGGGAGATGGTGGGCAGTGCCACACGTGCCCTAAATGTAGTGATGTCACCTTTTATCAAATTTCTGTTTGACAGGCTACCCAGCTGTGAAGAGATCAACACAAATAACATAATGCGGACACACAACAAGGGATAGCCGCTCAGAAAGCCCATTTCTCAAGCTCACCCTGGTAACTGGGGGTCCCCTCTAAGTGTCAGTATGGGTAAATAGATCATATGTATTTGAAGAATTTCCTGGAAGTAAGACATTCATGGCTACTAATGCTGCATTCATGTACTATCACACAGATAGTAAATACAAGTTTCCGAATTGGAAATTCCACGTGACTGCCCTACAAACTTGGAGCCATGAGTTGGACAAATCAAAGAGAAAACAAATCTAACCAAATTCTCCAAGCTGTGATGTAATGTTGTCCTTTCACCTTAGTCAACTGTATAAAATAAGAAATATAACCTAGTCAGCCAGAAATGCAATTCTTGTAGCCTCATTAAACTCATTAAAAATACACTTTACCTTTAGCTACTTTTTTTTTTAACAAAACCAAGTAAAAAAATCAACAATGGCAACATGTTTCTCCAAAATGTCCAACAGAAATTCACTTGAACTCACTGGGAGGTAAAACATTATAAATCAGAACTCCCGAAAGCAGCACATGAATGCATCATAAAGTAAGAAAGCAATCATGAAGGATGGGCAGTATGCCAGGAAGTTTCCTCAGCTTACCAGAGAACACTTGAGGTGCTCCCAAGGTAAATAATAAGGGCCCTGTTATATGAGTGTTGCCTGGCCTTTTAACTGTGTATCAAGACTCCCAGGACTTTCTTGTAAGTTACTGGCCCCAGAAATGGTTCACATGGACTGTCCTGAAAGTAATCCCAAAGTGGAGATTAGAAGCTATGTCTTGGTTCTTGATCTTGGACTTCAGTGATAAGGTGGGACAAAGGTCCTACTGGTAGGAAGAGGATGCAGCCTAAGGTTGGTGAGGAAGCTGGAAGAGCTGTGATTTTAGGAGGTGAGAAAGTAGGAAAGGCCCCACACGTGAGACACAAAGACTTGACCCTTTGTAGCTAGGCCCAGAGACGAAGTCTGAGTTAAGTTAGACTAGATAGATCTTTCTTGGTGCACTTTGTTCCAGGTTTGGATGGCACGCTGAGGTGACCAGCCCATCACAGTGTCTTATTTGATTTATAATCTACTCCATCAGTGTATATTGCTCTGTAACCCATCCATCCATCCATTTTCCAACCCGCTGAATCTGAACACAGGGTCACAGGGGTCTGCTGGAGCCAATCCCAGCCAACACAGGGCACAAGGCAGGAACCAATCCCAAGCAGGGTGCCAACCCACCGCAGGACACACACAAACACACCCACACGCCAATTTAGAATCGCCAATCCACCTAACTTGCATGTTTGGATTGTGGGAGGAAACCGGAGCACCCGGAGGAAACTCACGTAGACACGGGGAGAACATGCAAACTCCACGCAGGGAGGACCCGGGAAGCGAACCCGGGTCTCCTAACTGTGAGGCAGCAGCGATACCACTGCACCACCATGCCGTTGCTCTGTAACAAAACAGTAAATATATTATATAGTAGCATAATATGTCTAAATCCATGTAATCCATTTCGGTGTCACCGAGGGCTGAAGACCATCCCAGGAGCAATAGGCACAAGGCAGGCAACAGCACAAAACAGTTTTCAAATACTCCGACTCCCCCACACAGCCACAAGCAGATCGAGCCAGTTTGGAAGAGGCAACCACTTCATTATTGTATAGCACCCTTCACTAAAAATTCAAAGTACTGTAACAAAGTTTACAGCTGAAACACAAACTCCACAAATTCAACATCCAGAAGCAGGATTAGAGCCCAGTACACCGGATCTGTGAGGTAGCAGTTATATTTACCCAATGTGCTAAATGTCATTATCAATATAGTACAAAAAGAAAGTGCATTGTGTGTACAGAATTGAAAATGCAATACAGTACAAACCAATTATTCTTCTTCTTCTTGGTCCTTTGGCTGCTGGCTTACATTCACAACCAATTTCTTTATTAGACATTAGCCTTTGGTTAATGGTGCAGACCACTTAATAAAAAGGCTTGGTCTTACTTACCTTCTCACTTATAAGAAATTCCAGTCGGTGGGTCATTAAACATTAGGAGAAAATCAACAAATTTGTTTTTGGAAGAAAGTCAATTGAATACTGATGAGCCCCTTCATCTTTTTTCTTTTTTTGTAAATATTTGTTCAAACATCTACTTTATTTGATTAGATTAGATAGACTTTATTATTCCAAAGGTAAATTTAGATGCATATAATAGCAGTAACATGAAAAGTAAAGAGATGGACTCGCGGAACAAATAATGCAATCAATCATTAGACAGACAAATAAATGATAAATAAATAAATGTATATTGTGCTGAACTTAAAGAGTATAAGAATTAGGCCTGGGGCACTGGAAGAAAGCACTGAATTGCCTATGTACTGGACCCTGTTCCCACTCATGGCCAGGAGGCCAGAGCAGTGAATATTAAGGGGCAAGGCATATCCTATCTCAGTCGGGAGCTGGGCATGCCATGCCAACATGGACAGACTGGCATCCTGGTAGGATCCTTGCCAAGCCGGGAATCATAGTAGTGGATGGTCATAGGGAGGTATCACTCCAAGACTGCATACACCTCCTGCTGGGTGCTGGGTGGCAGCATTCCTGAGTCCATGTATCCAGATCCACTACTGCAGGGCATATTGGTGGTTCTTGTCCTGAAGGGCACCCCTGTAGGGTTTCGTGGATGCTGCCAGGATGTGCTGCAGAGAATGGCTGTCCCTACTTTGTGAGGCTTCCACCTAACCTGGAAGAGTTTCCTAGATGCAATGTGGTGGCACCAAAACTACTCCTGGATTTGGAGTTAAGGAAGCCACTCTACATTACCCATAAATGTTGGAATTGGGATGAAGAAGACAACGCTTGCCAGGAGAAGAGTGGAGGAGATTCATTAATATATTGTGGTTAGTCATGTGCTAGAATAAAAAAGGCGTTTTCATAAAAAAAAATCTCTTGATTTGAACCCTTAACTATGTACAGGCACTTGTGTCTGGAGTCTAAGGCTCTGGAGTGCCTCTTTTGGTTACACGTAATAGCAGTGGATGAAAAAGACCTCCAGAGGAGCTTCTTAGCTCAACTATGGCTAAAAATGCTCCAAGAGAGCACCTCCTAGAGCTTATGGAGAGTACTTTTAATGATGGCATCCAGTTTTGCAGTAATGAACAAACATAATATATACCATTCAGTTACGGGAAAAAAATGATAAGCATAAAAGCAAAATGAGGCAAAATGAATGTGGGCATTAAATTAATTGTATGCATTAAAATCAATAACTGCATTTCTCTCTAGTTCACAGAGAAATAAAACCACACAAAAGAGAGTAAAAAAAAAAAAAGCTAGCTAAGTAAGCGATGCTCCATTAACAGCTAATTTTAACATTTTGTATAAGAAGTCAGAAGGATTGAAAAGCAGCAGTCACCCTGGGTTCCCAGACTGATGCTAAAAACCACTGTTATAGACATTATTGTGCTACCACTTAAGAAAATGAGATCAAACTGAGGTGGGGATGTTAAAACTGAAGCAGCCTTCAGAACAGAGAAAGACAGCATCAGAAGATCTTATTTGAACAACAGGATCTTATAACATGTGCAGCATCACCAAGGTATTCTGTGGTGATCGATTTGTGCTTTGCAATAAACAACTCTATAAAAGTTAATGATCCACTGGTAGTGGAACAAACTGCCCCCCAATAAAATGCCTGAATTATTCATCCATCCATTTTCTAAACTTGCTATTACCATGAAATACTTAAATTTAATATCTGGCTTAACTCAACCAGCATTGAACAGCTTCTTTTGATTAACTTTCTTAGATTTTTAATTTAATTATATGAATGAGTGATATAGTAATAGTTCTTTTAATAAAATGAAGTGAAAAATGTGGATACAAATATTATCTGATGTCAATGCTTACCTACACCAGCTGTGAAAAGCAACAGTATGGAAGCAACACAGTACATCATCTATGGAATAATTCAGCTGCAAGGGAAATTTCACAAGTGAGTCTCTGCCCAATGATCCATTTGTACTTGATAACTGCAAAGGAGAAAAACAGGGGTCCTGAGTATGATACAGCTTAGAATGGGGAAGTTTGGATTTACAAAATTATACAGGGTCAGCTACCTCCTCAAGGGAGGGCAAAAAAGAACAGAGAGGAATATGACTGGAAGTTTCAAGCAGTTCTTAATTAGATGCATCTCTGTATTTGAACAAGAGCTTATTGTGTCATTTCATCTTCAGTCATGTGAAAAATCTAGACATATAAAAATGTCATGTAAACAATGTCTTTAGAAAGGCACAATTAAACTTTGTAGTCCATAATATAAGCTTTCAAACACAAATGCATGCACATAGACTGTGCGTCTATATCTGTTGTCACAGACGGCCAGTGTCCTTGCCCGGCCGGGACGCTTTTTCACTGAGAGGACCAGAGGAGCAAGTGTGGGCAGCACAGTGCCTGCCCCAGGATGTTTGACGGCAGCCCCCATGGGTTGCAGTGGTGCCTTGGATTCCCAAAGGGCTTCATAGCAGTTGGAGTCATCTACAGCCCTGTTGGGATCTGGGGGTGCAGTCATGGGGTGCTGCAACAGCTGCTGAGCCCTCTTGGGCGGGTTTTCCACCACACCCGGAAGTGCTGCCGGAAGTAGGTCAACAAGCACTTGGAGCACTTCCGGGGATGTTATTAAAGGAGCCAGCAGTCACCACTCTGGGAGCCAGAGCCGGGAGGAGGGAGACAAAGCTTGCTGGAGAGGAGTAGAGGAGAAAGAAAAAGAAACAGAAAGTAAAGTATTGGGATTGTGCTTGTGTTTGGAACTTTGTTGTGGGGTCGTGGGAACGGGGAAGACATTCTCCACGAGAGAAAAGAAAATAAAAAACTGTTTTTTTTTATAAGTGTGCCTCCTGCGTCTGTCTGTGTCTGGTTAAGCGCTGGTATAGCGCCATCTACCTTCACACTATCTATATCTACATATATATAAAATGTAAAACTGACTCGATCACTCTCTCACTCATCAGCAAAGATACTATTTTTTCTTTAGTTAAAAAGCTGAAATTTGGCAGGAAGGTATGTTTAAGGTAGTAGGTTCACTAAGAAAAAACATTTCAATATATCAATAGTTAGGGGTAAAACCCTACCCTGACAACAGAAAAACTAAATACTCCTACATTTTAAAAATGCTTTGACTAATATAATGGAAATTTGGTAATGTTGTACAGAAAAGAAAATTAACCAACCTGTGTTTTTTATTTCTCAATAAATTGTTTATTTGTCAATAATTATTAATACTATGCTAATGAGAGCAAGCATTATGCAAATGAACAACGGAGCAGAAGCAATTGAAAGGCCAATCCAACACCAGCACTGATCAACAGATGGATGATTGAAGAAGAGGCAGCATCCTGGACAGGAAAACAGAGATGTTATCATATTTGGTGTGTACAGTCGTATGTGTCACGGAAGGAAAGTTTGTCGAATCTCAATGAAGATACAAAGCTGAATGGTTAGTTAGCAAATGCACTATAAAGCACCAGTGAAGGTGCCAGGTGATGTGGCTGTGAGTGTAGATCTTGCTTTGCTTGAAGAAAAAGCAGAGGGAGAGAGAAGTAGAGGTGGAAGTGGTGTCCTTCTAAACAAGACAATCCGGGATAAACGGAATCACTTTAAAATTTACAGGTCTCCCATGAGCTACTCCAAAATAATATACATTTGCATCTACGGATTTTAAAAAGTGACAAGCAATCGACTACACTATCCAAAATCATTTACATTTAAATGCGTGTCTGCTTACTTTGAATGAGGATGGCACGCCACTCTCAAAAATTATTTATATATAAATTTGCATGCATGTGTGGAATTGAAAGGGGGGACATACAACTGATGAAAACACAAAAAGAAACACTTGAACGAACAATGTAAACAAATGGAAATTAGATAATCTTAATAATGATAATATATACTCAAATTTTAAAGTATTAACCATTTAAATTAAAAGAATACACTTTTCTGTATAATTGTTTAGCAATAACTATCAACAAAAGGCAAGTCACTAAGAAGAACAGGAATTGAATTACTGCAGGAATGTGTTAATGTTGGGCCATTGTATATAAAATAGTAAACAGCTCCAGTGGCGTAATATTATTATGATGTCTTACTTATCTGAACTTATCTTACTTATCACACTTTATCCAAGGTGACTTATAAAATCTGAGATACGTTACATTTCTTTTGTTTTTCCAGTTGGAGAACAGGCAGTGACTTTCTCATGGTCACACAGTGTCAGTATGGGGATTTAAACCCACAACCTCTGGGTTTGAAGTCCAAAGCCTTAACCACTACACAAGATTGCATGCTAATAACAGGAACCCATGGAAAAAAAAAAACTACAAATATCATATACAGAAAAGTACTTAATTACATTGTACTTCTGATATATCCGATTAAAAAAAGGACTGTAACTGACGGCTATTGTCATACGAAATATCCTGAATGGTAAGGTGAGGTTCTACTGACTAGAATTAACAGCACCACTGACTCAAACTCTCTGTCCTCTGCTTTCACTTCCCTTCTTAACCATCCTCCACCTCGTATTCTATCCCCCCACCCCACCACCGTCTGCTGATGACTTTGCCGCCATATTTCAGGATAGGGTTACTGCCATCAGCAGTCAGTTTTCAGCCTTGCTGACACCTATTACTGTATACCTCATTCCAAGCAACACTCATCATTCTCCACATTCTCTCCACTGTCTGCCACTGATATTTCCAACCCCCTCTCTGATCACCCCACTACCTGTCCACTCACTCCTATTCCCTCACATCTCCTTCAGACAATTTACCCTTCCTGCGACTACACACATCATTAACACCTCAATCAGCTCAGGAACATTCCCTAACATCTTCAAACATGGACTCATAACCCCACTTCTCAAAAAACCAGCACTCAATCCATCCCAAGTTAACAACTACAGGTCTGTCTCTCTCCCATCCTTTCTTTCCAAAACACTTGAACATGCTGTTTCTAATCAGAATCCATTCTACTGTGTAAAGAATAAATTGCTTGATACCAACCAGTCCAGCTTCAAAAAGAATCAGTCGCCTGAGTCAGCTCTACTGACATGGTCAACCATCTATGCCATGCTGGAGCTACCAACATGTCATCAGTCCTGATTCTGCTAGATCTCTCTTCTGCCTTTGACACGGTCAACCAAGACATCTTTCTTGCCACCTTCTCTGACCTTGACATCACTTAGACTGCTCTCAGGGCAGATTCTACAGTGTGTCCTGGTGAGGGGAGTTGTCAAAGTCACACCAGTCATGCACTGGTGTCCCCAAGGATTGGAGCTGGGTCCTCTACTCTTTCTAAGTACACCACCTTGCTGGGCTCTATCATCCAATTACATGGGTTCTCTTATCAGTGCTATGCTGATGACACACAGCTGTACTTGTCATTCCCCCCAAATGACAATACGGTATCAGCTAGAGTCGCTGCATGTCTTACTGATATCTGAACCTGGATGAAGGACCACCACCTACAGGTCAACCTGGCAAAAACTGAGCCTCCTGTGATCCGATCCAGCCACTCTGTTCAGCTCCCCATCTCTGTACAGCTTGGCTCACTGTTGGTAACACAGTCAGTGTTGGAGTGGTATTGATGAGCAGCAGATTCGTGCTGTACAAAATCCACAAGATCAAACCTTATCTGACAGAGTATGCAGCACAACTTCTGGTCCAGGCTTTGGTCTTGTTGTGTCTGGACTACTGCAACTCACTTCTGAAAGGAGTGCCCACATGTTCTATCAAGCCACTGCAGATAATCCAGAATGCAGCGGTGCGTCTTATACCAGCCAAGATGAGCACGTCACTCCTCTTTTCAATTCACTACATTAGCTCCCTGTAGCAGCACACAATAAGTTCAAATCCCTGATGCTTGCCTACAGAGTAGTCTTAGTGTCAGCATCTGTGTATATGGAGACACTGGTGAGGTGCTAGGCTTGTTGCCCACTCAGGCATGCCTGGGAAAAGCATCTGCTGATGCCACCTCTACATGGTATCAAGTCTCAATCGAGACTCTTCTCCTGTGTAGATCCAAGTTGGTGGAACGAGCTGCCCACCTCCATCTGAACTGCTGACTCCCTCAATGTATTTAACAAGCAATTAAAAACCCATCTGTTCTGTAAATATCTGTCTAATTGAAAAGAAGAGAAAAAAAAACTTCGCACTGTGATACTTTACATTCTTGGTTATTTGGTTCAGTTTAATTGCTTTATTGATTGTAATCTATGATTTTAAATCTATGAGTTATTAGATCTTCACTTGTGGCAATCAACTTATGTTACTTGTCCTATTACACTTGCTCAACAAACAGGCCTTGGCCTATTGTTACTTGATTATTTACCTCTTTAGTATGTTGCTTTGGATAAAAATGTCTGCTAAGCAAATAAAATTAAAATGTAAATGTTGTGAATAGATGAGTAGTAATTTCCTCAAACTATGGAACTCTATAAAGACCCTGGATTTCAAACCCTGAGGTTGTGGGTTCAAGTCCTGCTACTGACACTGTGTGACCCTGAGTAATTCACTTGACCTGACTGTGCTTCACCTGGAAAAACAAAAGAAATGTAATCATTTGTATCATAAATGTTGTAAGTCGCCCTGGATGAAGCCATCAGCCAAATGCGTAAGTGTAAATGTAATTGTTGATAAAAATGGAAAGTGGAGGTCGTAGACATAACCTTCACCCCTTTGCATTAAAAATCCAGGCGGAGGTAAAGAATTTTTGTGCAATCGTGGACTCTGACTTAACTTTAAATCGCATATTAGCCATATTACTATGACTATATTTTTTCAATTAATGAACACTGCAAAATTAGATCTCTTCTGACACTGTAAAATGCTAAGAAATGAATTCCCACTTTTGTCAGTAGTTGACTAGATTACTGTAATGCACTCCTAACTAGATATCCTAAGAGAGAAATCAATTAATTTAGAAAGCAGCTAGAATCTTACTCAGAAAACAAATCGGAGCACTTCTCACCAGTTGCAGCATCATTATACATAGGTTATCTGTGTTCTTTAGAATGGACTTCAAACTACTAAAAAAATGTATATAAAGCCTTAAATAATCTTGCTCCTTTTTATACTTTAAAGATCCTAAAGTCATAAATAAAGATTTTCTAATAGAGGTCTGCTTTTATTCCAAGAGCCATGCATAAAAGAAGTGGTGAAGGAGCCTTTAGCTGTTATCCACCAAGAATCTGGAATACTTTAAAAATAGAAATATGCCAGGCAAACACTGGCTCATTAAAAAAAGACTTCTATAAACCCGTTTTTTAAATTTTGCTTTTTATAGCTAGATTTAAGTTCTACTCGTAATAAACTATAAATCTGTAAAATTCCCATATTCCTCAATGAATTTGCAATCATTATTAATCCCTATTTTTCTGGAGTTTTTTTTTTTAGGGTCTTCTGCGTTTGTATTTTGCACCATCACCACTTGACCAAAGTCCTGTGCAGCCACCTTTGATGTTGGAATGAAAGCAGACACCAGAAGACTCCCTATGTCCAATTCCATAAAATGAAGCCGAAAAGCAATAAGGGACAACTTAAAAACATTTATGTTAGGTACAATACCTAAAGGGGCCTGGTTGGTCTGTTGGCCTTGAAACCCCTGCAAATTTAGTTTTTTCGGCTTATCTGGAGTTTTTTATTTCTGTCTTTCCTGGCCATGTGACTTTACCATCAGATTCATCTACTTCTCTATTAATTTTATATCTATTGTATGTAGTGTGTATTATATATTTTGGTTATGTTATTTATTTATTAATATTCTTATCTAATTTTAATTTGTTTTTCTTTGCTTGTACTTGTTTCTTTGACATCTTGTAAAGCACTTTGAGCTACATCCTGTATATGAAAATGTACTATAAAAATAAATGTTTTTGTGTGCTGTTCATGTTGTGCACTCTGCATACTCTTCTCATGCAGCTTGTCTTTCCTTTACCTCAAAGCTGTTTTGTTTCAAAACTTGAGGTGTTGCTGTTTCAGTTTATTCATGTTATGGTTAAGTCATGGTTATTACCTTGGTTTAAAGTTATTTCTTGTAATCTTTTAATCTTATTAAGTTTCAGTCTTTCGTAAATCTGTTTTTGGTTTGCATTTAGGTCAAATTCTGCAGTGGCCAGGCACCCTGCCCGGGGTTTGTTTCCTGCCTTTTTTATTTTTCTTTGTTTATGTTTTCTTCAATTAAGTAAGTAAGTAATTAAGCATTGTGTGTGTATTTTTGAAGGCATTCCCTGTGTTTTGTGTGCAGAGCCCGAAGAGACAGAACTGCTGAAGGGCTGCCCTCAGCCTTTATATTGTGAAGCTGGGAGTGGATCTTTCACTGGTTCGCTGAAGTTCTTAGAGTGCATTGATTATAAGTATTGATTTTCTGACTTCTGGATTTTGCTTCTGTTTGTGGGTTCTGATGTGTTGCCAGGATGACACCCCCACCCCCCATCCGACTGGTGTTCAGATTCATGTTTTATGTCTGTTTTGTTCATTCCTGGGGTTTTTTTTTATTAATATTTTGTTGCTTATGCACAATGTTTTTGGTTTTTTTTCCTGCCACTCACCATTAAAAAAACTGCTCTCTGCCCTATACAGTATATGCAGAGGGTCTCCCACAGTTCCTGGAAGTTCATTGTTAATGCACTCTAGAATTGGTGAGTTATGTCTTTTGCTGTGCTAAATATTTTTGTGAAATTTTGGATTTTTCATCTTTTGCTCTAATTCTCGACTACTCTTGAGATTGCATATTGGGATTTTTGGTCACCTTAGATTGCCTTGCTTGCAACTCCTATTTGTGCTCTACACAGCTTCAGTGTTTAGTAGAGCCTTTGTTTTATTTTAAAAAGATTCTACATGGCCCTTTTTGAATCAAGTCAGGGTTTTTGATAGGATTTCCCCATCAAACTGGGCATTTTTGGAACTGATCAGGATTTATATATTTTGAGACTCCAAGCTGGTAACGAAATGAACCACCCAAAAAAAAAACAAAAAAACGGTCAACTTAGCAGCAGCTTTGTGCAAAAAGAATTTCAGTTTTTAAAGAAATCTCTAGATTCAGTGGATAGTTACTTCTGAGATTATTATCAAGCTTGGAAAAAGCACTTGTCTCTGATTATACATTTGTGCACCTATAACAGGGGTATTCAATTAAAAGTCACTGAGGTCCAGTTATTAAATTTCGTCCAAGTAGAAGGTCCGAACCAAACTCCATCTTGTGTCTTGTAGTAGCCTTCCCCTTATAGCAAATAAATTCAAGGGCTTTTAGATTAAAGAACAGAAACATAATAAAATAAATTTAAAAAAAGTGCAAACAGAGTGGAATAACTCCTTTTCTCTTAAATTAAAGAGGTCCCAACCTGAAGAATTGAAGGCCTACACTTCAAGTAAAAAAGTCAACTCAGAAAACAATAACTAAAAAGTGCAAACATAGCATTGACTTAACATTTTCTCTTCTTTGTTCTTAAAATAAGGAGATCCCAGCCTAAAAACAATTGAGGGCTTACTTTTCAAGAAAAATAAAAATATTTCTGACTTTCTTGTTGCTGTTGTAGCTGACATCGCGATTTGTTTGATTTTTTCGCACATCTCGTCTTTTTGTTTTCCCTCAAATAATGTCTCAACAACGGCGTTTAAGCACTCCTTCACAACTGTCCCATCACTAAAAGTTTTTTTATGTTGCCCCAAAATACACGCTACTTTTAAGGAACACAAGTTTGCACGTCGCTGGGTTGTAAATGTATGTGTGATGAGTCGGGTAGATCTGTCATACTGGGCTTGCAGTTCGGTTATTTTGCGTGCCCTCAGCTCGGACTTCAGGGGATAACTTTGCTCAAAAGAGCTGTGCTTTGTTTCGTAGTGGCGCTTCACGTTGCCGCTTTTAATTAATGCCACGTTTTCGGAGCATATGAGGCACACCGGTTTTGAACTGCTCGCCGGAAGAATGAACATATATTTCTCCGTCCATTCATCTTTAAAACAACGATTTTCATCATCTACTTTCCGCCTTTTGGAGCAAGCCATGTTGTCTCTTAACTTAACCCTCTTCCTCTCTGCTGTTGTAAACTAACGATTTTATTGGCTCAACTGAGTGAAGCTATTGTCGTATTAACTGGAGTAGCAGCGCCTGCTATCAATAGCCACGACCGTCCAAAATAATGCTCCATGAAAATTATTTAATGTCGTGAATTTACCAGACTGGTCACGGGTCCGGACAGAACCACCACTCGGTCCGGATCTGGACCGAGGTCCGCCATTTGGTGATGCCTGACCTATAACAATCTGAAAGAGATAAAGGACAAGCTGTCTCAGGCCTCAGCTTACTTGGCAAGAATTAAGGATTTGGATGATGACAAGTTTTTTTTGTGTGAAACTAATAGTCAATAACTGCTGGATACATACACTATTCACTCTGTTGAAAGCCACAGAAATGCAGCCACCATTGAAACTGTAAAGCCAGCCACAAGAGTGATGCATAACACTGCAACTCCAGCCAATTCCCCTGTCTTCACCATGATTTGCTTGGAGCTACGTAACTGTTTCTTTTTCTTTTTTTGAATCTCAAAAGCCACAGTATGCCTTTGCCACACTAATAAGTCTGTCTTTGGATAAGACAAGTAAACCTACTACTACAGCTCAAGCCGCAGTGCGTGCCACCTCTCCACTATTTGTCTCCACCAGTTTCACCACTGTTTTCTTTGCACCAGGTACCCCAAAGATATGAAGTAACTTAATTCCAGCCTTTTGTTATTTTTCATGTGGTTATGATAAAAGTTCCAAAGCTCCTCACATCTGGGATTTAAAAGGAACTTTCAAAAGTTTCTGAGTGCATGGCCACATCTGCTAGAAGCATGGATGTAACATTGACATCCATTGAGAGTGTGGACGTGATGTTGGCATCTGTGAAGAGTAGCAGCAATACATAATGTTTGCTAAAAGTGTGCAAAACTACACAAAGTCTGTCGAGGATGCTAAGTTGCCTTTGTAAGGAGCAGAACCTGCCGAGTTACTGTCTGGAAACAGAGTGACTGAGGAGGAGACACTCACAAGTTTCAGTCCAGTACTTCAGTGTCATTAAAGGTAAATGTAAAAAACAGAAACTTGAAATTCAGTTTTTATGTTTTAGCTAAGTCATCCCAGCCAGCAATGCCCAGCTGTTTGTTGCCCAGTCATCCTTGTCGGGAGATGCCCAGCTGCCTGCTGTCCAGGGGGAACCATCATAAGGTGGTCCACCCTTCAAGTCTGGCCTGCCGGAGCCACCAGGAGAGTCTGCCCAATCGTGTGACCTGCTGGGGGAACCAGGAAGTGGTGCTCAGTTACCTGCCCTGCCAGGACCATCAAGAAGTGGCGTCTAGTCATTTGCCCTGCTGGGACTACCAGGTATTGGAGAATCAGTTCTGTTTGCCCCCACTAGGACCACCAGGAGGTGGCCTTCTCACCTCGTCTGCTCAGCCTGATCCAAGTCTCCTCACCTCGACTAATGTGCCAGGTTTAAGCCTTGTCATCCCATCTACCGTCCATAATCAAGTCTTCTCTTCTTGCCTTTCCCACAGTGGATAGGTGTACTTGTTGGACTTTGTAGAGGTGGCTGGGGTGTCTGATTATGTGATTTTGTATTTTATGTTTGTTTTTTTCATTCTTGATTCTTTTGTTAATGTTATTTCTGTTCATTTAATGCATTGTTCATTGCTTTTGATTTTTTCTGTGTACTAGGGGGCTTTGCTCGCCCACCCCGCCTGTGCTACGCACCAACCACTTCCCATCTCTGCCATTCGCATTGTGAAGAGGGGGGCTGAACTCACCCCAAGGAGATGCAGTCACCCTCTTAAACGGTGATACAATGGGAAACACATACAGTTTATTTTTACCTCCTCTTTGCTTGATCAGCTGCTGGCTTGCTGCTGCTGCCGTGCTGCATGATCTGCATTTCACGCGTCACACTTTTGTCAATCATCTACGTCCGTATATTTTTTCTCTTTTCACTTTTACCTTTTCATCAATATCGCATTGAATTTTGATTCCGTGTTTGGAATTACATTGTGAGAACGCAACGTATAACTGCCCGTGAGTGAATATCATTTCATTCTCACTACAAGAAATGTGTCTGACATAACCACGCAGGACTTTTCCAAATCTCTTTGCATAAGGTCTTGTCTTGTGGGGCTTCCGGTCCCAGGTGTGGTTACATTGCTTGGCACGAAGACTTGTCTTGTAGGACGTGAAAGTTTCTCTGAGACAATCACATCTCGTCTCCTTCCAAGATTTTTTTTTTTATAATAGAGAGATTTAAGTTGCCTGTCTTATGTTCAATGTGCTTTGTAGATGGTCCCACTTGTCAATCATCTTCAGGAACTGCCCTCCAGTCTATATATCTAGAGCAGGGGTGCCCACACTTTTTCGTCTATATATATATATATATAATATATATACTGTATATATATATATATATATATATATACTGAGTATACTTTATATATAAATATATGTTGGTGTACCTTGCATAACTGAATAACCCTTGTGGAACAATAACAGTTCAATACATTAATGGTCGCTACAGTATTTGGACTTAATAATCTTCATGTGGGAAAAGGCTGACTCGCATAAATAAGTAGAGCCGAATAATGCAGTCAAAGAAGTACCACATTTCCTTATGTTTGGGTACTTTTCCTCTGTGAGTAAGTTCCAAAACGGTCCTTGAGCTGCAGACTTCAGCTGAATGTCATCCTGTAGTGTCAAAATCTTATCCTCCACTGTTGAGGAGTTTTAGGTGAAACAGTGTTGCATTTTCTGATGCGAGTGAATCACCCTCAACATCTTCCCTAAATGGATAGCACATAAATGTAGCGATTGGCTCATGTTCTGCCCCACATCTTGTTAGCTGTTATTTGTTGAGCTATGCTCCCCCTTCATCCTGTCATTTATTAACACCCCATCAGTCATGTCCCACACTCACAGTGGTGCTATAAAAGTCTATGAAACTCACGTAAAGCACGTAGGTCCCATAATAAACATTTGAATACAATACATCCCATGTGCCTCAAATAGGCACCCCTTTCATCTCTTGTTTTGGTCACATACGAAGTGTATCTTTAAGGTATATAAACCAGTAGGTCTGGGTAGTTGTGGTACACAGCAATTTGAACCTCTGTATACACACTTCTCTTTGTCTTCAACCGTGGAAATCACACGCCTTGTAAGTGTCTTTTAAAGCTTTATTGTTTAATGTACACTTAGTCTGCTATGTATTGCTTTGTGAATCATTCTTTATTGTCTTTGATTGTACACCTGAAAATGCCTATATGTTTCTTTTGTATATATTTCAGTTTACAACGAGGTACATCCAGTAAAAGCCTTCAAGAAAGCTCACCCCTTGTCGTTTTTATGTGGATGTGCCTAGTTGTTTAAGCTCTCTGCGGCCGCGTTGCACGGACAGCGTGGAGTGAGGCAGAAAAGCTCAAGTAAAGCAAAGTCTTGAAACCGTCTGTCAAAGTCTGACGGACAATTTTCAATCTGCTCTGTGTAGCGTATGCTGTCAAGTTGCGCACACGCCTTCCATTGCGTCTCCAGCTCTGACGCGAGGTTTTGGATGTTCCCCAAATCAAGGCACTGCAGCTTTAAGGACAGATGTTGCATTTTTCGTTTGAAAGCATTAACTGAGCTAATCATATTGACCATTGTTTTGTCTTTTCCTTGCAGCTGTAAATTAAGCTCATTCAACATGTTGGTCAGATCGGTAAAAAAATGCCAAGTCTAGCAGCCATTGATCGTCATTAAGTTACTTGTATTCTGCATGTTTAATGACAAGGAGAAACTCCTTTATCTCCGGCCAGGGGTCTCGAAATCTCAGCAGGAATTTTCCCCTAGCCATCTGCTGCAACAAAGGCCTCTTTTATCATCTCTCCATCTTGGAAGAACTTCTTATGCTTAATGATCGAGTGACTCACCAGGAATGATGCTCCGGTGTCTGCCTTTCCTTTTGAATTCAGCTGTTGAGTGAAAAATGACGGTTGTCTGATTAACTGCAATTTTAGTTCCCTTACCTTTCTCTTTCTCAGATCAGTTTTCAGAAGGAAGTCAGTTTCGTAGTTTTTATGAACAGTTCAAAAGTGCCTTTCCACATTTTCCTTTTTTTGGAATAGCAATGATAGATTGACAAATCCGACAAACGCACTTTGATTGTGACATTGTGAGAGAAAAAAAATCCTCTTCCAATTCAACATGTCCAGCCCCCCACTATCATTTTTTTTTCATATCCCTTCTTTAGTCGATATAAATTGGAAGGCTAACTAGATCACTTAGATAGCTGGAGTTTTGCAGTAGCGTGCGAGTTTGATCGTGCGTGCGGGATGACCAGTGTGTTAGAAGAAAAGAGATCTCAGACTGGCCGCCCTGTATGTCAATCAAGTGGCAAATGCCATAGGGAGGATTATATGATAGACTAACATCTAAAAAATATTTTTTAAATGCAACGCAATCTGTTTGCACTACCTTTCCGATCTACCAGTCGATCGCAATCAACGTATTGGGCACCCCGATCTAGAGGATCTCCTACAATTCATTGCAAATGTGCTCTGGAGTTAGTAAATTCTTGTGTATTTTGCTGTGCTTAATATTCATGTGAAAAACTAAAATCTTACATTTATGTAAGTATTTTCACTTTTTTTTTGTGCCACTCCAAATTGTGAGTCTTCCCAAAAGCACAGTGGCCTCAATAATTGTAGAATGGAAAAGTTTGGAACTAGAAAGACTCTTCCTAGAACTGGCCATTCAGCCAAACTGAGTAACCAAGTAAGAAGGCCCTTGGTCAGGGAGGTGGCAAAGAACTCAATGGACACTCTAACAGACCTTCAGAAGTTCTCTGCTGAAATGGAAGATACTGTCAAAAGCAGCACTCCATCAGTCAGACACTTACGGTAGAATGGCTAACTTCTGTTTAAAGTGTGCCAAATGTCATTTAAAGTTCTCTGAGAGCATTACAAACAATACTCTCTGGTCTGATGAGGACTATGACCCTACAGTGCAGCATGGAGACAGCAGCATCATGTTATAGGGGTGCTTCTCAGAGGCAGGAACAAAGAGACTGGTCAAATTTGAGGGAGAATGAATGCAGCCAAATCCAGAGAGGACCTTGAAGAAAACCTGATCCAGGGTGCATGTGACCTCAGACAGAGGCATCACATCACCTTTTAGCATGACAATGACCCAAAGCAAACACCTCCAAGACAACACTGCAGTGGCTTCAGGACACGTTTCTGATTGTCCTTGAATGACCCAGCCAAAGCCCAGACTTAAACCCAAAAGAACATCTGTGGAGAGGCCTGAAGATGGCAGTTCACAGATTCTTCCCATCCAATCTAATGAATCTTGAGAGGGGTGAACACTCAAAGCTGTAACTGCTGTGAAAGGGGCTTCTGCAAAGCACTGAAAATAAGGATCTGAATACTTTTATAAATGAGAGATTTCAGTTTTTGATTTTTAATAAATGTGCAAACCTTTCATAAAACACTTTTTCATGTTGAAAGGAGGGGTTATTGAGTGTTCTTTATGGACAAAAATGGCAAATGTATCTATCTAAAATCTATAACACAATAAAGTATGGAGAAAGTGAAGGGGTCTGAATACTTTCTGAATGCACTATAAGTATTGTTGGAATTGAATTATTGTACCACCAATGAAATACAACTCTCCTTGTATGGCATCTTAATGTTTGAAACTGACTAATCATTAATGCAGTTTACTGTGTTACTTTTTTTCCCTACGTATTATGGACTGATTTGAGGCACATGTGGAGGTAAGTACTGCTGCCCTCACAGGACCAGGGCTCAAATACTAGTCCAGAACCTGCTTGGGGAGAGTGGGTATACTGTACCCATGTCTTGATGGATTTTTCTACAGCCTCCCCAATCTTAAACACATAATTTCAGCATTATTATATTTTAGTGTGACTCAGTTTGAGTGTATACTGTACATGAGTGTGCCTTGCAGTAGACATGGCATCCCAGTCAAGGAAGCTGCCAGGATAGGCTTTGGCCTCTTCTGACAATGAATTGGAATAAGTGGTTTCCATAATGAGTAGATAGATAGATGGATGGATGGATATTAGACCACTGCATATCAATTTTTTTGCCACTATGCAAGTTTAACATGCTTTGACATCACTGTTAGTGCCTGGTTGCATACAACACTGCATATTTCTATTAGGTTTCTATTTAAAAAGTCATTTTTTAAAATAAAACCTTATGGTTAGTAGTTCGCTGTTTTGATGAAGTTGGGTTTTATATGTAAGACATGGATGATTCTCTGAAGCAGTAAATTCAGATTTATTACTGCTGCCTGAGAAGGCAAAACATTAAAGCTTTAATAAGATTTATCAGCATTAGCCTTTCAAAGTAATCAATGTCTTTCTTGGCTGAATGCAGAAAGAGTGCCAAACAGGTCTCTTTAATTGCATTATTAACATGATTATGTGTAGTGAAATACCAAGTGAAATAAATCAGCTGAGGGAGTCGTAGTGACTAATTCAAAAGGATAAATAACATGAGTTTGTTTGATGGTTCTGTTCAGATATTATTACTTGGTCATTTGATTACATGCTGACAAAACCTTAATGGGAATTAGTTTAATTAAATAAACTTTTATTGAAAATTTTATCCTCTTTGAATGTGCGCAGATTGAAATAGTTAAAAACATTACCAGCTAGGAATCTGCAGTGAGATTGTGGGCAAAAAAGTACATTTTCTAAAGAAATAAAAACTTTCATTTTGATTAAGTCTTCAGGAACTAAAGTGAATGCACAGTAGATATACTGTATATATAAGGTCTTATAATAAAAATAAATAAAGTATTATACAGCAAGAATTATTTCAGCGAATTTTTTGGAGTTATCACATTTATCATGATCAACTTTATGATTCTTACTGCTCCTATCCCTTGTGGAGGTACAACTCCTTACACAGCCAGATACTGAATGTCCAAAAGCACACACTTTTATTTCTCCTTATCTTCTACGCACAACACAGTGCACCAAACAGCCACAATAACTCAGTTTCTTTTCACTTTTCTTTACTTTCCCTCTTTTCTTCTGCCACCTCTACTCTTCTCTTCTCCTCCCAAGCTTCGTCCACCTTCCACCTGACTCTGGCTCTTCTAATGGAGTGAGGCGGCCCCTTTTATAATGCCCCAGATGTGCTCCAGGTTCTTTGCCATGATCTTCCGGCGGTACTTCCTGGTGTGGCAGAAGTGCTGCATGAGCACCCAGAAGCACTCTGGGCATATTTGAAATTCCTTCTGGCAGCTCCCAAATTTTTTTCACTAGCCACCTCTGAATATAACCCATCAATTCCTATTCAGCCAATGTTTCACCTTGCTTTCAGTGATTTTAAGGTCTCTACAACATTAGTCTTATTACACTAATTCTACAATTCCTTTGGGAAAAGATCATTTAACTAATTTCTGCAAAATGTAGCATAAAACAACTTCATCCTGTGCTCCTGTGTTCTTGTTGAATAATTAATGTTGTCTGCACCCATATAATTCTGAATTCATATTCAATGTCAGTTCAACAATGTTAATCTGTACTGTTAGCTATTAAACATTATTTCTTAAATAAGTCTTACAACAGTTCTTTTGGCTTTGTCTGGCAGAGGTTTGTGTTTCTTGAACTCCTGTGATTAAACCTGCACGCCATATTCCAAAAGAGGCCTCATAAATGCTGTAAGCATGAACTCTCTGTAGGCCAGCATTCTCATAGTGTCCCATAGTGCCCTTTCTATTGCACGGAATGCAACTGTAGTGCACCGGGTTGATGTATAAAAGTAATATAAATCCCCTGAACAACTGTGTTAAAGTGACATTTTGCAGTTTTAAGCTGTGTGTATCAACATAGCAGCCAAACAGCATGAGCACAACAGGAAACACTCCTGTCATGCTGAAAGCTACACCTTAAATAATGCAAAGCTGCATGTTGGGTTAGACAGCTAAAAAGAGCACCACAAACATTGAAATGCTTTTAGAAATGTCAATTTAAAGTCATTAAAATAACAAAAGGATAAAATCAGACATGTGGCAATTACTTTCCATTGTGATTAATGAGATAGAAAGCTTGTTGCCTTTTGCCTGAGAATTATTTGTAAAAAGTTTTCACAGAGAATGGCAATTAAAGTCATAGACTTTGTGTCAAAGGTATAATTAATTATGCACCCCTGTCAAAGGTCAAATTAAGTTGGCAGAAACACAAAATTGCAAGAATCCCTGCAACTAGTGAAAACCGGAATGCCACTCTCCTGTAATAGAGGGTTACAGTGAGTGTGGGCACTATCTCAGGTTGCTTGATGGTACCCTTCCCAGGCTGGAAAACTATTATAAAGGAAGCACAGTTGCATGTTTTTCCCAGAGCCAAAGGAGAGCAACATTTTTCTCTGACTGTTCCCAGATTGTGTTTACATGGGGTTGCCTGGAAATTAGGGTTCAGACAGATGATCCTGTTAAGAAACACACAAGTTGCTCTGTGGGGGAGCTCTGTCTCACTGTCTGTCAGGAACTGTATGTAACCCAAATGTTCATCCAGGCTATATTCCTAGTATACTAGACTTAACCTTAAAAAAGGAGGATCTTTAGGAGGAAATGAATGGCAAAAGCTCACCTGCCCCAAGAAGTAGAGAAAAAGGTAAGGTTTGTGAGGAAGAATGTGTTATATTAGAACAAATGTGTGTAATAAAGACATTATTCTTGACTAATAAAAGTGTCATGCAGTTGTGTCCTGGACCAGGTGATGTGTGAGATGCCTCATTACATCATACTCCCTAATGCCCGAGTAGCCTTCTACTCTAATAATTTTCATTCTGTGGAAGGGTTTAGATCAAGCATCTACAAAGTCAGTCCTGCACAGCCATAATGGATGCAGTTTTTTTTATTCCAGCCTGACTGCTGAATTAAGGAACAATTCTTGCCAATAACAGATCTTTTCATGGCTTGTTGGTGTTTTTATTCTGCCATGTCAGGTAATGCTTGTATGGTAGATTTTTCTTTTTCAAGGATATTATCCAGTGATTTGTAGTCTGAAATGAATAATTAATTCTCAATCTTTCATTTCTTCTCTTCAGTTTCATTCCAAATATTTTATTAAACCAGATAGTTCGTGATTAATACATACTGGTATAAATGAAAAAAAAATTAGATGGAGAACTGCTGGTTTCTTTGTCATTTGTATCTTATTGCTAATAAGGAACAATTCAGAACAGTGAATGAAGCTGTTTAAGATTAAAATAAGCAATTAAGATCGATGAACCTGAACAAGTGAGACAACTAAAATGGAGCATAAAAATGTTGCTTGATTAATAAGTGCTTCAACAGCAGTAATTGACTTCTCTTTAAGAAACTGAGTTGGAACAAAAACCCGCAGCTACTACTGTTATGAATCTGGCTCCACAAAATAGCAAAGGAGTGATGCCTCCAAAAAACCCACAGAACAAATTTCATCCAAGCCAAGCTTGACCTATGAGAATGGGAGACATAATGCCTGTCTAGGCCTCAAAATGGAGAACAAGCTTTTAATATCTTTTAAGATCTTTTGAAACATTTTGAAATTTGTCTCAAAAGAAGGAATACCATGAAACTCCAACTTGAACAGAATCTTTATAACAGAGGATTTATTAAAATAAATTGCAAAAATAAGAAAATACTCAAAAATGTTCAAAAGGAGGTGAAAATCTCTACCTAACTTTCAGTTTTATTAGTGGGCAGCAAACATACAAGCTATAAAAACCTGGACACAAATAGATGAACATACACAATAGAAATAAAATCCTGCAGTACTTCTTCATATTCCCTGCTTTGTGCCGCAATAAATGCAAGTTATCGGCAATATACTAATAACCCAATTGTGTCACTTAGAATATGGAACCAAAGTAGAAAGCATTTAAGACAGAGAAGCTTCTATCTGTGGCACCTCTGCAAGAGAACCACCTCTTTCAACCTTCGCGAGCATATGCAGTTTTTAATATCTGGAAAAAATTTGGGATTAACTTGCTTAGAGATCTTTATATAGACAACGTCTTTGCATCCTATGAACAATTACATTCTAAATTTAACATTCCAGCTACACATTTCTTTCACTATCTTCAACTTAGGAACTTTGTTAAACAGAACCTTCCCGATTTTCCTTATCTTGTACCCTCATCCATGCTGGAAAAAATATTGCTCAATTTCAAGGACTCAGACACCATCTCTGCAATATATAACATTATTTTACAGTTCCTCCCTTTCAAAGATCCAAGAGGACACTGGGGAAAAGATCTCTCAATTAATATATCAGAAAAGGAGTGGAAAATAGCAATGCAGAAAATTCATTCGAGCTCCATATGCGCAAAGCATACAATTATTGAACTCAAAATTATATATCGAGCACATCTGTCTCGACTAAAACTCTCCAAAATGTTTCCAGGGCATGATCCAAACTGCGAACGTTGCAACCAAGTCCCAGCCTCACTGGGTCACGTGTTCTGGGCCTGCACCAAATTAACATCACTCTAGACCAAAATTTTGAATTACCTTTCAGACAGCCTTGGTATCACAATCCCTCGTAAACCATTAATAGCTGTGTTTGGGGTTCTTCCAGATGGGCTTAAAGTGGAGAAGGACAAACAAACTGTGATTGCATTCACTAACCAAATTCAATACATTCAATAACCAAACTTAGTAATTCAGAATGAAAAATGTATGAAAAACACAAATAAAAGAAACATAAACATAAGCCAGGGAAGAAACCCTGATCAAAATATAACCATTACATCTCTCCAGGACTGACTTTGTAGACAGCATCGGGTTTCTAAATCCTGCCTACTATTCCAATGCAATCAGACTCACCCTCCAGCTCAGCAAGATATTAGAAGTTGTAGGGCACATCTAATTCTAGGATATTGACCTGATGTAGCCTTACTGTGCACCAACATTCAAATGTGGCCCTCTAGCTTTATGGCATTGGATGAAACTTCAAATGACTTAAATAATTAAACACAATTTAACTTAAAAAAACATCTGAATGAGTATCCCCAGCTCTAGCACTAAACAACAATCTGTCCTAAATTTCAACAACTTTACTTTGATTTAAAGGTACTAAGATTAGCTGGAATGTCAGACTCCGGGGAATAGTTCTTCATGAATAAAAATATCATGGCATCAGTTTCATCTTGAGAAGTTTTGGTTGGAAATTTGTTTTATTTATTTATATATCTCAGAATCTAACTGTTAAAGGAGGTACTTTTCCATCTACATCACCACACTTCTGTATATATCTCTGTTTAACTGGTTGCACATTTGTAGATTTGTCTTCTTCTTCTTTCGGCTGCTCCAATTAGGGGTTGTCACAGCGGATCATCCAAAATTGTTGTCCGCATATTGATTTGGCTAAATTTTACACCGTATGCCCTTCCTGACGTAACCCTCCCAATTTATCTGGGATTGGGACTGGCACGAAGAAACACACTGGTTTGTGCTTCCCCTGTGGCTATGTTTGTCTGATTCGCTCAAATACAAATTTCAGCTTTAGCAGCACATTGGAAATTCCAAGAAGAGTAAAGAGTTTAACGTTTCATATACTGCTTTTGGCATACAGTACAATTGTGATACATCTGTCAAACCCTCCTTAACAGAACACTACACAACAGGCTGTAAACTAAACTTCTTGATGGGGATATCTGGTAGCATTTGATAAGTATACCAATATCAGGTTTGTCTAGTGTTTGTGACATGAAGGTTGTTAGGGGTCTTCTCTGTAGGTGATCTATCAACTTATCCATTCATCTTCTGAACTCTTATTACAGTCCAAGGTTACGTTGAGGTGGAACCTATTAAGGTAAGATTGGTTATGTGATCAGAGCCAACATGAGATCAATTACAATGCTAATGCAGCACAGTAAAATAAAAATATAATGCAGTTTATCAGTCTATTAAATCATCTTATGAAGCTAGATAATTATATAATAATTCTATTAAAATAATGCAAGTTAACTCTATTAATTGACTTTGCATTTTCTTCAATCATTTCCAGTATTATATTTAGAAGCATTCCAGTGTGTACATTATTACTATGCATCTAGTTACAGTAATTTTTCTAGAAAATGACAGCTAAAGTGATTAGAAATAAAATGTATGCATTATACTGTGTATGATCTAAATGTTAAAGAGGCTAAATGTAAATTCACAAATGGAACAGTTACCGTTCAGCTATATGTAGTATGGTTTTGTTGGTGACTGAAGCTTAATGTGATTAATGTAAAATCTGCAAAGAAGAAAGCAACATTGGATGTGACCCAGTCCATCACTGCACAAATTCATCCTAAAGACGTGTTTTAAGACTGTGGAGTTCAGCCAATGCCCCGAGGATTAGTTCACATGAGCACAGGAAAAAAAAAACAATAACAGGAACTGCATACCAGCTCTGTGAGGCAGCAACACAAGCCACTCTGCTACTACCCTGTATAATTTTATACTAGATCACAAAAACAATTATAGCATCCATACATTCAAGCAGTTACTATTATTAATTGGTTATTATACTCACTTTAGTCTCATTTCACAATTGCTGAATCTCAAAGTGTCTGGATTAACATGATCTAAAGGTAATCCACAGCAGGCCAGCCATAAATATTTTTTCC
This sequence comes from Polypterus senegalus, assembly GCF_016835505.1. Classification (NCBI taxonomy): domain Eukaryota; kingdom Metazoa; phylum Chordata; class Cladistia; order Polypteriformes; family Polypteridae; genus Polypterus; species Polypterus senegalus. The sequence goes on along the minus strand of NC_053155.1, from coordinate 120,408,351 downwards.
CATTAGATCCACTAATGTTAAATCCCTTAAAAAACAGTTTCAGCAGAAAGGAGTGCAGCAGTAGTCCACCCTGTGATTTCTTACTTCCTTGTTAGTTTCTCCGGATGTAATTTTTCATTCCTGCATTACAAAATGTGGACTGGTTGAAGTTCACCAGCTGCTCTGTTAATATTTAACTTTAAATATCTTGTAACAGGCACTAGAAGGGTATGCTTCTGCTTTCGTTTCACACCCTGCATTAAGCACCATTGTTAATAAACTTTACAAACAGACTACAATGCCTGGAGGTGGCCACTAGCATTATTAATGTGCAAACTGGATCACAGTCAAAAAAGTGAACACCATTTCAGACAACAGAGGAAAACTTACCTCAGTGTAAAATAATAAATAGAATAAATAAATGGAAAAGTAAATATATTAATACACTATAGTCTGAACACACACCAGAATGACTTAAAAGGAGGAAAATTTTAGAAAGAAAGAAAAACTTCTGATGTGACAGTCACAGTCACAGTGAGGCACTATGCAGACATGTCCCATAACTTAGCATGCCCTTTTTAATTAGTTAGTTCATTTGATGGGCCTCTATTGAAGTGATGTTACATGCCCAGCAAACCAAAGCATAGAAAATTGCACTGGCCATCACAGACTTACAGAAGATTGTCATTACCCACTTTAAAGAAACACAGTCCCCTAAGGTAAAAAGAGTCTGCTTTGACCTTCTTGAGTAGTTCCTCTGTGTCCCAAGATCAGTCCAAACTATCATTGTTTGTGGACCCCCAAATACTTATAGGAGTGGACCACCTCTATATGACATATGATTTTGGTGGAATATAGCAAAGGACTAACAGTAGGTTTGGTGATGCTAAAGTCCCTAATGTGTTCTGCGAAACAGATGTAATGTGAAAGGACCAGAAGATTAACATGTATCAGAAAACGTGCAAGTTCATAATTATGAATTCTAACTAACCTTTATGACAAATCAAAAATAAAACTGTAAATTAACCTTGAAGTGCAAGCAATTAAGTCTATACCAAGAAATCAAGAAAATCAAAAAGCACACACAGGGTTTAATATAGTTATTTAAGCCTCAGATAACCCAGAACATCAGAGATGGACCTTTTATGTTGAAACAATGATGACATCATGCATTGCACATTAACATGCTTATTCCACAGTGATACGGCTTTAACTGTACCACAAAATGGTGACACCGATGAAAAACAAAATGGTGTCAAGAAAAGATGCAAATAATTTTAAACAACTTGAAAATAAAATCAAATTAAACAAGTAATTTTAGAAATTAGGCATGAGTAAAACATTTTCACTATGAATTTCACAATACAAAATAGTACCAATATGAAATTTGTTCATTTGTCATGTATTTTATTTAAGACATTACCACATGACAAAAATGAAACACAGTGGCAAACCAAATGCTGAGCTCCTAAATTATTTCCCAGATTAAGTATATCCCGAGCAAAATGTCACCTATTATTGGCTAACTAAAAACATTACAATATGCAAGCTTTCGAGGCAATTCAGGCCCCTTCTTCAGGCAAGATGTAATCTAAAATTAGTCCGAATCTGTTGATAATCAAAACAATTTGCAAACTTTGCAAAGTTTTGCTTCCTTACAGTGGAAGCAACACTACAAATTTGACAGCGCATTTGCAACCGAATCAACCAAAAAATATAGAAGTCAAAGCTGAAACCTTGGCCACTTGACCAGTGGGACAAATGATTTTGTAGCAGTCTTTATGCAATAAATTTCCAACAATGTTCCAGAGAGTTCAGAAAATTACCAAATCATACATCACTAGTGGCATGAGGCCTTTCTCTAGTGTTGAATTTCATTGAAACAATAGAACCAAGGTATAATATGCCAAGCCAACAAAGCTTTAGCAGAACTCTTATTCCCTGTCTGTATGATTATGTGAAGGAGAAAGTAATCGGTGCTTTTGCAGAGTCAATTGCTCTGACTGCCAAGTGTTGAATGTCTAGCAGTTTCTGAAAGCTATATAACAATCATTGCTACTGTCACCATATCAACTTGGGAAATGGCAGGCTACATACCTCAGACAAGGCTGCTATGTGAAATTCACACCAGAAACAATTTCAGTACTGCATTCTGCTGCAAAAGAATGTAAACTTGAACAAGCAAACCATCTGACTACAGTTGTAACAGACAATGTACACAACATGCACATTACTGCATGTGAAAGTAGGTTGGGACTGCATCACACACACAGACGTAACTTGGTAATCCAGAAAGGTTTGCAGGTACCTACTGAACAGCAGAAATGTAAGAAAAGCACATTGTCGTCTCAAATTCATACAGTGTGTTTTACAGCACCAGAAGCAAATATCTGAAAACTCATCTAGTTTGAAAAAGTAATCCATTCTGTAAGTAAAAAAAATTTACAATGTTGTAAAAGCTGACGTTCAACTAGGAGAAGGAGCCAATCACCTAGTCGGAGGTGAAAGCTTAAATGGAGGGTCTCACAACACTTTGACTGGCACCTCAATTTGTTCTCTGCCTGTAGAGGGCATGTTTATATGTTGTGTGTCCTTCGGAATGTACAATTGTGTTTTTCTGACCAGCAGTGCAGACATCTTCACCTGCCAAAAATGTATAGTTATCTTAAAGTTTGTCAGGAAAATATGTGCTTTGCAGGACCATGACAGTAATCTAAATTTGATTTTAAAAAACAAAAGTTGCATTGACTCAGTTTGCTTAGATAATTCATCCATTTCTTATTCGGTTTCAGACTTTCCAGGAACCACCATGGTCAGTGCATAGCCAAAAGCAGCAGCACCAATTCAGTCACAGGGTAAGTGGGTAACATTGAGATGAAGGACTAAGAAGTCAAAATTTAGTTCTTCAGCACCCAGGTCACAAATTCAACACTGAACAGATCCTCAGCACTCAGAAATGAGTCGGTCGAGGCTGAGACCAATAAAGGGATCATAATTGGTAACTCTATAATACAGAAAGTTAGAACTCCAAGCTATGTTAATCAAGCATTTAAAGTTACATGCCTCCCTGGAGCGAAAGTATCCAACATAGTGGCTAAACTGGATTTTCTGGCAGACAATTAATTATCTATTTTATCATTGCATTTTGGAACTAATGATACCTTTTTGCAGCAATCTGTTTGCTTTAAGTAAAAGAGTGAATGATTTTGTGTTGACTGTTTTGGGGCTGGAAGTCTGAGATTTGCACAGATGAGTGAGATGTTACGATATTATGTTTAAACATTTGAGTGAATAAGGGTATGCTTAGTGAAAAGTGTTTAAGTAATTGGGAAAAATTTGGAATATTACAGCCATTATCAAGAAAGCCCAGTAGCATCTTTATTTTATTAGACTTAGTGAATCAAAAACCTCTTATTCAGGCCTGGAGGGGATTAATGAAGAGTATTCTCACCAGAGGCACCACCGTGTGGATCTAGAATACCACAAAGAAGGAATGAAAGGCCATACAGAGGATTATTAGGAGTGCTGCGAGACTAATAGGACGTCATTTATCTGATATTGAGACTTTATTCACCCATCACTGCTGGAATGAAGCTAGGGCTATCATTAAAGACTCAAACCACCCAGGTGACTCTCTTTTCATGTGGAGGATCTGAGATCCACCTCAGACACAGCAAACCAGACAGTGTCAAAGCCCACAGCCAACACTATTATAGTAGCTTTTCTCCAGTGGCTATCAGATTGATAGCAGAGGACTTTCAGGTTGGGGAAATATATCCACTCCCCCAACATAATTCTTCAATTACTTAAAAGCTCGAGTTCTAAGTCATAATACTTTTTTTAATATGTATTACCCTCTTATTATACATTATGAGACCTAAAATACAGCTTTACTAAATATCAGAGCATTAACCAGCAAGGGTTTCTACATTAACAATTTTATCAGTGATAGGAAAATCAGATTTCTTACATTAAGTAAAACATGGTTCAACTCTGATGATGCAGCAGTGTTCGTTGAAGCAGCACCCTCGAATTACAGATTTGTTCATTCAGTTCACCAAGACAATAAAGATGGCAGTTTAGCGAGTATTTACTTAAGCCGGTTGAACTGTAAAGGTGCCTATTTTGGTACTTTTGTCTCTTTCGATTATCATGCCATGGTTATTCAAGTGTGATTGTTGTTGTGGTGATTGTACGTAGGAGACCCATGATATTGTATATGTACTACAGGGATTTATCCTGGGTCTGCTCCTTTTTCAATCTACATGCTTCCATTAGGTAGATTATCTCAAAAAACAATGTGAGCTACCACAGCTATGCAAATGACACACCAGTTTATTTATCAATAGTGCCTGATGATCCTAATGCTCTTGGCTCTCTGATACAATGTCTTAGCAGTATTTCCTAATGGATGAGTAATACGTTTCTCAAACTAAATAAGTAAAAAACAGAAGTCTTTGACTGGCAAATACGGAAACGATACAATGCAATACAATTTATTTTTTTGAATATCACACAAGAAGTGCTGCAATGGACTTTAACAGCCTCTGCCTCTTGACAGCCCCCAGCCTTGACTCTCTAAGAAGACAAGAAAAAACTCCCAAAAAATACCCTTGTAGGGAAAAAATGGAAGAAACCTTGGGAAAGGCAGTTCAAAGAGAGACCCCTTTCCAGGTAGGTTGGGCATGCAGTGGGTGTCAAAAAGAAGGGGGTCAATACAATACAGTACAATACACAGAACAGAACAAATCCTCAATACAATATTAAAGTAAAAATTTTAGAAGTACAGAGTAGAATTTAACAGTAGATGATACCACATAATATGATTTGGAAACAGAGAGGGTATTAGAAATAAACTGGGTCCCATAGGTTTAAAAGTCAAAGCAGAGGTAAAGAAGTTAGGGGTAACTATTGACTCAGACCTAAACTTTAAATCACATATTAACCAGATTACTGGGACTGTATTTTTTCACTTAAGGAATATAGCAAAAGTTAGACCTCTTATAACTTTACAAGACACTGAAACATTAGTTCACACTTTTGTTTTTAGTCAACTAGATCACTGTAATGCATTCCTAAAAGGACTATTTAAGAAAGACATCAATCGGTTGCAACTAGTGCTGAATGCAGAAGCCAGAATCTTAACTGGAAAAAAAAAAATCTGAGCATATCTCATGAGTTTTAGTGTGGTTACCTTGCTCACCTGTGACTTTAAAATACTACTAATGGCTTATAAAGCCTTAAATAATCTTGCTCCGTTCTACTGTATATTTTGGAATGCCTGTCCCCCTACATTCCAAGTTATAACCTTAGATCTTCTAATGGTGGTCTTCTTATAATTCCAGGAGCTAAGCTTAAAAGAAGTGGTGAGGCTGTGTTTTGTTGTTATGTACCTAAAATCTGCAATAGTTTACCAATAGACATTCGCCAAGCTAATACTTTGGAACATTTACAAAAAAACACTGCTAAAAATCCATTATTTTAATTTGTTTTTTTCATGGCTACATTTTAGTTGTACTCCTAATAAATGATATGGGCAAAGAATGATCATATTCTTCAGGGAACTGCAATCTTTACAAATCTTTACTTTTCTCCGCTGTCTTTTCCGGTTCTTCTGTAGAGACAATCTGTACCACCACCACCTGATCAAGGCACCATGCAGTCACCCATGGTGAAGGAATGAAGGCAGGCACTCCAGCTGTCCATGAGACCAACTTAATCAAATCATCTCATATGAAGCCTGGAAAAAAAGAGGAATGACTTAAGACCATCTGTGTTAGGTAGAATGCCCAGTGGGGGCTAAGCAGTCTTTTGGCCTTGGAACCCCTGCAGATTCTGTTTTTTCTCCAACCTATCTGAACACATCACTGAACTCATCTTTAGAGACATACATCATGACAATGTATAAAAGGATGCTACTCTTTGATATTTATCTGCTTCTATAGTCATTTAGATTCATTTGTTTTTTTTTCTTTCTTTGTTACTTACTCTTTATGATTATTGCCTTATCTTGTTTGTTTTTCTTTTCTTGTAACTTTGTCTTTGGCATCTTGCAAAGCACTTTGAGCTACACTGTTTATATGAAAATGTTCTATTTAAATAAATGTTGTTGTTGTTATTGTTGGAAATATACAATCAATGCTGGTGTACGTTATAGTTTTTAACAGAAACTGGAGGTGGTATACAGAGGTTACTTTTTATACTGTTGATCACTTATTGTTAATTATTATTATTTGTTGTGTTGTTGTGTTTATTGTTGGTTTTTTTTTATGGAGAGAACTGCACAAGAGTCCCAATGTCCATTGTCATGTGCCTTTGCATGGGAGACAGTTTAAGGGCTTTGATGACGGTAGTTAGACTCTGGACAAAAGGTTGGCGATATGTTCTAATGCCTTCTCTTCTTCTACCTCTGCAGAATGGAAGATTAACAGTCATTCAATCACTGACATCACTTCCATTGTCTGTCTACCTGGTCCTGCCCCATCCTACCACATGTCCATATAACCTGAGAACTGGCCATCATGTTTCAAGTTCTTTCCTGAACTCTCATCTGAGAAGACTTCTACGCATTTTCAAAATCTTCAATTATACAGGGTCACCAACCATTTACTGTATTTTTGTCTCCTTTTTTACACCATGTGGGGGTTTGTGGCAGGATTGGCATTCCAGCAACTGAAAAAAACCTCACACTGTTCTCCTGCATTCGAACTAGGGTCACAACCCAGGTGGTTCGTAGTGTGGTGTGTAAATGACAAATAAAGGATCTCATCTAATCTAAGACTGTTATTAGCTACCTGTCTGGAAAAAACAGCAATGTGAAGCAGTGCATGAAAAACTAAAAATAAAGCTTTCTACCTACATAACAAGCAAGTAATGTCCCTGTTTATTTAGACTATTAGCAAATATGTTTTACTGCAGCAGTTTCAATTATATGAGTGAGGGAAAGAGAGAGAGAGGGATGATATTACTGGCCTAACAACAAGTTACAATTTTCTGGTTTGTTTAGACTCATTCCAGAGGTCAGACACTAAATGTCAAGCATTAAAAATGAGATTGGCGGGATCCCAAAAATAGCACAGCCACAGAAGCAGATGATGAACTATCTCAAGAGATTATTGCCTTTAAGGAAAAGATGCCATTGTAGGATTTACTTTGGTGGCTTTTTCAGTGTTACTGATCCAAACGTAGGAATAGATTCTAGCAGGGTGGATTATGTAGGAGCAGATGTTGTATTTCTCTTAACAGCCTACTAGCTGTTGGGGAGAGAATGCAGACAAATTACCAATTACTGCGTCTTTGACCAAATCATACTTCTGTTCCTGCTATATCTGTATCCAGTAAGCAAGTGTTTTCGACAGCAGGGGATATTGTCTCAGCAGAAAGATCTCAACTGCATACAGAAAGCACCAACACACTAATTTTTTATAAAAAAGAAATATGACATTCTAAGTTCTTCCTAAGTTCCACTCAGAGCCCACAGTTAAAGGGGCAATAAGGCATTCAGGCAGGAAATACAAAGACAGCAGGTTGTGAGTACCATTTCCTGGAAGGGATGCCTACACAGAAGGTGCTTGCTTTCCAAGGGCATGTTTTACCCCCGTACAAACAGTGGCAGCATCCAACTGGTGGAACACCTTTATGGATAACCATGGGGCAGGCTGGGAATTACGGTCCCATTGGACAACCCTCTCGAGGTTCTTAGATGCCACCAATTGGAGCAGCAGGGGATCAATATATCCTATTTGAAGGGCTTCCACCTAACTGGCAAAGGCTTCCAGTGTGCAATGCTGTGGCACTGGAAGTACTTACATTCAAGTCAAGTCAAGTTGGGGAGCATGCACTGGTACAGTGCGTTACCGAACCCACTATGCAACGAAACAACTCGGAATCCCGGTTGGCAACCCCCCAGGCAGACACACGGTCCAGTCCCAGCCTCCGGAAATGACGCTCTATCCAGCCAGGTGTTACATGGGCGACCTCTTGGCCTGGTCCAGCCACTCGGGTCCCCAACAATGAGGATCTTACGAGCTGAATCACCCTCTGGTAAACATGCCACATGGCCGTAGTGCCGTAACTGACACTCCCTCACAATGCAGGTAATGTGCCTCATTCGGGACCCAACGGTACCCAAGGATTTTCCGGAGAGACACAGTACCAAAGGAGTCCAGTCTTCGTCTCAGGTCACTGGATAGCTTCCATGTCTCGCAACCATATAGCAAGACAGGAAGGACCAGGACTCTAAAGACTTGGACTTTCGTCCTTTTGCATAGATATCTGGAGTACCACACACCCCTTTCCAGTGACCTCATGACCCCCCTATGCTCTCCCAATCCGTCTACTGACTTCCTAAGAAGAGTCACCAGACACATGAATGTCACTGCCAATGTAAGTAAACACCTCGACAAGGTCGACACTGCTGATGGCTGTGCCCAAGAAGTCCAACATTAAAGAAGCCAGGTTTCCTACATGAGTGGTCAGAGTCAGGAGGTGGGAGATGTGGAAGGAGAAGGAAAAATTATTATTTTTATTTTATTATTTTAGCCTAAAAAAGGAGGAAATTGGAACCCTGTGGAGGTATTGTGTCAAATAAACACCTTTTATTTGAATCCAAGACTGTGTTATGTAGTTGTGTCTGGGGGTTTGGGGTGCTGCTACGTCCTCTGGTGGTCACAAGATATTTGAGAAAAAGTCTGTCCTGTAGTTTGTAGCTTATGTTAATTTAAATTTGGATAGTTCTGCACTACAACAACACCATGCTATGTTAGTGAAATGCAAATATTTTGTGTTAATAGATAGATAGATAGATAGATAGATAGATAGATAGATAGATAGATAGATAGATAGATAGATAGATAGATAGATAGATAGATAGATAGATAGATAGAGATAGATACTTTATTAATCCCAAGGGGAAATTCACATAATCCAGCAGCAGTATACTGATACAAAGAAACAATATTAAATTAATATTTAGCAAGTTATTTTATAAAAAATATATACCATAAAAAAAGCTTACAAAAGGTCATAGAAAAGCTTGTGTATTGGTGTACTGGTTGTTGTTTATTTTACAGTGCTAAACTTGTGACTGTGTAATAGTAAATGGATATTTTAAGTTGCAGAATGTTTCAGTTTACTTCCTTTAAGCCAAATATCCCCTGGGGACAAATAATGTTCTATCTATTATCATGTATACCTATTACAGAATTGCCTTTTGGGTTCACCTAAGGTATGTGGTGCCACCCTGGGACAAGAGGGTGCACTGCCACTAATAGTATTGTCTCCTCTTTCCCTCACAGCCTTAAGAATCCTGTCCGTGTGAGCAATGGAACCAAGGAAGCCCCACCCCTTCCAGTCTTGCCAGTATAAAAAGGGATGTTCCAAAGAGAAGGAGTCTCAAAAAGTGGCCATAAATAATGATGTTGATATATTTAATTCTTCTGTCTGTAAAGCTAAAAGGAGATTCACTCAAAAGATGCCACAAATATCCTGTAATAACTCTCGCTAGCAATATGAATGAAACAATGTGCAATGTGTTCCTCAGTATATGGAGCTTTAAACAAGCCAGAATGTCCCTACGTCAGAGCAATGAGGTAGGCACCAGACAGGTGTTGCAACATTTAATCTCTGTTTGCAACTTCTGGATGCATACCACCCGTACCCCTTCACTTAGTGACTCGACTTCTAATCAGAATGGTGATGTACAGTATTGAGCAGCGTGTCTTCATGGTGCAAGCCTATTGGGTCACCAATTCATTTAAGCAATGTCAGAATCAACTGGATGATCATGAGTTAGTGGAAGGTTACTCCCAGCAAGATGGAGCAACATGTCACAAATCAGCAAGGAGCATGGCAGAAATTGAGTCCTTCTCTAGCAACAGGGTAATGTCAAAGGGGCTTTAGCCACCACGGTTGCTGGAATTGACACCACCAGACTTATTTCTTTGTGGTATGCTCAAAGGAATAGTCTATCAGAACAAGCCCTGTACCTTGGAAGATTTGAAGGAAAACATCCAACGTGAAATTGCTGGTATTCCCCCTGAGACGCTTGCCGGTTCTTTCAGAAACATGGAGCGCCATGCCGAAATGTGCCTGTCAGAAAACAGAAACCACTTCCAGCATTGTATGTAATGCAATCGATTACACAAACATCAAGGTATACAAAAGAATATTCAGGGCCTCTTTCAAGTGAAGGTGCTAAAGAGTCAATTAAGAAAAAAAAAAAGATTGTGCCATGTTGGACTAAACAGTATGATAAAGCAATTAAATAAAAAATAAAGCATTTAAAATATTACAATGGAATCTTACTTTTCAGAGTCTTTTTGATTATAAATGACTGCAAGCAAATGTAAGGAAAATTATTCCAAGTGCAAAAAGGGATTATTGGAGAAAATTTTGCAATTCAATTGAAAATGGGGTATGATATAAATACTGAATGATATCAAAAGAGATTATGAGTTTTCACTTTTAAAGTATGGTGAAATAATTGGAGAAAGTGAAGAGGAGAATGCAGAGATGTTAGCAGGAACTTCTGTTAAGGTACAAAGCTCTGTTAATATTAGTGAAGAAGGAAGATTAAAGTTAAAGAGAATGAAGAATTATTGCAACATGAGGGAGACTTGGATGATGTATTAAATGTTCTGTTCACAATAATAAAACATAACAGTACCAATACAAAATCAGGAAGAGACTGTATGAATCCAGGTAACTATCAATCAATTGCTTCAACATCCAACATATGTAAAATAATGGAAAAAATGATAAATCAAAAGTTAATGCCTCTAGATATTAGAAGAGAATAATTGTACATGAATTACTGGGTTAGTTTACAGGGGCATAGCTCAGATCATCCAACCAAAAAAAATATTGAAACCTTGTTGGGAGAAGTATAGGAAGAAAATTAAACATTTTGGGTGGGAAGTGGTGCAGAAAGCAAAAGAACTCATCATAAACAAATTAAACACAACTCTCTCTCTATATATATATATATATATATGTGTGGTATATGTGGACTATATCTGGTCTGCAGCTCAGGAAAAAGTGGCAGTCTTTAAATAAATAAATAACAGATCGTCTCATTATCCATGGGTGTGAGCTCACACAGCTGCAGGGAGTTGGTGGAGTAACTGGTGCGAGACGCACCTGTATGTGAAGGTGCAGTCTTTCACAATTGCTTAATCAGCTTCAAGGGGTGCATGAGAAGCAGTGCGTGCGGAGCCTTATAAGAACAAGCCTGCATGAGAAAGATCAGAAAAAAGAGGAGAAAGGCTGATTGGAAGAAAAGGAGATTAAGGGATGGAGAGAGAAGGCAGGAGTGAGTAGGCAAGCCAGTGCTGGGGTGAGCGAGTGAGCGAGCAGGCAGGCAGCCTGGATGAGAGCCCCTGGAATTGAGTTTATGGCAGGCGTTTCCTGGAGCCAGAGAGCCAGTGGTAGTAGTTACTCACTGCAAGGCAGTGGGAGTCAAAATGTACAGATGGGGATTCTCTCTGGAGCCAAGGTCCAGGGAGGACCTGAGCCCGAGTCTGGATCGGGAGCCATGGACCAGTAGAGACCCAGACACATAGTTGACGGTTGGCTGCACTTGCCAGTAGAACGTCTCCTCTGTTGGGATAAACAGAGGGGCGTAGGTTTGAGAAGAGGCATTTAATAGAAGACAGTTTCCTGCTAACCTCATTGTTATGATTTATTTTAATAAAAGCACTTGAGCACTTTTCATCATCCCCTTGTTTTGTGTGTTTGTCCTCTTCTGTTCAGCTCATCCTGGTCATGACAGTGTCGGATTCAAGAGGCTACCAAAATGGAAGAGCGACCTGCACTGTCACACTCTGACAATAACATGCAATATAACCTTATTTACTTCCAGATGCGATTGTAGATTTTACACTTTTAGACAAAAAGAACAAGATTAAAGAATTTAATTTCAGTGCTTATACTGTACGGGAATATACAAATATCACAGCTACAGTATGTAAAAAAGTATCACTGCTATGTAAAAATGTATACGGATGCATCAAAGGATTTAGACAATAAAATAGAACTAGCAGTCATTGTCCCAGAGTTATGTCTGTGAAAGGGAAAAAGGGTCAATGATGGGATATCAGTCTATGCAAGAAAAATAACTGCATTACTGTTAGTGGTATAATGGATTGAAGAGGTTGGTACAAAAAGATCAGTCATTTGTTAAGATTCAAGTTCATCTCTATGTGGCTTAAAGTAGATGTGCTTTGACAGTAGGCCAGACATTGTGATTGAAATTCAACAAACATTATACAGAATTCAATTCTCACTGTGACCTTTTTATGGATACCAGCTCATATTGCTATTGAAGATAATAAAACAGAAGATCACATTGCAAAAGAATCTAAAAAATACAAACAAATACAGTTAGTAGTTGGTCTGAGTAAATATAAAATAAGGAGTATTGTTAAACAAATGATGAAGGAAAAGTGGCAAAAACAATGGGAGGAAGAAAGGAAGGAACAATAGTATTACAGAGTTCAGAGGAAAGTGGGAGAAATGAGATGTACAGGGAGAAATAGAAATGATGAATGATTGACAATAAGACTTAGATTTGGACACATTGGTTTAAACGGTTGACTTTATAGGATATCCAATATGTGGATATTGTGGAAAGGTAGAAAAAGTAGCTCTTGTGATTTTACAATTTCAGAAGTATGACGAGGAAAGAAACATTTTGGCTGAAAACTTCAAGGAACTGAAAGTGAAAATTATTTTATATTTTGCAGAAGAAATCTGGAGATGCATGCTATCATTTTCTATTACAATTTTTGAATGACACTAAGTTGAGTGAGAGAATATACTACTGAGAATATTTTGATCCACACACTACACCAGATGGTGGTGGTAATGCACCAAACTGTTGTTTGCCACCTCCAGTAAATTAAGAAGAAGAAGAGATGGCATCTCAGGTCAGACCTGACAAGCCTCTAGGAAGGTCACATGGATCCCTCAAAGCTATCTACACAATGGCAACTTGCCGATCCTTATTGCACACTCCTTTCTGTTAAAGATTTATTTTTTTGTCTGTGGCAGCATATTAAACAGTGTTCTGTCTGGTTGGCACCCCAATTATTTTTGGTCTTGCCTAGAGTCATCCCGCCCTCCATTACCCTATCTATCTATCTATCTATCTATCTATCTATCTATCTATCTATCTATCTATCTATCTATCTATCTATATAAACACATCATTTTAAGAAATATTCATATTGTGGGAATATCTTAATTTATGAAAGATCTGCTGTTCTCCATAAACATTTCCTTTTTTTAAGTATTTGTGTCAGGTAGCTACAGTATTCACTGAGCTATGAATTATCTTCTAACATAATCTATGAGTTTTTTTGTGATCCTGAAGAGACTGGTCCAAATAGCTGGAAAGATCCACCCCAGAAAAATTGCATCAGCCAGCTCGGTAAAAAACGTTGGACTTGTTCTAGTGACTCTCAGACAAAATTCATATTGTTGTTTATCATGAAGCATTCTTTCAGACTTTTTTTAAGAATTTTTCATCTGCAACAAGCTTTATATTACTTTCTCCACATTTAAGAAGGTCCCTGAAATTTAATCGTTGTTTGTCAGCAAGAAGTGTGTTATGTTTGTATGGTATAACTGTCATTGTTTAAAAGTCATGCCTGTGTATACTGTAAAGATATATATATATATAGATATACTAGCAAAATACCCGCGCTTCACAGCGGAGAAGTAGTGTGTTAAAGAAGTAATGAAAAAGAAAAGGGAACATTTTAATAATAACATAACATAATTGACATTGTCATTGTCATGAGTGTTGCTGTCATATATACAGTGGTGTAAAAAACTATTTGCCCCCTTCCTGACTTCTTATTCTTTTGCATGTTTGTCACACAAAATGTTTCTGATCATCAAACACATTTAACCATTAGTCAAATATAACACAAGTAAACACAAAATGCAGTTTTTAAATGATGGTTTTTATTATTTAGGGAGAAAAAAAAATCCAAACCTACATGGCCCTGTGTGTAAAAGTAATTGCCCCCTGAACCTAATAGCTGGTTAGGCCACCCTTCGCAGCAATAACTGCAATCAAGCGTTTGCGATAACTTGCAATGAGTCTTTTACAGCGCTCTGGAGGAATTTTGGCCCACTCATCTTTGCAGAATTGTTGTAATTCAGCTTTATTTGAGGGTTTTCTAGCATGAACCGCCTTTTTAAGGTCATGCCATAGCATCTCAATTGGATTCAGGTCAGGACTTTGACTAGGCCACTCCAAAGTCTTCATTTTGTTTTTCTTCAGCCATTCAGAGGTGGATGTGCTGGTGTGTTTTGTGTCATTGTCCTGTTGCAGCACCCAAGATCGCTTCAGCTTGAGTTGACGAACAGATGGCCGGACATTCTCCTTCAGGATTTTTTGGTAGACAGTAGAATTCATGGTTCCATCTATCACAGCAAGCCTTCCAGGTCCTGAAGCAGCAAAACAACCCCAGACCATCACACTACCTCCACCATATTTTACTGTTGGTATGATGTTCTTTTTCTGAAATGCTGTGTTCCTTTTACGCCAGATGTAACGGGACATTTGCCTTCCAAAAAGTTCAACTTTTGTCTCATCAGTCCTCAAGGTATTTTCCCAAAAGTCTTGGCAATCACTGAGATGTTTCTTAGCAAAATTGAGACGAGCCCTAATGTTCTTTTTGCTTAACAGTGGTTTGCGTCTTGGAAATCTGCCATGCGGGCCGTTTTTGCCCAGTCTCTTTCTTATGGTGGAGTCGTGAACACTGACCTTAATTGAGGCAAGTGAGGCCTGCAGTTCTTTAGACGTTGTCCTGGGGTCTTTGTGACCTCTCAGATGAGTCGTCTCTGCGCTCTTGGGTAATTTTGGTCGGCCGGCCACTCCTGGGAAGGTTCACCACTGTTCCATGTTTTTGCCATTTGTGGATAATGGCTCTCACTTTGGTTCGCTGGAGTCCCAAAGCTTTAGGAATGGCTTTATAACCTTTACCAGACTGAAAGATCTCAATACTTCTGTTCTCATTTGTTCCTGAATTTCTTTGGATCTTGGCATGATGTCTAGCTTTTGAGGTGCTTTTGGTCTACTTCTCTGTGTCAGGCAGCTCCTATTTAAGCGATTTCTTGATTGAAACAGGTGTGGCAGTAATCAGGCCTGGGGGTGGCTACGGAAATTGTACTCAGGTGTGATACACCACAGTTAGGTTATTTTTAACAAGGGGCAATTACTTTTTCACACAGGGCCATGTAGGTTTGGATTTTTTCTCCTAAATAATAAAAACCATCATTTAAAAACTGCATTTTGTGTTTACTTGCGTTATATTTGACTAATGGTTAAATGTGTTTGATGATCAGAAACATTTTGTGTGACAAACATGCAAAAGAATAAGAAATCAGGAAGGAGGCAAATAGTTTTTCACACCACTGTATATATATATATATATATATATATATATATATATATATATATATATATATATATATATATACATATATATATATATATATATATATATATATATATATATACATACACACACACACACATATATATACATATATATGCATATACATATGTACATATATACACAATTATATACATATCCACATATATATATATATTAGGGGTGGGACTCAATTAAAAAAATTAATCTAATTAATTAGAGGCTTTGTAATTAATTAATCTTGAGTCATCGCATGTAATCGCACACGTAAATTTGCCCCAAAGCGCAAATGTTTTTTTTAATTTAAAAGGGTTTTAGTGAGCGACAGAATCAAATAATAGACATGGACATGAATATTGTAAACTCAAGCTCTTTTAATTTCTGAAAAAAAAATGCATTTAAACTGTATTTCAATTCAAATCAGAATCATCATCCTTGGCTAAAATTGGGCAGACTTAAAAATAAAGTGGTATTCTATGTACTTTAAGTACATGTTCAGAATGGTATTGTCTTTAAATAATAATAAGAAAAATTTCAACATAAAGTGCAGTTTTTCATCTTAAAAAAAAAAGGCAGAAACATGAAAGTTAATTTGACCAGCTTCACCTTTAAACTCTGAGTAATCTTAGCCAAAATTATTTTGTACATTAGGCTAAAACAGTGTGATCATTGAACATTTTGTAATTAGATGTAATTAAAATTGCTAACGGTCACAGAAGTCCAATGATCCCCAATAAGAGCCAAAAAGTCCGCTTTCTGTAATGCATCTAATTTTGCTCACTTTTCAGTGTCATAAAGCTGTTGAATTTTACTTGAAATAGTCTTTCGGCAGGACAGTTGTAAAGTTGGATCTCCTGACGCTAACTGTAGCACATTTTCTAACCCTATCTTCCACCACTGTTAGTGGTCTACAGTCCAAAGCAATCCATTTTGCGAGAGAATTTGTAAGTTTGACCGATGTTGACTTACAAATTTTGGTCCTGAAGCCAATCATTTCATCAGTTTTGGGCTGCCGACACCTTTTGTTGGTACTCAAACTCGTACTGCTAGTGCTAACAGCATACACAGTTTCTGTGTTCACTGTAACATGTTTTGCATTTAGATGGTACCGTAAGGTTGAAGTGCCTCGGTGTTATGCAAACTCCTTTTTGCACAGTTTGCACAAAACCACACTTTTATCAAGGCTTCTGTCAGGTAGTCTTTTGAAATGAAATTTTCCTCCAGTCCTAGCAACACGCTTTCTTCCGACTCTTATATTTTTGTAGCTGATGTGTGCATCAATGTAATCGATGTACCAGGAAATCATGCATTGAGAGAAGTTCCCCTTTGCTTGGAATGCAAAGTGTGATTAAATGCGTTATTTTTTAACGCGTTATGGAACACATGCATCGAAGCTTCTCAGCTGTGCTTGTGCACGTCACTCCCCCACCCACCTCAACTGTCAATCCCCCCACAAACACAGTCTCTCGGAATTTGCATAAGCACAGCCCTTCACCAGCAATTTTAACTTAGTTACAAAGTGATCAAAACTCTCATTTATACCCTGCGTCCTCTCATTAAACTTGTATCCCGCATTAGTCGTGGGCATGACAAACGCCAGCGGCAGCCTGTCTATGAACTTAATTTAAACTTTAGGTTTACACCGTGCTTTGTTTCCAAAGTAGCTGCAGTCATGAATATGCTTGTATGTGTCACTCGCTCGCTTCTTATTGTTTCACTGCCTTCTCAATTGTATAATGCATGTTTTCTTCAGCGCTTTTTGGAGCTCTTCCTTGTTTTCTACGTACTGCGCTCACAGTCAGTTCACGTGATTACGTGGGAGGCGTGATGATGTCACACGAAACTCCGCCCCCCACAGCCATCGAGCTGTAATTCCATTACAGTATATGGAGAAAAATAGATTCCAGTTATGACCGTTACGCGTAGAATTTCGGAATGAAACCTGCTCAACTTTTATAAGTAAGCTGTAAGAAATGAGCCTGCCAAATTTCAGCCTTCCACCCACACGGGAACTTGGAGAATTAGTGATGAGTCAGTGAGTCAGTGAGTGAGTCAGTGAGTGAGTGAGTGAGTGAGTGAGTGAGTGAGTCAGTGAGGGCTTTGCCTTTTATTAGTATAGATTATCTTAATTGTTAAGATCATTTGTATTATTTTTGTACTTGCTGTTTCAGAAAGTCATAGTTTAACACATTTTGTTACTTTTAAACCAGTAATACTTATACTTAACTATTAAAGTTCACAAATCATGCATTTTGTAGTGTTTGCGTAAACTACGTCACTACTTTCAGGCTTGTTTGCGGTCAGTGCCATTTTCCTAATGGTATACTGTATTTAAGTACCAAATAGTATTATATTTGTTGTTACCAGTTATAATAGTGTTTATCACAGTTTGCTCTGTATATTACTGTTATATATTAGTACACCAATATTGTTATTTATGATTTGCATTATTACTGTAGCTAAATGAATATTTGCTTTCTCTTCTTTCTGTTTCGGTAAAGAGAAACACACATACCCACAAATCATCATAATTCTTCCATCTTAGCATGCATCATCGATCTAATAATAATAATCTTGCATGTATGTAACCAGCATCTATACTAATAAAAGGCAAAACCCTCAATGACTCACTCACTGACTGACTGACTGACTCACTCACTCACTCATCACTAAAAGTGTAGGTAGAAGGTTGAAATTTGGCAGGCTCATTCCTTACAGGTTACTTACAAAAGTTAAGCAGGTTTAATTTAGAAATTCTACACGTAACGGTCATAACAGTCGACAACGTCCGCCATGTTAAACTTTCTTATTTATGGCCCCATCTTCACGAAATTTGGTAGGCGGCTTCCCTGCGCTAACCGATATTGATGTACATACTTATTTTGGTGGTATGACGCTACTGTCGGCTGCCATATTGAACTTTCCAACGGTCTTTGTTACCTATGGGCCCATCTTCACGAAATTTGGTACGTGAGTTACCAACGCTAACTGAATTCTACTTACGTACATATATATGTCCAAAGCCTGCAGCTCGGTCGACGTGTGAGGTGGCTTTGGGTCCCCCATCCCCACGCCTCCCACGTTGTTGGCTGCCTGCCTCTATAAGGCTGTCCGTCACTCCGGTCTCTTCATTTACTTCTTTGCTTCGCCACGGTATTCACGTCTCCCTGCTGATAACTGCAGCCTTTTTATTTAATCCATGGCTTCTCCGCTGTTTTATTGTTCATTTATTACGATTATAGTTATTGTACAGGTATTTTAGACTTACTTTACATTGTTCAGGTACCCATTTTCTTTATCGTTCCAACTGTACCCCCATTAACATGTCTATCGAGGTGATCACCACCGATCAAAGAACTGTCACTTACCGAGTGGTTTCCATGCCCAGAGATGGTGCCTGCCTTTTCCATTCTCTTTGTTACATATTGCACGGCCATATCAGACTCACTCTTGATATCCGGAGGAACATTGCGTCTTATGTATTGAATGACTGGAACAGGTTCAAGGTGTGGACTGATGACGGTACAGGAGATAATTATACTACACAGGAGCACTATAAGAGTGAAATGCTTAAGCCGTTCACCTGTGCTTCTGCATGTGAGTTGATGGCTGCCGCTGAATTATTCGGTTGTCGCTTTCAAGTGTACCGAAATGGCCAAATATTTTACACCTTTCGACAACCGCCAATGCCTCTTAAACATCTTAGATTCACAGGTGACGATTTGAGTAGTGGACACTTTGATGTTTATGAATGTTTCAACTCTCAAAAGCTGGATGTGAAGTTATCGATGAAACCGGTTGTATGCTTACAACGCTTGACAGATGCTGAATGTTACTTCAACACAAGTCATGCAAATACTGTCGTAATTGAAACAAACCATGAAACTCAAACTGATTATGACAGCAGCAATCCAATCTGTGAGATTTGAAACAAGATTACTGTTCACATGGCCAACTGTAAGTTACATGCTCAAGAGTAAGCTCAGCGCACAGCTTGGTCATATTACAACCAGAGGGCCAAACTGACAACGTGGCATACAAAGAGATCCTTAACAAATAATTATTGGTATATTTTCCCTCAGTTTAAAAAGGTTTACTTTTCTTCTTAATAAAAATTTTAAGGCTGCGAAGCGCGGGTATTTTGCTAGTCCTGAATATAAAGGAATGTATGGCTTGGATTTGTACTTTCAATAAAATGTATAATGGACATCCTCACTTTCTGAAATATTTTTTTAGGACAACTTATGGTGATTGCAAATTCAATAAATAACTGCAACTAAAGTTTCAGTAAGGTCACAAGTTTTGGCTGAATCATCCAATATTTCCACAACACATATCTTGAAGCCTGTCTTGCATCACAATTGTATCAAAGTGTATTGCCTCATGCTTATTGGTAATGAATTTAGCAACCCCAGAAACAATAACCTTGATGTTAAATGCAGAAATCTCTCTAGAAAATGAAATAAAAATGAAAAACAAAACCTAATCATAACACCATGTACTCTAAGGTCTGTGTTAAAAAACCAGCAGGAAAAAGTTAATTTACGGGGCAACACAGGCAAGTGTCACCACAGGACATTAAATACAAGAAGAGAAAGGAGATAACATCTACAATTAATAAAATAACTGCCACAATTACATTAAAAAACTGTATTAGTAGTCTCATAAGTAGCATTAAACAGTAGCACTGTGCAAGATTATGACACAGAAAAGCTGAGTCTGATGGGGTCTTTTGAATAACGGCATTTATAAAATTCCAGTTGCCTTATAAGTCTTATAACACTTTGTCTCCCACTGTAGTCTTGTTTCTAGAATTAAATATGTAATAATAATAATAATACATTTATTTTATATAGCACCTTTCCCATGTACCTGAAACTACCAGAAGTGTATTCAAAACTGGAGCCAAGAAGCATTTCTTTACACAGCAGTCATGTTGTTATGATGCAGAGTGCCAGAGATGGTGAAAAGGATGTGAGGCCTCCAAAATCAGCCCCAAAAGCCAGGCTAAAGGTCTCCCCAACTCTCTAGAAAAGGCCTCACCTCAACACTCTACTCTCTAGCATTGGCCTACTCAGGCCAAAAAGAGGAGTTCAGCTTCAAAAATACTAGAAATGTCCCAAAATATTTCAAAAATGCCTTACAAGGGAGAGAAAGTGATACATTCCAGCTTATAGAGACATGTTTCACCCAAAAAAGCATAGAATGAAAAAAATTGAAGTACAGAATTAGAAAAATTGGGGAGAAAAGTCAAAAATAAGGCAAAAAACAAACTAAAACTAATAAGTTCCCAATATAGAATCCAAAAACGTTGCACACTCAATGCAAAATAAATAAATAAAGGCAGAGAGAAGTCTCGGCAGCAGTGATGTCAGGGTGGAACCACCCACAGAATACAAGGAAAGGAAGCAAATTTAAGTCATGTAATTTTCTAATCTGCTTAACCTTGAGCAGGGTCACAGCAGGGGGCTGGATCCTAACCCAGCAAGCATAGGGTACAACATAGGAACAAACACTGGACAAGGCACCAGACCATCGCAGGACAAATGCAGACACCAGCATGTCTTTGGACAGTGGGAGGAAACAGGAGGAACTGGAGGACCCCCACGCAGATACTGGGATAACATGCAGATTCAACACTGGGTCTCCTTACTGCTCCACTATGCTGCCCTAAATTTAAAGTGATAGTAAATACTATATCATGAACAAACATAACAGAAATGAAATAAAATATGAAAAATAATTAAAAAATAAAAGAAAATAAACATAATCCAGGGAATAAACTCTGGCTGTAATACAGTATTATACCTGTAGTGTTCCTCAACCCAGCAAGTCCCAAAATATCTCAAAATGTCCACTTTACAAATAAATGAGTTATTTTTACAAAATAAGCTCAGAGAAGCACACTAGCAAAGGAGTTTTCAAATATGTAAATTCATTTGTGAGGCAAAGCAAATTCCAATACACAAACCAAAAGAACAGATCACAGAAGTTAAAAATCCAGAAATTTACAAAAATAAAAGCACAGAAAAATGACTAAGGAGCCCACCAATGCCAACACATGAATTGCAAGGGGCTGTGGGTTTCTTTTTGAAGGTGGTGGGCAAGTGCCCCCTTCTCTTGGAGAAATATCCATAAAGCACATGACACATTGAAAAAGATAAACAGACAATACACTAAATAATCAACAATGTTAAGATAAAATTGAACAAAAGAGGAATGGTTTTACATCAGAATGATGTGCAGTTTATGCAAACAGGAGGAGTATTGCACTTATTTGGCAGTAGCAGCAGTGATTAAGCAAAAGAAAAAAGACAAAACAAACCCTATTTGGTTCAAACTAGGTGAGAACCTGCTGTCAAATCTGTGGGGGGCAAGCCTTACTGAATTCATTCTTTCTGCCTGCCACAGTCCGTAAGACCCTTTACTGTTCTGATACTTAATTCGATTCATTTTATCTCAGGCAGGGACAGTGGTACAGTGCGCAATGCTGTTTCACAGCTCAGGTCTCTTTTTTGGCTATAATAATCAGTCCAGCGTAGTTAGCAGATGCCTCCATAGCCTTCAAGGACACTTTAAAGAGCATCACGCCATTATAATCTACTCAAAATAGTTTACTTCCTCCTCCTCATTGCCTTCAATGCATTTTGCTGAATTTCTAAAAATTTCTGTAATTTCACTGAACTTCATGTATAACGCCGTGCGTAGAACTCACACTATAATATGGCGTAAGCACAAAAGCCGAAATGTGCTTACGCAAAGAAAAATCCAGATGCAGGAATCTGTGCGTACTCCAACTTCCACGTTCTTCAGCTACATAAATCCAGGTCAGCGTGAAAAGCAACGCTCGTGCACACACTTTATGTAACGCCCCAACTCCTCCAAGAATTAGGCCTCTTTGAATATGCAAATAAATATAAATCACCCTTAAGCTCAGCCTTCTGTGAAAAGACAATGGGAAAAGCACGGGGGAAAATATAAGAATTTCAGCGAATACCAAGTGGAGGCAAAGGAAAAACATACTATTTGTTCAAATAAACAGTGGTATAATCAACAAATGGAAGTTGATCGAGTGACATAACGTGTTGGAGAAACTTGAAAGCTCACATTCACAAAATCGCACAGTGCCAAAATAAAAAAGAAGTCACATATCAAAGTCGCCGTGAAAAGCCGAGTTGTAGCCCACTGTCTGAGTGTCATATGAAAGCTTATTAGGGTACAGAGAAAAAAAGGCACACAGTAGGGAAAAAGCACGAAATATCAACTTCAATCTCGACATTTCCACTTTAATCATGTAGTTTATTTTTTCATTAAAGTAGAACATCATAAACTTCATCTTAAAATCGTTTAATTAACCAGTTTCTCAAATCACATCGTAATTAAAGTAGCACGTTAAATGCTTTGTTTTGTATTTGATCTTCTATGTGCCTATGTGTGTGAATCACTACTTGCTTCTTAAACCGGCTCTCTTCCTCCGACTGGACACAGAATCCATTACATTAATGATATTACAGCTCTCTGAATAACTAAAATACTGAGATGTATACGTGATATCATTTTTATGATGATAGGAGTTAAAGCACGTTATTAAACATGAGTTTCATGGCGCAGTGATTGTGTGCCACCTTCGATGAAATAATTTATTGCAGCAGTACTCAGGGGCGGCTCTAGGCTTGTGGTGGCACTGGGCAGAGGAAGAATCGGTGGCTCCTTCGCCGCCAAAATCAGTAAGGTATCTTATGCACAGTAGATGGCCACGTCCATTGCTGACACTGCATAGCCGCCTCGTGCTCATGACACAAGCATTTAACTTTTGCCTAAATTTGTCGCTGCGTTTTCAGCTATGTTCTTATTTTCTCTTTCTGTTTTATATTCAATATACAGTATATTGGCATAGCCGCCACGGCAGTCCTTGCTTTTCTTTCCCCAAATACCAAATCACCACACAATCAGCTCTGTAATAGAAGTTAAGCCATCTGTAAGCTTAGAGCACCGATTCTTCAAAACATTTAAGGAACATTGAAATATCTTCGTAGTACATGTTTAATTATTCTATCTTTCACGACACTCCCATTGAAGAATATAGATTATTTAAATGAAGTTAGAGTTTTATCTGTATAATATAATAAACATATTTTGCTGCATTTCACCTTAAAATGATATCGTCATCATATGTAAATACACGCTTTATAAAGTGGCTCAGGTTGTGCGATATTATAACTGTAGTGCAAGTTTACAGTGAGGTGATTGTACTTATAAGTACAAACAGTTCTACAAGGAGCAATTGATTGAGTGCGTTTATAGTTCTTGGGATGAAACTGTTTCTGAACCGTGAGGTCCGTACAGGAAAAGCTTTGAAACTTTTGCTGTGGCTGAGGCAGCGTGTGCTTGAAGCTGTTTACCGATAATTCTCTTTCCGATCAGCTGCTGCTGTGATTCACACTCAGATACAGTGATATAAATACTCCCAGTGGTGCAGTGAGAGTAATATGGAAAAAGATGATCCGCTGTGGCAACTCCTAACGGGAGGAGCTGAAAGAAGAAGAAGAAGAAGAAGAAGAAGGTGCAGTCAGAGTAACAACGCTAAAGCAGTTTTGGTATTTGGAATACTATGGCTATTCCCTGGACCATTATATTGTTACAAGTTAATTACAATCAGATGCGTTACACTAATAAACAATATGCGGTTAGTTTCAGTGTATTTATAAAACCACGTCAGGAAAATAAGGTGTAACCACACAGGAACAGTAGCATTGCTTTGATGCTGGGTGCCACCAGTCTGCAAAACCGAGTGGAGAACTTGCGCACGACAAGGTATGAGGTACTGTGGAAAAGTGCTTGGCTTTACACCAAGTGTAGGTTTTATACATCGCGATTTGAACGTGGAAAAGTTCTTACGCAACATTTCTCTGCCTATGCACCGTTTATACATGAGGCCCCAGGTGAAGTAAATTAAGTGGGGTTTGCTCATCACTACAAATGATTTAATTAGCATGTTGAAACCATCCAAGAGCAGTGGCTGACACATCAAACAAATTCTTAAGCCTGAGTAGGTGCATGTTTCAGTCAATAATATTACAGACTAGCAAAATACCCGCGCTTCGCAGCGGAGAAGTAGTGTGTTGAAGAAGCAATGAAAAAGAAAAGGAAACATTTTGAAAATAACGTAACATGATTGTCAAGCGTAATTGTTTTTCACTGTTGTGAGTGATGAGTGTTGCTGTCATATATATATATTGTAACGAACCGAGGAGACAGTAACAAGAGTTGGGGTTTTTCCGGCCCCGTATATTGTATACAGAAAACAAAACAGGTCAAAATTATAAACAAACAGTTCATAATGCCATTTTATTGGGGTGGAGCCGGAAGTGGAGGAACGCTGGGAAGGACCGCAAGGGAGGATGGGAAGGATGACGTCAGGGCAAGATGGCGGAGGAAGGGCGGAAGTACGCACTGCGGTCAATCCAGCCTATGGTGCAGGAAGGTCTTTCTTTCTATGAGGAAGCAGAGGGAGAAAGTTAATACCCCGCCATTCCCTGGCGGAATGGTTTCCCAGGTGCTATCGAATCAATCCGGCCTCCTACTCGCGCGTGCGTGACACGATCCCCCCCTTAGCCCAGGACCGTCAGGTCGGGCGGACCTAACCGAGAGGTCGTGAATACGAGAGAGGGCATCGGCATTGGCCTGAAGGGTGCCCGCCGATAAGTGACAGTGAACTTATACGGCTGTAAGTCCAGGAACCACCTGGTGACCCGCGGATTCGACTCTTTGTGTAGGGACATCCACTGAAGTGCAGCGTGATCAGTCACCAGAGCGAATTCGCGACCCAGCAGGTAGTACGGAGGTGGGTCACTGCCCACTTAATGGCCAAGGCCTCCCTCTCCACTGCCGCGCACGGGTCTCCCGGTCCATCAGTTTCCGGCTAAGGTACATCACAGGGTGCTCGACACCATCGACGCTTTGGCTCAGCACGGCACCCAGGCCTGTGTCCGAAGCGTCGGTCTGGAGAATAAACGGGAGCCCAAAATCGGGCGTCCGTAACACAGGTGCCGGCGTTAGGGCCTTCTTTAGGTCACTGAACGCGTGTTCTGCTTTGTCGGTCCACACCACGTATAGGGGCGCCCTTTTGTCAGGTCAGTCAAGGGTGCTGCTCTTTCGGAGAAAGCGGGAACAAACCGGCGGTAGTAACCCGCAAGCCCCAAGAAAGCCTGCACCTGTTTCTTGGTATTGGACGGGGCCATTCTAAGATGTCTTTAACTTTGGAGCTCTGTGGCGCACCTGTCCTTGTCCCACGAGGTAGCCTAAATATTTGGCCTCCTTTAATCCAAAAACACTTCCGGGGTTTATGCGGAGGCGGCTTTAGCCAGTGTTAGGAGGACAGCTGCGACCTGCAGTAGATGCTCCTCCCAGGTGCGGAATAGATGACAACGTCATCCAGGTAAGCGGCACTATAGGACTGGTGGGGCTTCAGCACTCTATCTACCAGGCGTTGGAAGGTCGCGGGGCCCGTGCAGCCCAAATGGGAGGACCTTGTACTGCCAGTGCCCGCTAGGGGTGCTAAAGGCCGTCTTTTCCTTTGCGGATGCCGTTAAAGGAATTTGCCAATACCCTTTTGTCATGTCAAGGGTAGTCAGATACGAGCCGTACCCAGCCGCTCAAGGAGGTCGTCAATGCGGGGCATGGGGTAGGCATCGAACTTGGAGATCTGATTCAGGCGTCTAAAGTCATTACAGAACCTCCAGGAGCCGTCTGGCTTGGAGGCGAGGACAATAGGGCTGGACCAGGGACTATGGCTCTCTTCAATTATGTCCATGTCCAACATACGTTTCACCTCCAGTTCGACCTCTGCGCGTTTTGCCTCCGGGAGTCGGTAGGGCCTCTCCCGGACGATTACCGGGCTCCGTGACTATATCGTGGCAATCAGCGGTCCGGCCGGGTGACTCGCTCACTACCTCGGGGATGGCTCGGAGTGTTTGGGCTAACTCCTGCCGCTGCTTGGGGTCAGCTCTTCGCCGAGGTTAAGGGCAGTTGTGCTTGCGAAAGGGAGAGTGACCTATGGGAGCTGGGAGCTCCTCTCTATCTCTCAGGGCTTTAACAGGTTGACATGATAGATCCTCTCACTCGGTCGACGCGATTGGGCTGTTTCACCAAATAGTCGACGCAGTCCTTCTCTCCTTAACCTCGTAAGGCCCTTGCCAGTGGCGAGCAGCTTCGAAAGTGGGAGGTCGGGACGAGCACCATAACTCGGTCCCCAGGCGGAACTCCCTGAGGACGGAGTTGCGGTTGTAACACCGGGCCTGCGCTGCTTGCGCACGAGTCCGCGTGCTCTTTTAGGAGGGGCCTGATCTTTGTGAGTCGGTCGCGCAGTTGCGCACGTGCTCAAAATGTTAGAGGAGGGAAGAGCCTCGGCCTCCCAGCCTTCTTTTAGGATGTCGAGGATTCCCGGGGTTGTCGCCCGTATAGAATTCAAAAGGGGAGAAGCCTGTAGAGGCCTGGGGTACCTCCCGGTAGGCAAAAAGCACGAGCGGGAGGAGCTGGTCCCAGTTCCTGCCGTCTGCGCTGACTACCTTGCGGAGCATCTGCTTAAGCGTCTGATTAAACCGTTCGACCAACCCGTCAGTTTGCGGGTGATAGACCGGCGCTTTCAGGTGCTTTATCTGCAGTAATTTGGCTACCTCCTTGAGCGTATCCGAAGTGAAGGGCGTACCCTGGTCCGTGAGGACCTCCTTGGGTATGCCCACGCGGAAAACAAATTAACCAGTTCCGTGCGATGCTTTTAGTATTAGCGGGCGCAGGGGAACCGCCTCTGGGTACCGGGTGGCATAGTCCACCATGACTAGGATATACTTGTGGCCACGGGTTGAGGGCTCCAGGGGTCCCACCAAATCGACCCCTATCCTTTCAAAGGGATGTCCACGAGGGGAATAGGGACTAGAGGAGCACGGTCCCTCCTAGGAATCTGGCGGGTCTGGCACTCGGACAGGATTGACAGAACCGCCGGACCTCCTCATTGATCCCAGGCCAGTAAAAGCGGGCTTAATCCTCTCCAGTGTTTTTCGCCCGAGGTGGGCCTAGGAGGTGAGCATGTGCCAACTTCGCATATCTCCCCCGGAAGGTACGCGGAATTAGCAACAACTTCCGCACCTCGCCCTCATGGGTAGCCACTTTCGGTACAACAGATCATTCTCAAGGACAAAGAAGGGTTCCGCGGTGTGGATCCGTCCGCTGTTGAGCTGTTAGGCA
This sequence comes from Polypterus senegalus, assembly GCF_016835505.1. Classification (NCBI taxonomy): domain Eukaryota; kingdom Metazoa; phylum Chordata; class Cladistia; order Polypteriformes; family Polypteridae; genus Polypterus; species Polypterus senegalus. Next base: position 120,380,683 of record NC_053155.1, on the reverse strand, counting down.
GAACGACGCATTCGGGCAAAGCGCAGGGAGTCATCATTCCACTGCTCCCTCTTAAAGGAGGCGGCGTGGACGAAATTGATGGTCCAGGCGCGAGAGGGTCTTGGGGCCTGGGCCGGGAAGAGTTCCTGGCTAGTCCCTTCTCCGGCGGAATCTTCGGGTCAAGGTCCGTAGCCCGGAAAGGTCCCCGAGACACCAGCGCCCATAGGGCCTGCCCTTGTGCACGGCGTGGAGGCCGCGGGGGGTGCCTTTTCCCCTCATAACAAGATCCAACGAGGCCCCGGGAGCGGCGAATGGCTTACCGCTGATTCTTTTAGACCAGTCTTGTCCCAAAATCACTGGGAAGGGGGGGTCAGGTAACACAGCGACCGTCATTTGGATTGGTTCCCCCTTCCAGGTGACATAGCAGTGAGCGGAGCGATATGACCTAGTCCCCCCATGCACACAGGTGACCAACAAATGCTGTTTTAACCACTGTTGCGGTAAGACAAAGCGGCGAGCAACAATGGTAATGTTGCTGCGGAATCAAACAAAGCCACCACGGCGTGCCCATTTAGCAACACCACTCCCGTGTTGGACTCGCCAAGGGATGCGGCGGGTACAATACCTCTCCGGCGGCGTCCAGCTGCAGTCCATAGGCTCCGGGGCGTGTGATGGGGGCAGTTTGGTAGCAGGTGACCGGTCTCGCCACACTTGAAACAGCGCGGCGGTCCCGGCCTCTCTCTGGCTCTGGCTGGCGCTTCTGCAGCGTCGAGGGGCTCGGGTGGCCGCCCGTCCCTGCCGGTTCCCGAGCAGGCCTTTCTGACCCCCAAGTCGGAGGACCGCCAACTGGCGCTCCAGGGCGTCGAGGAGGCCCGACATGTTTGGTAGGCGTGTCCCGGACCTGCTGGGCGAGGGAACTGGGCATGGCATTGACCAGGCCTTCACAGGCCACCCGCTCGACCACTTTCCGCCTGGGTCCCTCTGGCGTAGCCAGCGGCCCATCTTGCCCCAGAACTTCGACGCCTGGGCGCGGCAGGTTTTCGGGTCAAAGACCCAGTTCCGCCATTCGCCGCCTGCTGGCCGGGCTAATGCGTAGCGGGCCAGTATTTCGGGCTTGAGGAGGTCGTAATTAGCGCCTCCTCCTCAGGGAGGTCATAATAGGCCGCTGGTCCCTTCAGGTATGGCGCCAGATGGGCGCCCACGGACCGCTGCCACTCGTTCGGGTGGCCGTCCTCTCAAACATGCCCAGGTAGCCTCGACGTCCTCCGGCGGGACCATCGGACCAAGGAGGAGGCCCTGCCTGGGCGGGTCTGGCCTCGGCCGCTGGGCCTCTACCAACCTGGCCTTCGTGGCTTCCAGCTCCCGGGTGGTGGTGGCTTGCGCCTGCTGCAGCGCCTGGAGCTGGCGTTCATCCTGCAGCACGTGTTGAGGTCCTGTCCCTCCGTCATCTCGGGATCTCTATCCTGCCGACTACGCCAATTGTAACGAACCGAGGAGACAGTAACAAGAGTTGGGGTTTTTCCGGCCCCGTATATTGTATACAGAAAACAAAACAGGTCAAAATTATAAACAAACAGTTCATAATGCGCGACGCCGACTCCTGGCGTCGCGGCCATTTTATTGGGGTGGAGCCGGAAGTGGAGGAACGCTGGGAAGGACCGCAAGGGAGGATGGGAAGGATGGCGTCAGGGCAAGATGGCGGAGGAAGGGCGGAAGTACGCACTGCGGTCAATCCAGCCTATGGTGCAGGAAGGTCTTTCTTTCTATGAGGAAGCAGAGGGAGAAAGTTAATACCCGCCATTCCCTGGCGCGAATGGTTTCCCAGGTGCTATCGAATCAATCCGCTGCCTCCTACTACAGCGTGCGTGATATATATATATATATATATATATATATATATATATATATATATATATATATATATATTTACACACACACATACATATATATATATATACATATCTATACATATACACATATATACACATACACATATATACATACATATATATATCTACATATATACACATACAGCTATTTCGTATCAGTGCAATACGCTGCTTGTTAAAACGGATAACTCCCGCTCTTACATGCAAGTCTGCGTGGATATTATGAACTATCGTATTTGTTCAAGTTCTATTTAAATTTTAAATAGAAGGAATTTTTATTTAGTCAACAGAAATATCTTTGGTAGGAATGGTAAAAACAGACAGGAATATTATTCATGAATAAATCAACTCAAACCTTAAATAACTTAAAAGAACAAACATTCAAATTTCTTTACTCTTATGTAAATTTATATAAAAAATAAACATAGATTTTAAATATCCCAAAAGATTTTGCTCTCCATAAAAATATATCCTTTCAAAATTATACAAATTCAAATATGAACATGCTGCATAACAAAACCTGGAAATATAAATAAAATGTGTTCCTTTCAGCAATAACAAATCAAATCATTCAGTTGTCTTTGCTCATATGTCATTTTAGAGCTGGACGCCTGGCATCTTTTTTTGGCAACAGGTTCGTTTATGTTTGGTGTGAGGTTCTGTGTTGTGGAGATTCTCAGGATGGATTGCAGGTGCTCATCAGTGAGGCGACTCCTGTGTGCTGTTTTGTTATTCTTTATCACTGAGAAGAGCTTCTCACACAGATATGTGCTACCAAACATGCACAAGGTTCAAGCCGCATGTAGACGGACTTTTTTTGTTCTTCAAAGTCACCAAAGCGCCGTGCAAACTCAGTGCCTCGGTTTATCAGCAAAGTGCGCATTTGGGAACACCGTAGTGACGACTTGGTTTAACATTACTTGGCAACAGGGAAAGTTGCACTGGTGCATTTGTGTCTCCCATAAAAGCAACTTCACTTGAAATCACTTTGTGATTGTGCACGGGTAAAAACGTCCGCTGAAGTGTCAGATTCTTATTTAATTCTTCTGCTTTCTGTATCTTCTGCATTGCATTCAGGTCTTTCAGCCTCACTGATGAGCACCTGCAATCCATCCTGAGAATCTCCACAACACAGAACTCCCTGATGTTTTGTCTCATAGTGCCGTCTTAGATTAAATTCTGTAATTACAGCCACATTAGCTCCACAAATGAGACACACGGGTTCAGTAAACATATACTCAGCCTCCCATCGGTTTTTAAAGGCTCTATTTTCAGAATCAACTTTTCTCTTCAGCATTGTGTGAGCTAGCTTCGCAATAACTTGCAGCATCATAAGCTAGACTTGATTAACGCGTAAGTGTTCGCAAGGCAGCTGAAGCGCTGCATTATGGGATCTGTAGTTTATTGTGTTACCAGCGCTCATATACCCGGCCATTAATAACAATAATACAGTATATAAAATGATCTCGGGCGGATATAATTACGCCGGGCGGATGTGGCCCGCCCCTTGAGTTTGACACATATGGACTAAATAGAACTTGAAAAGATATATTTTTCAAATGTGATCGTGCAATTCAGATAGAGTTGACGCGCACTACAGCCTGCATCCGCCCCTCGCTCTTACTTTTTTACCGTTCATCTAATGAATACACTGAGTATGGCTTTACCAAAACAATCATTGATGGCGAATAAAGTATCCATTATTCGAGTATGTAGATCGGGATATATATATACATATATATATACCCGCGTATCGCAGCGGAGAAGTAGTGTGTTAAAAAAGCTAGAAAAAGAAAAGGGAACATTTTAAAAATAACGTAACATGACTGTCAATATACAGTATTTGTTTTGTGAGTGTTACTGAGTGTTGCTGTCATCAAGGATTTGATTATCATTATTTCTTTCAATCAGGTTCGTATTTGTAGGATGTGTTGTGTTCAAGTTACATTCCGTGTTTGTCAATCGTTGTAAAGATGACAGGTTTCATTCATCGATTCGTTTCTTACTGCATCAATAAACAGCTCGACTTCTTCTTTATCCGAGACCTGACACACTGCATGCACGGGTTTTTTTACACTGTCTTCCTTTAGCGGGACATTGACTTTTTCCACCGTGTGCTTTGTTTCCACAGTAGCTGCATTTATGAATATGCTTGTATGTATCAGACGCTTCATATTTTTTGCTGCCTTTTCAATTGTGTAATTCGGTTTTGTTCAGCGCTCTTTGGAACTGTTGCTTTTATCTGTGCACTCGCCAGTTCATGTGAGCGCTCGGTGTACATGCATCGAAGGTTCCCAGCTGTGCTGGTGCCATCTCGTGCTATGTCCATGGCTGTATTTAATGTTACCTTAGTCCTGGCACTTAAAACTTTCTCTCACAGTTTCGCTGAGTTTGTGCCAAACACCACGCTGACCATCTCATCTTCCTCTGCATAAGCACAGTCCTTCACCCGTGAATATTTAGTGGGAGTTTGCTATTGGATTGCCGCTGACGGACGGCCTTATATGGGCAGGCACTAAATTACAAACGCCAGCGGCAGCCTGTCTATGAACTTAATTTAAAGTGTAGGTTTACATCGTGCTTTGTTTCCGAAGTAGCAGAACTCATCAATATGGTTGTATATGTCACTCGCTCGCTTCTTATTGTTTCGCTGCCTTCTCAATTATATAATGCATGTTTTCTTCAGCGCTTTTTGGAGGTCTTCCTGATTTTCTATGTACTGCGTGATTACGTGTGAGGCGTGATGATGTCACACGAAACTCCCCCCGCATTCAAGCTCATCTCCATTACAGTAAATGGAGAAAAACAGCTTCCAGTTATGACCATTACGCGTAGAATTTCGAAATGAAACCTGCCCAACTTTTGTAAGGAAGCTGTAAGTAATGAACCTGCCAAATTTCAGCCTTCCACCCACACGGGAAGTTGGAGAATTAGTGATGAGTGAGTGAGTGAGTGAGTGAGTGAGGGCTTTGCCTTTTATTAGTATAGATTGCACTTTATCCCAAAAATATGATTCTAATATTTACTGTAATGGAGAACACAAGAATACACAATGGGTCAGGGTCATTTCTCTGTTTTCATGTTAAAATCAGAGATTGTGAGACCACATTTTACTAATACATTTATAGAGAACTGTATATATATATTTTTTTTATTTTATTAATTTTTTTGCAATCCATACAAAGCAATCTAGTTTTTACAAAAAGAACAGATCAATCCCCACCCCTGAGAGAGATCAAATGGCGTAAGATTTAAGGCTTGTAAACATACCTAAATAAATAAGTTCTCTGTGCTTCATGAACTTATTTTAAAATATTACTGATTAGATCCTGCCATGTTTTGAAAAAAGTCTGTACGGATCCTCTAACTGAGTATTTGATTTTTTCCAATTTCAAATAATATAACACATTGGTTTCCCACTGACTTAAAAGAGGAGAGTTTGGGTTCTTCCAGTTTATCAGAATAAGTCTGCGTGCCAAAAGTTTAGTGAATGCAGTTACAGTCTGTTTGAACTTCTCTTAGCTCATGCCTTGATTGAGTATCTGGGAGTGAAGTGGAGTTTTAGAGTGGAAATAATAGATCGTTATTTGGAACACACGCAGTTCATGTCTGTTCCGTTACTACAGTAATCTGTGTAAACACATTGTTAAAACAGAAACATTTTTTATATTCTAGTAGTAGATGACAAAATGTAGGCATAAACTATATAATGTATGAAGCCTGAAGTCCAAATATCAAAGAAACATTTTCACAAAAGGTACAACTATAACACAACAATTGCGCTTTTATTCAAAAATATAACTGCAGAAACAAAAAGCCGCCTTAACATGCGACATTGACAGCCATTTATTGTAACTTCCTCCGTGGTTTAATAGAATCAGTTCTCGCCTTGGAATTAAAAGGTCATGAGTTTGATCCTGCACCAGTCCATTTTGAGAAGTAAACTGCTCTTAGTCTTACTATTTTTGAGTAAAAGCATACATTTGATTTCAGTCTGTAACAGCCGGTGCAATTTATGATCCTTGTAAAGGTTAGCTCTTTTTTTTTTTTAAATTCACTTTTTATTCTCTCAGTCGCGTTCAGAATTAATCCATGCAACCCCATCTGACACGGCTGTTTTCACATAAAGACGCGCTATAGCTCTGCAGTGTACCACGATGCATACTAACGCACCCCATAAAAAGGGTTCTGACACACAAACGCTGGCGAAGCTGCCTTCTTCGTATCTCACCATCACTTGATTTTCTTTTTATATAGTTTTATTGAGTGTTCCTGCCAGTCCCCGCATGTTGCTGTATGCTGTTTCTTTTGTACTCCAGGACATGCAGAGGAAAGAATGGTAAAGAGCAGTAACTTCGGCGCTATATGCAATCATCAGACACTCCCCATCTGCCCGTGTCGTTCAAACACAGGAACATATATTGGTGTAAAAGTATAACAAAAGTGCACTTTTATTCAAGTGCGCTTTTTCCATCGCCTTTTCCTGTAAGAATCAATGTACACACTTCTCTCTATGCTGCGGTTTCTGTTACACACCTGAAAGAAAGAGACAATATATGTGAAAATATGATCGCAATAATGCAATATTATTTGAAAACGAACAGCGTCAGATTGGGTGTGAATTTATGCAGGAACTGGAAATTCTCTGATGTGGGACCTTCTCCCAGGGAAGAAAGTACAGTGTCAGGTGCTCATTCAGTATAATAGGAACCATAGCACAGAGAGGTGTGTACACTGCAACAAGTACATGTGTTGTAAATGTAGGAAGGACGGTTCTTGGGTGTATGAGAACTGTTAATATTTGAATGTGATGATTTTATATAGCACGGAATGGAAATCTGCACTTCTTAGCATTGCACCATGCAAGCTGTCGTATCAATCGCCTACTGTAACTTGCTTTCTTTTTTCTTCGGTTATACAGGTAGTCTTGAATAAAAGTGCACTTGTTTTGTTTGCGAAATGAAGTGTCTGCGTGCACTTTTCGTGGCATTACACGTGTATTTTTTGAGCATGCCCGTTTGAGCATGCTCAAACACAGGAACATAAGTTGGTGTAAAAGTATAACAAAACAACGGGCAGATGGGGAGTGTCTGATTATTGCATATAGCGCCGAAGTTACTGCTCTTTACCATACTCTCCTCTGCATGTCCTGGAGTACAAAAGAAACAGCATATAGCAACATGCAGGGACTGGCAGGAACACTCAATAAAACTGAATAAAAAGAAAATCAAGTGACGGTGAGATACGAAGAAGGCAGCTTCGCCAGCGTTTGTGTGTCAGAACCCTGGGTTCGGGCGTTAGTATGCATCGTGGTACACTGCAGAGCTATAGCGCGTCTTTAGTGATGATTCAGGTGTTTTGTTGAAATTAAACGAATGAGTAAATAACAATTTTTTTAAAAGGTTATATGGTTGTTAGAGCGTTATGTTCTTTTTTGTTGTCATGCTCCTGTTTGGATAGGATATTTTATTGAAATTAAACACATGAGTAAATTACTATTAAAAAAAATTATATGGTTGTTAGACCATTGTGTTCTTTCGTGTTGTCATGCTCATGTTTGGATAGGCCTATTGGCGCATGTGCATGCAACATTTGTATATTTTAAACACTTCCGTGGATAGTGGGGGTCACGAGTCACTGGCACGGTTATTTTGGGGGTCGTGAGCTGAAAAGTTTACCCAGCACCTGTCGCATTTCCACTTGCATTTCTTGTCGCAGCCTTTCATTTGCCTGTTGCAGCATCAGCCACTGTGTTTCGTTTGCTTGTTGCAACTCCTGTTTCAATTCCTGTTTCAGTCTCTCATGTGCCTTTGCACTTGCTTTCTCATTTGCCTTCTCGGTTTTCTTTATATCTTGTATGAACTCAGCGAACATCACCATTTCAATTGTGCTTTCTTGTACCGTAGGTGAAGCGTCGGGCTCTACTGTAGCCGGTGCCTCCGCTATTCCCGGCTCATAATTGAGATTGCAGACTGTAAGGCCTTTTCCAGTTTCAGGTGTTCTTCTCCGATCGGCGAGCTATCGAGATCTGCACACACAATCGTACATTTACTCCCCTTTTCACTCTCAGCCGGCGACGATGTAGCGGACCGTGGTCTGGAGGAGTCTGTACTTTCGCCCAGCTGATCCAGGTCTCTCTCTGAAAGGCCGTATCTTGAGCTAGGGCTTGCTGATCTTAGCTTGGGTGCAGCTTTAGTTTTCTATCCTTTCGGACCTCCTTTCTTGTTGGCCATGTTTATATGTGCTTACATATATACTGTAGAAGTCTCCTTGGGTTGAATAGATACAGGATATCTCAGGATAATAGGCAAATAATATGAAAAATAACACCGCTGCTAGCGAAGCTCCACTTCAGACGTCCATCTCTCGCATCAGACGAGACCAACCCACAAGAATTGTATATTTTGGTCTGATTATTAGAGATATGTGTCTGTCTTATTTCTTTGATAAATCAGGGAAAGCTTGGGCTAATAATGATGTATCAATTATATTCAGTACTAGCTGTCCTCTGCAGCTTTGCCCGCATAGAAGTGAAACAGGACAGCGAGGAGAGCCCTGTCCGGCTCCCTACTCCTGACATCACGCCTCCCCCTCCCCTCGGCCCGCAGCCTCTGTCTCGGATTAGCACAAATATATCGCTCCTGCAAGCAAACTATGATTCTTAGAGGTCGCAAAATCAAGCGGTATGTTCAAGCAAATTATAGAAAAAAAACCTGACCAAAATCCGTTACGTAGTTCTCTCGTGAAAAGTGGACAGATAGGCATACAGACAGACAGATGTTGGATTTTATATATAAACAGATGAGCTGTCAATTGTTGCAGACACATTTTTCAATAATTTACAATTCAATATGCTTTTTATGTGCCTCTGGATTTTATTAGATAATTGCATTATTGTCTTTGGTGTCCTTATTATTATTGTTGCTTTGTCCCATATCTGTCAGAAATCACTCAAAAATTTTATTTTGTACTTTTTTACTTTCTCGTAAACGAAGTATAGGGAAAGTATTGTAATTGACTAAAGATTCAATGTCGAGATTTTGAGGAATCTCGATGTTTTAGACCTCTCTGAGTCTAAGATTTTTTTCACAGTTTTTAGCTATGTGTTTGTGACATCATCATACCATTTGGGCTGCTATGATGACATATTTAGTTGAAGGCATATTGTATGTGCATTTGTTAGCGTGACTTCGCAGGAATGTCAGCCATCTTTAAAAGAAGAAGAAATACTTTTTGAGGTTTTGCTTTTAGAAGTGTCCTTCAGTTTAATCTTGTGAGCTTTTTTGATACGTTAGTTATCTCAGCCTTTGGCATACAAACTTTTGTTTGTCCATACAACCTTCTGCTTGCCCTTCAAAAGTAATCTTTACCTCACTCACAGAACAAATGATCAGTCTTTTCATTCTTTTATCAGCAGATCAAATCAGTTGCAAGGATGTTTCCCAATTAACAAAGGGATGTAAAGGTGTCTCAGGATTCTGTGGTCACCATTCTTTTTCACCTGTTGTATGAATTTAAATAAATCACAGAAGGCTATTTCTTGTAGGGAAAATGAGTTGTGGAAGTAGTCAGTTTAATTTTTCTGTATTCTAATGTTTGTTGAGTTAGAGCATTAGTAGGCTGCACAGCATTGCCACTTCAGTATTTCTTAAATGGCTGTTGTAAAAGGCTTGTAGTATATCAGTAGGCTTCAAGTGAGCGTTGAACACCGCAGCTTGGAAGACAAGTGTACACATGACATTTAATGTTTGTAGCTTTACCTTCAAATATAACCTTCTTTTCATAAAACTATGCACATGTTGTACCATTTTACACTGCTGTTAGGTAAATCATCCTGACCAGGGGCCTCATGCATAAATGGTGCGTACGCACAGAAATGTTGCGTAAGAACGTTTTTACATTCAAATCGCAATGTATAAAACCTACACTTGGTGTAAAGCCACGCACATTTCCACGGTACTTCAAACCTTGTCATACGCAAGTTTTCCGATTGGTTTTGCAGACTGGCGGCACCCAGCGTCAAAGCAGTGCTACTGTTCCTGTGTGGTTATTCTTTATTTTCCTGATGCGGCTTTATAAATACACTGAAATTAACCTCATATTGTTTATTAGTGTAATGCATCTGATTGTAATTAACTTGTAACAATATAATAGTCCAGGGAATAGCCTTAGTATTCCAAATACCATAACTGCTTTACCATTGTTACTCTCACTGCATCATCTTCTTCTTCTTTTTCTTCTTTCAGCTGCTCCCGTTAGGGGTTGCCACAGCGGATCATCTTTTTCCATATTATTCTCACTGCACCACTCGGAGTATTTACATCACTGTATATGAGTGGGGAATCACAGCAGCCGCTGATCAGAAAGAGAATTAGCGGTATACAGCATCAAGCCCACCCTGCCTCAGCCACAGCAAACCGTTTCAAAGACTTTCCTGTACGGACCTCACGGTCCAGAAACAGTTTCATCCCAAAAACTTTAAACGCACTCAATCAGTTGCACCTTGTAGAACTGTTTGTACTTATAAGTACAATCACCCCACTGTAAACTTGCACTACAGTTATAATATTGCACAACCTGAGCCACTTTATAAAGCGCGTATTTACATATGATGACAATTTCATTTTTAAGATGAAATGCAGCAAAATATGTTTATTATATTATATAGATAAAACTTTAACTTCATTTAAATAATCTATATTCTACACTGGGACTGGCGTGAAGAATAGAATAATTAAACATGTACTACGAAGATATTTCAATGTTCCTTAAACGTTTTGAAGAATCGGTGCTCTAAGCTTACAGATGGCTAAACGCCTGGTACAGAGCTGATTGTGTGGCGAAAGGTTACTTGGAGAAAGAAAAGCAAGGCCACGCCAATATATATTGAATATAAAACAGAAAGAGAAAATAATGACACAGCTAAAAACACAGCGGTAAATTTCGACAAAAGTTGAATGCTTGTGTCATGAGCACGAGGCGGCTATGCAGTGTCCGCAACGGACGTGGCCATCCACCGTGCATAAGATACCATATTGACATTGGCGGGCGAAGGGGCCACTGATTCTTTCTCTGCCCAGGACTGCCACAAGCCTAGAGCCGCCCATGAGTACTGCTGCAATAAATAATTTCATCGAAGGTCACGCACAATCACTGCGCCATGAAACCTATGTTTAATAACGTGCTTTAACTCCCATCATCATGAAAATGACGTCACGTATACATCTCAGTATTTTAGTTATTCAGAGAGCTGTAATATCACGAATGTAATGGATTCTGTGACCAGTCGGAGGAAGAGAGCCGGTTTAAGAAGCAAGTAGTGATTCACACACATAGATCACATACGAGTAGAAGATCAAATACAAAACAAAGCATTTAACGTGCTACTTTAATTACGATGTGATTTGAGAAACTGGTTAATTAAACGATTTAAAGATGACGTTTATGATGTTCTACTTTAATGACAAAATAAACTACATGATTAAAGTGGAAATTCGAGATTGAAGTTGACATTTCGTGCTTTTTTCCCCACTGTGTGCCTTTTTTTTTCTCTGTACCCTAATAAGCTTTCATATGACACTCAGAACGTGGGCTACGACTCTCCTTTCCACTGCGACTTTGATATCTGACAACTTATTTTTTATTTCCGGCACTGTGCGACTTTGTGAACATGAGCTTTCAAGTTTCTCCAACACACTATGTCACCCGATTAACTTCCTTTTGATTATACCACGGTTTAAATAAAAAAATAGTATGTTTTTCCTTTGCCTACACTTGGTATTCGCTGAGATTCTTATATTTTCCCCCGTGCTTTTCCCATTGTCTTTTCACAGAAGGCTGAGCTTAAGGGTGATTTATATTGATTTGCATATTCAAAGAGGCGTAATTCTGGGAGGAGTTGGGGTGGGACAGAAGGCGTGCGCACGAGCGTTACTTTTCACGCTGACCGGGATTTATGTAGCGGAAGAACGCAGAAGTTGGAGTACACACAGATTCCTGCATCTGGATTTTTCTGTGCGTAAGCACATTTCGGTTTTTGTGCTTACATCATGTTATAGTGCAATTCTACGCAAGGCGTTATACATGAGGCCCTGGGACATTCTAAGCTTACTTATATAGCCAGTGTGAGGGCCCAGGAGTGGTGATGTCAAGATAGTGTTATGAACAAGAAGTCCCAAAGCACAAAAGTTTGAAAAGCACTTCAGCAATGCCCACTAGAGGGGGTATGCTGCCCAACCCAGCTAAAATTAGCTCAAACACAAAATCTTTATGAAATAGAAGTTTTATTGTCACAAAATACTCTGTTATACTGCAAAACTTCAAAAAGTTGCTGGCTGAGTCAATGGTGAACAAGACGCTAATGCAGAATCCAAACAAAGTGGTTGAAGAAACAGAGCAAGTGGGTCAAAATTCCAAAATAAAGAAAAAGCACAGGCGCAACAAAACACTTGTAAACTCTTCAATTCCAGGGAGTATTCACAATCAACCGCCAGGAGCTGTGGGAGACTCTACAGATATATATAGTGGAGTGCAGTTCTGGCGGTTATTGGCAGATGGCACCACCTCTTGGGGGACCACCCCAAAACATGAGCCACATAATAAAGGCAGTTTATACACAAAGAAACCAAACAATACTCCAAACAAATAAAACACAAATCTCTAACATAATTCACAATATCAGCATAAACAAAAGAATCAAACATGAACAAAGAAAACATAAAACAAATACTTGAACCCCAGCCAAGGGAGGAATTCTGGCTGAAAGAGAAACACTTGAGACTCTACCCACAAAGAACATAGAGCAGAAATACATTTAACAGGCAGTGTATTATTACAAAACCACTTATAAAACCAACAGAAATAATAAAGACATGAGGAATACTAATTCAAATGTGACAAAACAACAGTAAAAAATACAATATACATAACTTTAACCTGACACATGACTCTTGAAGTACATTCAAACATTAAAAAGTAGGGTGAATTGAGTTTTCTTTTTATCTGGTGTGACATATTTTGCTCCTTATGGCTAAGATTTCAACTTTGACTTCAGTCAGACTTTCACTTTTGGTTAATTTCATACACTTGCTTTATGAGTTTTATTTCATGTATTCACTTTTTGATAATGCATCGCAGTAAGGAGACCCGGGTTCGCTTCCCAGGTCCTCCCTGCGTGGAGTTTGCATGTTCTCCCCGTGTCTGCGTGGGTTTCCTCTGGGTGCTCCGGCTTCCTCCCACAGTCCAAAGGCATGCAGGTTAGGTGCATTGGCGATTCTAAATTGTCCCTAGTATGTTCTTGGTCTGTGGGTACCCTGCAGTGGACTGGCGCCTTGGCCAGGATTTGTTCCTGCCTTGTGCCCTGTGTTGGCTGGGATTGGCTCCTGCAGACCCCCAATGACCCTGTGTTAGGATATAGCGGGTTAGGAAATGACTGACTGACTGACTTTTTGATAATTTAGTGCACCGATTTTTTAAATGTTAATTTCATGCACCATTTTGGGACCTTTCTGTTCATGGTAGCTGTGCCATTGCTAGGTAAGATCAGCCAGAAGTGTGTGTTGTGTGACATCATCCAGTGGAAGGTGTAAAGATCAGTGTCAAAGTTTGTGGATGCATCAAAGTGAAGACTTAGAATTCTCATTAGTGTCTAATAAGATTTTAGTCAAAAAATTATTTTGTTAATTTACTACAGAATTTGTCTTATGTTTCAGCTCTGGTTATGTACATTGTTTTGGTTTTACTACCTGTTATGTTCTTTGAATTATGACTTTGGTTTATTATTATTATGTTCCCAGCATCAAGCTTTGCCTGTTAATAAAACCACAACCATCTCCCAATTCTATTTTTATTTAAATACTGTCACTGCCCAGCAGAGTCCGTTCAGCAGTAAATAATATGGCCGCCTCCGTCCAATAAACACCAAAAAAACAAAAAAGCACACTGTAATTTCAATGAAATAAAAAGTATTTTGACAAAATAACAACCATTAGAAATACACAGTAATAATAAACCAGAATAACTAAGATCTCAAATTATAAGCCTAACATATTAAAATCACAACAGTTACATTTGATGGGCAAGCCAGTCCACGAGGCAGACAGGGACTGAATATATTTAGATAAGTTCAGAATGGTGTCCAGATATTATTACTGTGCCTTTAGCTACTGTCTCTCTCCTTTGTTTATTTACTGTAAACTACCCTACTAATAATGTATTATTTTGGACCCTTTGGAATTCTGGATGTGGGATTGCCACAGGAAAGTTCTTATCCTTTATACTATACATGTCTGTTAATCTGTATTCAGTATTTTCAACAGCATTTTTATATTTACAGTATTTCTTACAGTTATATATCTTATAATTTATATTTCTAAAACTAATAACAGTCTCTTTCACGGTTTGCCACTTTATTTATTTCAACTGAAACACTGGTGACTAATTCACACTGAATAAAATGTCTTCTCAGTACCATGTAAGTTTTAATAACTCATAATTAGATTTTGCTCTACATAAAGTCATGTATTAATATTAATATAATATTTTATTACATTTGTGCATACGCTGCTATTAGTTTCAAAGCTGAAGACTCCAGTTTTAAAAAGCAAGTGATTTGTTGCCTACAGATATTTTTGGATGTGTCATTCAGAACTCTAGAAGACAAGAATGCTGAATGATTCACCCATTTTCTGGACAGAGAGAAACTGGAATACATCCTGCCTACAGACGTACCAACTGCACTTCAGAACAGGGAATCCAACTGAAGCTAAGCATGTTTGGGCCCGGCCAGCACTTAGATGGGAGAACAACTACAGAAAACTATGGGTTGTTGCTGGAAATTATCTTGGTGAGGATATCAGGTGGTGTTTACCCTGTGGTCTGTGTGTGAATGTTAATGCCCCAGTTTAGTGATGGGATGGGACACTGTGCTATAAAATTGGTGTTGTCCTTTGGATAAGATGTAACACTGAGGTCCTGAAATTCTGTGGTCATGTTTCAAAACCAGTAGGATCTACTTTGATATACTGACTAAATTGTTTATCATGGCATTGTCCATTCTACCCCCTAATCATCTCCTTTGTCTAAACGGCTGTGAATCTTCCTGAATGGCTAGTGTATGGTGAGCATACTGGCACAGTAATGGCTGCCATCACATCATCTGGCTGGATGTTGCATATTAGTGGTAGTTGAAGAGGCTCCCCTCTATTGAAATTGTTTTGAGTAGCTAGAATAGCATTACATAAATGTAACTAATTAATTAACAGTACTGCTGAACACTCCATCACTGGCCGCACTCAGGCTAACGTTCACTCTGAACCAGTTATTAGTCCCCAGATAACCTAACTTGTCAGAGTATCAGCCTAACAAATACCCAGACACAGGAGAAACACATGAAGGTAAAAGGTAGAAGTGCTAACCTGTGCTGAAAGATACACCTTTAAAATGTTCCATCTTTGAATAATGAATGCTGTATGGATATGGCCGATGTAGTGGACAATGTGCAATCCCATAGGACTTTGGGCCAACGCTCACATTGTCGTTCAAGTGTTGTCTTTGTAGAATCTGGAATGTCTTCTTGTGTCTTTCAGAACCGTAGGCAGAGTTGCCGTCAGAATAAACATTTTAGCTAATTTGTCCCATTGTGTTGGAATTTCTGTATCTTATGTGGTAGACAGCTGTCCCATCCTGGCTTTTCTAGTGGCACACTCTCTTGAAACTTAAGTATATTGTAGGCCCTGTGTCTCTTTCAGTGAACAATATGCAGCTTCTCAGTAAATATGCAATTTCAAAGAAATAGTGAAACTCATCAATGACATGTCCACTTGATCCCCTCTTCTGCATAAGATAAATATAATAGGCTATCAGAAGAGAATTGGGTTCAGTAAAACTGTGCTATTAGGTACAAATTGAAGGAAACAGCAAACAAATGCATCGGTTCTGTGGAGAGATGCGGTTACGTTACACTTCTGTCGCTTGGTATGAAAACAAGCATTATTCCTAAAGAACAGAAAACATCTCTGTTTTGGTCTACATATTAGGAAACACTAGAACTAAAAAAAAATCCAAATAATAGCAACCAGACTGATGTCAGGACTGGGAGGTTTGAGCTATGATGAAATATTGAAGGAGTTGAACCTTTTTAGTTGAAGCAAAGTGGAGAGGTGAGATGACCGAAGTGTTTAAAATTATGAAGGGAATTAGTAGAGTGGACCCAGCTGTTACCTTTGAATGGGAAACTTGTAAAGGGTAAATTTTGCACAGTTCTTCCCACACAGAACCATAGACACATGGAATATGTTACCAAGTAGTGTGGTAGACAGTAAGACTTTGAGGGCTTTCAAAAATCAACTTGAGTTAGGAATTTTTCTAGTAGAAATTGTGTTAATGTTGCAGTTCTCCTTCATCTATTTGTTAGTGATGTTCAAAACCATCCTTCCATTCATTTTCTGAACACAAATTATTGCAATATGGGATCTTATGGAAAAAGTGCAAGGTGCAAACCAGTTTTTAATGAGACACAATATAATCTTTGGGCACACTCAGTTGTATTCAGATTTACAATTGTCAGTCAGCCTAACCTGCACCCCATCTGTATGCTTCGGGAAACCAGAATCCCAAGAAAAAACACATAGACAAAGGAAAAATGTGCAAACTCCACATATGCTTGGGTATCAAATCTGATTCCCTGGAGCTGTGAGGCATCAGCAGCATTAATCACAGCACCGCCAAGTGCGACTCAGATTCCCAACAAGCATGACTTAAGATTTTGAAGGACTTGCCACATCTTTCACAATGGGAATTGTCACCTCTATTTGGTCAGAAGTAACAATTCTCTGAGACGAGTACCAAAAAATAAAATAAGACTATGTACATTTTACTGAACTAAATTGCAACACTTTTTACAAAGGTGCAAATAATAAAGACAGACATAAATAATCACTTTAGGAAAAATGGCTTAAACCAGATGTCTCCAACCTTAGTCCTGGAGGGCCGTAGTGGCTGCAGGTAGTCATTTCACCCAATTTTGTAATTAGAGGCCAATTATGGAAATTAAAACCAGATATATAATTCCGTGGCTTGCTAGTAGTCTCACTTTGTCATGTGAGACATTTCTAATATTGTAGATTTTTCATTTCAGAGAACATCATTAAAATGTTTTGTAGACCATGGCAAATTAGTCCTTCTTGGTATGTTACCTTATTCTCTGTTTTATTCCAAACAGACACTTAATGAGCCCCGACACACACACACACACACATTAATGAGCTGTTGTATCTCTTGTCATTATGTCTCTTTGGCAGCTGGATAACAAAATCCGTTTTTAAAAATTGTGAATATAACTGTTTAAGAGTAAAAGAGGCACATAAGAGTTCAGAAATGCAAAGAGCAAATGAACTAAAAAAAGTATATTACATTTTTGGTTACACTGTATTAATTCCCAAGGGAAATTGTATTTTTACCTCCAATGAAAGATTGAGTGCTTCTTATTTATGCTAATTTTAATTTTGTCTTCTGAAGCCTCTCATTAACTTGCTTAACAGATCAATCCATCCATTTTCCTGTATCCAACCAACTTTCCATTTTCTTTCCATTGTCGGTGTACCACTTGGAAATTAACTAAAAAGCAATGCTTGTAATTAACACAACATAACATTTACTTTGATGTTCCCATTGGCGTTCACATTGTCATTCTGAAACGTAACACATTCCTGTCTATAGTGTATTTTCAGGAGCAAATAACCAAAATGTTAATAGATGGGATGAGAATCCTTCAGAAATTTTCTTTTTTATAAATATTTTGTTAAAAGAGCTATTTTAACCTTTGTAAGGCTATCAGATACAGTATGTGGGACCCATTTAACATTTTTTTTTCTGCTTGACCTGGGTGCAATGCAGTTGTGGAAGCTGCCTGTAAGACAACAATAACATCACTTTAGAAGCATTGTTTCTACATACCCCAAACCTAATCCCATTATACCAGTCATAGTAATCATTTACATCACTATCAAACATAAATACCCCCATTAACTCCTCCATGCCCATCCAACTACCAACAACACCTTGGACCAATGCATGTCTGGAAAGCGTCTTTATGACAACAATAACATCACTTTAGAAGCATTGATTCCAAATTCCCCAAATCTAACCACATCATACGAATCATATACATCACCATCAACATTGAATACCCCCACCAACTCCTCCATGCCCATCCAACCTCCAACTACTGTATAACTTTCCCATTCACGTACAATCCCAAATCTCATCAGACCAATCATTCTAATTTCTTTTAAAAATGGAATTGGGGAGGGACACAACAAATAAGTGGCTCTGCGTGTATGGCTTCTTTCCATAAACGATACAGTATGGCAAAGAGAATCTCTGCTCAAATGGCCAAAGACATCTAGAAAAAATAGAAGACCACATGAGGGAGTGCTCACTTTGGAAGATGAAGAATTTTCAGAATATGAGGATCATGTTTCTGTCAATTCGGATTCTGACAGTGAGCTTGAAGAAGAGGATAAAACTGTCTGTCAGACAAGTGGAGAAATATGAATGTCAAAAGATGATGAAATTGAATGGTATTCTTGTCCATAGAAGGAGCTACTCTTTTTGGCACCTTGCTGCCAATGTGATAAAGATGCAACCAGGGCCAAAGTAGCCACACACATAAATGACATCATGTCTTCTTTTGAATTTTTTATTCCAGACAACATCCAGAAAATCATTCTGGAATACTCTAATTTGTAGGGGAGGTGGTTTTTGGAGAGAGGTGGAAGAAATGGACCAAACCAATTTAATTTGGACTTATTATATTTGCTGGTGTTTTCAGATCCAATGGGGAATTCACTGAATCCCTGTGGAATGCAGAAACTAGGCGAGAAATTTCTCTGCAACAATGTCCCTGAAAGATTTTCACAATATTTCCAGAATTATTTGCTTTGATAACTGAGGCACTCGAACTGTTCGACGACAAAGAGGCATGCTTGCTGTAATCAGGTTAGTGTGGGACAAGTGGGTGGAATGCCTTTGGCTGTGTTACAACCCTGGGGCCGTTTTGGGTCAACTGCCCAGTCAGGCAGTACATGCCGTTTAAACCTGCCAAACACAGAATCAGGATCAGCGCTGTCTGTCACACTGCTTCATCTTATGCAAGGAACATCCAGGTATACACAGGAAAGCCTTGTTGGAGGAACCCCAGAGAGAAACAAAGAGATGTGGGTTGTCCTGGCCATGACACAGGGACTCTGTGGTCACAACATCACATGTGACAATTTTTTTACTTCGCACAAGTTGTGACCAGAAATCTTGAAGAGAGAGTAGACAATGGTAATAACAATAGTTAACTTCCCACCTCAGCTGATGAGTACAAAGAACAGGCCTGTCAACTCAAGTTCCTGTTTACATCCGACACATCCCTGGTGTCTTAGGGTTTTCTTGGTATCCCAAGAAAAGGGAAAAATGTGGTACTTACAGTGGGAGCCACGTCAAACAGCCGCCTGGAGCATGACAGGTCCATGACAGGACCATGCACAATCCGTGCACGGAATGTGATCCCCCGCGATGATGCAGTTAACGATGCCCCACCCCTTAAACGCCCCCATGCTTTTTCTAAAAAGATGCTTGCAATGCTGTATAATCCCGCCAGATGGAGCATTGACTGCTTCAGTTAACTGCAGTGTGGAAGTGAAGTGGAGTTTTAGAGTGGAAATAATAGATCGTTGTTTGGAACACACGCATTTCATGTCTATCCCTTTTCTACAGTAATCTGTGTAAACACATTGTTAAAACAGAAACGTTTTTTATATTCTACTAGTAGATGACAAAATGTAGGCATAAACTATATAATGTATGAAGCCTGAAGTATCAAAGAAATAATTTCACAAAAGATACAAATCTAACACAATTGTGCTTTTATTCAAAAATATAACTGCAGAAACAAAAAGCCGCCTTAACATGCGACATTGACACCCATTTATTATGACTGCCTCCGTAGCGCAATAGGATAAGCTCCGAAACTGGGAATCAAAAGGTTGTAAGTTCGATCCTGCACCACTCTGTTTAGAGAAGTAAACTGCTCTTAGTCTTACTATTTTAGAATAAAAACAAACATTTGATATCAGTCTGCAACAGCCGGTGTAATTAATGATACTTGTAAAGATTCCCCGTTGTGGAGAAAATTTATTTATTTTTAACCTTCGCCGTTCTGCCTGCCTGAACTCCCTGTCTATCTATATAGTAATAACAGTAATTTTATTATTATATAGGAGCTTCCCTGTCTGCCTATCATATAGTGCCTTTCCTTCCTACCTATCTATATATCTATCCCCTTAGCTGTTTTTTATATATCTATTATACAGTGCCTTCCCTGTTTATTTATATATCTAGTGCCTTCTCTGCCTGTCTGTCTGTCTGATTGCATATAGTGCTGAACTTACTGCTCTGTACTATTCTGTCCTCTGCATATCCTGGAGTACAAAAAACAGCATCATACAGCAACATGTGCGAACTGGCAAGATCGGGGAAAAAACACGCGGTCACTGATTACAAACCGCAAGATGAATGAAAGAGACAATATATGTAAAAACATCATCG
The DNA here is from genome assembly GCF_016835505.1 of Polypterus senegalus. Lineage (NCBI taxonomy): Eukaryota > Metazoa > Chordata > Cladistia > Polypteriformes > Polypteridae > Polypterus > Polypterus senegalus. The sequence goes on along the minus strand of NC_053155.1, from coordinate 120,360,221 downwards.
CACTAATGCAATATTATTTGAAAATGAACAGCGTCAGATCGGTTTGAATATGCGCCCAATCTGACGCTGTTCGTTTTCAAATAATATTGCATGTACTTAACTATTTTAGAATAAAAACATACATATGATTTCAGTCAGTCTGTAAGAGCCAGTGTAAATGCATGATAATTGTAAAGGTTAGCTTTTTTTTTTAATTCAGTTCCATTCTCTCAGTCGCGTTCACGAACCCCATACCCCCGACAATGCTGTTTTCACATAAAGACGCGCTATAACTCAAATGTGATTTATTTGGAGACGCGCTATAGCTTGAATGTGATTTATTTGGAGACACGCTATACTCGAATGTGATTTATTTGGAGACGCACTATACTCGAATGTTATTTAAACAGGGAAGAAAGTACAATGTCAGGTGCTCATTCAGTGTAATAGGAACCATAGCACAGAGAGATGTGTACACTGCAACAAGTACAATGTTGTGAATGTAGGAAGGGTGTGTGTGAATTGTTAATATTTGAATGTGATGATTTTATATAGCACGGATCGGAAATCAGTAGTTCTTAGCATTGCACCACGTAAGCTGTCGTATCAACTGCCTACTGTAACTTGCTTTATTTTTTCTTCACTTATAGTCTAGAATAAAAGTGTACTTGTTTTTTATTCTTGTACACCAACATATGTTCCTGTGTTTGAGCGACACGGACATGCTCAAAAAAATATACGTGTAATGCCACGAAAAGCGCACGCAGGCACTTCAGTTCGCAAGCATTGGTACGAGAATGCAGTCACAAGTATGCTGCAGAGCTACAGCGCATCTTTATGTGAAAACAGCATTCTCAGATGGGGGGTAGGGAAGGATCCTGAACACGACTGAGAGAATGAAAAGTGAATACAAAAAAAAACTATTCTTTACAAGTATCATAAATTACACTGGCTGTTACACACTGAAATAAAATGCATGTTTTTATTCTAAAATAGTAAGATTAAGAGCAGTTTACTTCTCAAAACTGAATCATGTGGGATCGAACTAATGACCTTTTGAATACTAGTCAGTGGCTGATACCATTACGCTACCGTGCTAGCTGTAGTATGTGGCAGGCTAAGGTGGCTTTTTTCTGCAGTTATATTTTTGAATAAAAGCATACTTGTTCTGTTATATTTGTACCTTTTGTGAAAGTGTTTGATATTTGGACTTCAGGCTTCATACATTATATAGTTTATGCTTACATTTTGTCATTTACTACTACAATATGAAAAAAGTTTCTGTTTTAAAAATGTGTTTACACGGATTACTGTAGAAACGGAACACACGTGAAATGTGTGTATTCCAAATAATGATCTATTATTTCCACTCTAAAACAATCCCAGATAATCAATCAAGGCATGAGCTGGGAGAAGTTTGTGCACGTTCTAAGTTGGTGGGGGGATGGAATAGCCGGCTACTTGCAGCTTTTCTTTTATCAGCACATTTAGATTAACAAAAGACACTGGCGGAGAGGTGAGAACAGTTTTAAGAAGCGATTTAAGGTGGGACGGACCTACGAGTTTTTTCGTAGGCTCTGGTAATTCTAGTGTTAATATACTGTACAGGCAGTTCTTGTATTGTCAACATAGTTTCATAAATATATGACGTGGTAAAAAAAACAACAACAAACGATTAATAAAACAGATTTGTTAAATCACTCAATACACAACCCATGATGATTATGCTATTTATTATTAAATAATGAATTAATAAAACTAGCTAGTAAAATATTTTTAAGACATCCTTAATAATCCTTAAAGACACGGTACGTCTGTAATTTATCTATACCGATAGGTACGGAATACTAATGCAGGCTATGTACAGTATTTTACATTACGGTGTATTTTACCTAGTTCCATTTAATATACTGATAAATTATATTTTGCTGCAAAGTAAAGCTCAAAATGTAACTTCTGCTTGGGTTTGTTTTCGTTATATTTTGATGATGTTTTCGCTGATGTTTTTTTTTCACTCATAGTCAAAAATATCTGTCCATATGGGTCAGTATTTCTTTTGTCATTTAATCATGCATAATGCCTCCCCATCAAAAAATCTGATTGGGCATTAATCACTTATCACAACTGTGAATAGATGTGGCAGCAGAGACAGATTAAATCCCCATTAACACTTGGCAACAATAGTAAAAAAGTTAGCGCCTGTTATACCAATGTATTTTTACTGATTTTTTACTGCTTATATTTTTTATCTTGTTTCGTTTGGTTTTACGCAATTTCATGTGTTATTTGTGTGTGTGTGTGTGCGTGCGCGTTGTGTGCACGAGAGAGAGGCTCGAGAGAGAGCTTACAGTACAGTATATTGTGATTTGTCCAAGGTCGCTAGAGCCTGGCTTACTCCTACCAATATAAATTATTTCAATTAAACCCATTTGTCTCAATCACAAATTGAGCCAACGCTGTAAACAAATGACACAATAACTTATACATTCTAAAAATCAAGTTTTATTCGAACATTTGCAAAATATATACAGAAAAAAATGAAAACAATCATAAATTTCTGCTAAAGCTAGCCCATGGCTGTTCAGGGTCAAGTTTACGAGGGCTTCTCAGTCTTTCGTTGATTTTACTTCTGACTTGGAACCAGTGGTCCGCTGTCAGATCCGGAAATCTCTGCATGACAGTCTCGTGCACCTTGTCTTTTAAATTCTTGGGCAATTTGGCTTTACCGTTTGTCCCACTCCAGTTCACCTGCTTTGCCCAGCTCTGGTAGGCCTCAAATGGACAGAGCGCCATGAAGACACTGGCCGCATATACATCTGGGCGACGCTCTCCTCGCTGGAAACACTCTTTGTCCCCTTGGGATTAATAAAGTATCTATCTATCTATCTATCTATCTATCTATCTATCTTTGTAAAATGTCTCCTCCCTTTCAGCAGTCCGAGGCCTGAGAGGCACATCTGGAAGGTGTGTGCTTTTCTTGAAGCTGATGCTTTGATGGCAGGCTGGAGTAGAAGTTAAAAATGCTGGTGACATGGTCAGTTCAGCGTTGCCCTTGTCAGAGTCTGGAGACCCAAATAGCCGACGTCCACAAGAGGGGCGTGGGGGGGCAGAGGTGAGCTGCTGCCACATCGGAGGAATGGGGGTTCTCTCGCTTTCTAGCTGTTCCAGTCTCTGGGTGACAGTCTCCAGCTGAGTCTTTAGGGCCGCACACCCCTCACACGGCCCCACTACCTTGGTTTGGACCAGCTGTTGTTCCATTTTTGTCATTCGACTTCGGAGGTCCCTGACTTCAGCACCTAGTAGCTTCTTGGAAGATTCCATAGAAGCTGGCGGCGACGAGAGAACGCTAGCCTGAAAAAAAAGTTATTATTTTATTATGCTATACAAAAATATATAATATTTTATATATTATAATTTATATATTATGAAAGCAAAGCATAATAATTTACACAATATTAGAGCTTAACATATCTAAACTCACACCCATGATATATTTCATAATGTATTTTAATGTTTTATCTAATACATTACATTATTTAATGTATTATTATGATGTAGTACATCAATTCAACTTACCGCTTTCTTTTTCACCATTCTCACTTTGCCTCTAGGGTTCGATGCTGCAGGTTTTCTCTGCTTTCCCTTTTTGGTGGCTGAGGAGGGCATCTGTGTCTAGAGAAACATGAATCAGTCACACATTATGAAACCAAAGCATAATACTGTACACAATATTAGGGCTTAACATATCTGAACTCGCACACAAAAAAGGAACAATTTGCTTACCATAGCTGAAACATGTTGTGGTCTCTGTGTCTTGTAAAAAGTGATCGCTTCCATTCTTAGCAGAATTATGGAGTCGATTTAATTCTTTCCAAAAAATTGTGCGCTATTTATTTGTAACCTGGCTTGCGATACTGACCAAATAGAATCTGATTGGTTAGCAACCTGTGAATATTTTAGCCAACCAGAATGAGTTAGTTGGAACACGCCCATTTGTGCGCTATTACATTTTGCACGGATCAACCACTGCAATTATTCACCTTTTCAACGACTGTATTGTGCTGTGAAGATGCTGCACATCACTCAACTGTGCTCACAACAAATTCATCAAATGCGGGCCTGTGGAAAATCAGCACAGCAGATACAGCAGCATTTTGCAGGATTGGGGATTAAAGTTTCGCTTCGTGTTGTGCGATATCACTACAAGGAGAGATATCCTCAATGTTCTTATCCAAAGAAACTACACCAGTAAATAATAAAAAGAATTAGCAAATAATGAACAAGTGTGTGATACTGTTATTCATACAGTAGAACAAGTTATGTTTGCTTTTGTCTAATGGTTATCTCTGATTTCTGTAGCAATATCCTGAAGGCTATTGATGATATGACCGTGGCTAATGATGAGATGACCGCCCGGCAAGATTTCGGCGTTCATCTGAGTCTCACCAGTGTTCGCCAAGCTCGCAGAAAACTTGGGTGGACGTTTGGAATGACTAGTTTTAGCCCAATGATGAGAGACCACAGTAAGGAGGCACGGCTAAATCAAGCTCTTCAGTGGAGGGAGTCGGGGGAGATATGGGATGATGTGTTGTTTACAGACGAAACAACAGTAGCTCTTGAGCACTATGCCCGACAGAGTTTCCACAAAAAGGGACATTTTGCTTCCAAACCACGGCCTAAACATGCATTGAAGGTCCATGTCTGGGGAATGATTTCGAGATATGGAGCAGGGCCTATTGTAATTTTTGAAGGAATTATGGACAGACAGTTTTTCGAAAATTCCATCATCAAAGCAGCTGCAGGACCATATATACGAAAATATTTTGGAATGCATCATCACTTCTTCCAGGATAATGATCCAAAGCACACTGCTGCTGCATCCTGCATTGCAGCAGAGGGAATCAACTGGGTGAAGACTCCGCCAGAGTCACCAGATTTGAACCCTATCGAGCTTGTCTGGCACTCCATGAAAGACTTCATCCGAAAAGAGGCAAAACCGGGCACAAAAGAAGAGCTCATTCGTGCCATTGAGGTATTTTGGGAGACAAAAGTTACCCAAGACTTCTGCAGTACATTAATCACCGGACTTCATAATGTATTGAGAATGACAGTGAAAAACAACGGGGGGCACAGTGGAAAATGAACAATCTTCAAATCCCCACCAGCGCACAAACTGTACACTATAGCTATGTTTGTACACAGTTAATAAAGAGTACTGAAATACATCAAACACGTATGTCCTGGTTTGTACTATTGTAAACATGTCTTATTAAAGTTGCACTGTATTGTGGGACATGGCAGTTTTGTAATGTTCAGCAGTGTCCAAGCAGGCGGTTACTAAGATCAATAATTAAAATAACTTACGTTAACATAGTTTCATAAATAGATGATGTAGTAAAAAAGGGAAAAACGATTAATAAAACAGATTTAAATCACTCAATACACAACCCATGATGCTCATGCTATTTTTAATTAATGAAACTACTTGGGTTTGGTTTTGTTATATTTTTGATGTTTTCGCTGATTTTTTTTTCGCTGATAGTCAAAAAATGGCATAACAAATCAATTAATGGCGCATAATATCTGGAACAAATATCTGTCCATACGGATCAGTATTTCTTTAGGCATTTAACCAGCATAACGTTCCCCCATCAAAGATCTGATGGGCCATTAATCACTTATCACAATTGTGAATAGATGCAGCAGCAGAGACAGATTAAATCCCCATAAACATTTACACTTGAAAACAATCCTAACAGAACTAAACAGTTCCAGAGGGTTAGCGCCTGTTATTGCAGGACAGGAATCACCTACAGGATACTACTCTATTTTTCACTACTTATATATTTTTGCCATAGTTTCATTTGGTTTTACGCGATTTCATATATTTGTGTGTGTGTGTGTGTGTGTGTGTGTGTGTGTGTGTGTGCAAGAAAGAGTGAGAGAGAGAGCGCGTGTGCGAGAGAGGGCTTATATTGTGATTTGTCCACAGTTAAAGCCTGGCTTACTACTAATAATAAAAAACATTTCAATGTAACCCATGGGTCTCAATCACAAAATCAGCCAACACTCTAAACAAATGACACAACAAATTATATACTCTGAAACGTTCATTTGAACATTTAAAAATATATACAAAAACATAAATATAAAAACAATCAACTATTATTGTTAAAGTCAGTCCGTGGCTGTTCAGGATCAAGTTTACGGGGCTTCGTTTAACGTTGAAGCACTAACAGTGCCACCGGTGTGTGTGTGTGCGCGCTCCGGCATTCGTCAGGTTTGTCTGAGCTGGCTTTAACACAAACACATTTGCACGCCAGCAGAACGAAAAAAACCATTTTAGCACCATCTAACAGTCAGTAATAAGGAGAAGTCAGTACATTCTCCGTTGAGATTTCTCACATTCCACTCCTCCTAAGTTTGTCTTTTAATGAAGTTCTAAGAAAACTAAGAAAAATATTTTGGGTCACTTAAGCACGAAATAGCACGGACGCAAATGATCAAGATTTTAATTGTTGTTGTCATTTTCTCAAACATGATTTTCCAACTTGGCGTTTATAAAGATTCAGACAGACTGAATTTAAGAATGCACCCCTAGTAACCTAAAAAAAACACACACACACACCGAAGAGCAAAGCAGAGATGCGCATTCACACCTCAGACCGTCTTTTGTCTTGTAAATGAGGTATCCAAATTCACCTTCCAATCCCCACCAGCACACACACTCTTTGTCTGTACTGTACACTGTTGCTGTTTGTTAGGGCACTTGGTTATACAGAGTACTTTAATGTATAAAACACTTACTTCCTGGTTTGTTTTATTTTAAATATAGCTTATTACCTTATTCAGCAAAATAAACAATGTTATCTTTGTGTTAATTATTAACGTATTGATGTCTTTTAATTAAGGACAAAAATAGACCATGCGCTTGTGTTTAGGACTGCTGAACAGCTGTGTTCATAGGTTTAATCAACGATTTACAAGACAACAGTTAAAGCATTTGTGAATGAGAGGTGTGTGTGTGTGTGCTCCTGCATTTCTCTGTTGGCTTTAACACGAACACCTTTGCGCAGACAGGTCTAAAGAACCCGCCAAAAAACACACACAGAGCAATTAGCACCATGTCATAGTCAGTATTCTCCACTGAGGTTTCTCACCTTCCACTCCTTCTAAGTTTGTCTTTGCTCTTTTGATGGAGTTCTTAAAACCCAAAAAATTATTTATACTGAGAAAAAATTATTATGGGTCACATAATCACAAACACAAACTAGCACAGATACATATGATCAAGTGTTTAACTGTTGTTTTCATTTGTTTCTATGACCAGTAATAATATTAATAATAATAATTATTATTATTAGCCCAACTCTTTGACTATTTAAAATAAAGGTGTCTCCCATTTTTTGCCCATTTACTGTAAGTAGTTGGTTCAAGTAAATGTTTTTTTTTTAATACCCAAACAATCCCCCAACAATTAAAACACACACACACGACTTTAGAAATAAAATTTATTCTTCCAAAACTAGTCAATCACTTCTTAAAACCGTTCTCACCTCTCCGCCAGTGTCTTTTGTTAATCTAAATGTGCTGATAAAAGAAAAGCTGCAAGTAGCCGGCTATTCCATCCCCCGAACGACTTAGAACGTGCACAAACTTCTCCCAGCTCATGCCTTGATTGATTATCTGGGAGTGAAGTGGAGTTTTAGAGTGGAAATAATAGATCATTATTTGGAACACACGCATTTTCACGTGTGTTCCGTTTCTACAGTAATCCGTGTAAACACATTTTTAAAACAGAAACTTTTTTCATATTGTAGTAGTAAATGACAAAATGTAAGCATAAACTATATAATGTATGAAGCCTGAAGTCCAAATATCAAACACTTTCACAAAAGGTACAAATATAACAGAACAAGTATGCTTTTATTCAAAAATATAACTGCAGAAAAAAGCCACCTTAGCCTGCCACATTGACAAATACTTACTACAGCTAGCATGGTAGTGTAATGGTATCAGCTGCTGACTAGTATTCAAAAGGTCATGAGTTCGATCCCACGTGATTCAGTTTTGAGAAGTAAACTGCTCTTATTCTTACTATTTTAGAATAAAAACAGTGTAATTTATGACACTTGTAAAGGATAGTTTTTTTTTTTATTCACTTTTCATTCTCAGTCTCAGTCGTGTTCAGGATCCTTCCCTACCCCCCATCTGAGAATACTGTTTTCACATAAAGATGCGCTGTAGCTCTGCAGCGTACTTGTGACTGCATTCTCGTACCAATGCTTGCAAACTGAAGTGCCTGCGTGCACTTTTCGTGGCATTACACGTCTATTTTTTTGAGCATGCCCGTGTCGCTCAAACACAGGAACATATGTTGGTGTACAAGAATAAAAAACAAGTGCACTTTTACTCTAGACTATAAGTGAAGAAAAAATAAAGCAAGTTACAGTAAGAGGTTGATACGACAGCTTGCGTGGTGCAATGCTAAGAACTGCTGATTTCCGATCTGTGCTATATAAAATCATCACATTCAAATATTAACAATTCCCACACACCCTTCCTACATTCACAACATGTGTACTTGTTGCAGTGTACACATCTCTCTGTGCTATGGTTCCTATTACACTGAATGAGCACCTGACATTGTACTTTCTTCCCTGTTTAAATAACATACGACTATAGCGCGCCTCCAAATAAATCACATTCGAGTATAGCGCGTCTCCAAATAAATCACATTCAAGCTATAGCGCGTCTTTATGTGAAAACAGCATTGTCAGATGGGGGACTGAGAGAATGGAACTGAATTAAAAAAAAAAGCTAACCTTTACAATTATCATGCATTTACACTGGCTCTTACAGACTGACTGAAATCAAATGTATGTTTTTATTCTAAAATAGTTAAGTACATGCAATATTATTTGAAAACGAACAGCGTCAGATTGGGTTTGAATACACGCTGATGCTGTTACAGAAGGAGTCAGCTTATTCAGTGCAGCAGTTTCAACGCACAGTACATGCAATATTATTTGAAAACCAACAGCGTCAGATTGGGCACATATTCACACCCGATCTGACGTTCGTTTTCAAATAATATTGCATTAGTGCGATCATGTTTTTACATATGTTGTCTCTTTCATTCATCTTGCGGTTTGTAATCAGTGACCGCGTGTTTTTTCCCGATCTTGCCAGTTCGCACATGTTGCTGTATGGTGCAGTTTCTTTTGTACTCCAGGATATGCAGAGGACAGAATAGTACAGAGCAGTAAGTTCAGCGCTATATGCAATCAGACAGACAGACAGGCAGAGAAGGCACTAGATATATAAATAAACAGGGAAGGCACTGTATAATAGATATATAAAAAACAGCTAAGGGGATAGATATATAGATAGGTAGGAAGGAAACGCACTATATGATAGGCAGACGGAAGGAAGCTCCTATATAATAATATAATATAATGTTATAATTATAATAATAAAATATAATGTTAAAATCACGTGATTGCAACTCAGCGCAGCTAAATTGCTGGCGTGTGTTAACGTGTTCTTGAGAACAAAGTGCCATTTAGTGGTGGAACCAGGTAAATGAATAAATAGGGCATGAATGGGCGAGTTTACTGTGAAATCTTGACACGCCTTCTGTCAGTAGAGGGAGGGGGGGGATCACGGCGTGCATAGGGCAGCCGTACGCCATTCACACGCCATTCACACGGCCGCGCTATTTGACGTGGCTCCATCTGTATGAAGCTCCCCTCCACAGATTTACAAGTCCCTATGCAGCATGGTCATAAACCCCAAATCATTATGAATTACAATGCTACAAAAGGAGGAGTAGATAACCTGGATAAGTTATTAAGGGGTTACAGTTGCAAAAAAAGAACCACGTTGACCACTTGTAATATTTTTTAATATCTTGGACATCTTTGCCTATAATGCATTTGTCTTTTGGATGGTACTAAATCCAAACTGGAATAAAGGAAAGCTCCAAAGAGGAAGATTATTTCTTCAAGAGCTTGGCAAGGAATTGACAAAACCTCAAATTCAGAGGGGACAATAAATACCAAGGACGCCTTTCATGTGCTGTATAGATGCTATAAATTTGTGTTCAGCCAGGCTAATTGCACCACTTCAGTATAACTCTGTATGTCCTTTCAAATTGTTCAAATCAAAACAATAAACATCAATTGGTCTGGAAACCTTGTCTCATTTATATTTGTTCAATATTAATGATAAATTCCACTTATATCCTGATTGTTATTGATTTTCACATAAAAATCTAATTTTATAACAAGAATCGAATATCACTTTCATTGGGAAATGTGATCTAGTAGAGCTTAGTAGTAAATATTAAAACATATTTACTGACTATATTGTTTATAAGTGACATAAAACATTATGTTTTTATTATTTAAAAAATAACAAAAACACTGCGGGTTTACCAGCCCCATGAATACCAGCAGAGTAACAAAAATTCGAATATCACACAAGGGTTAAGATGAATTCACACACACGCAGTTAGCAAAATATCTGTTCACTGACTTGTTATTTGTGCTTCATTGCTAACTGACCTCTGATTTTAAAAAAACTAATAATACCAAACTTACAATTCTTAATAATAAAATTAAATAGTGATTCAATTAAATTAAACAAAATAAATAAATACAAATTTAAGAATTGACCAGAATGACAGCTGTAAGCATCTTTGTGAAGTTCAAATCTGGACACTTCCTAATTTCCGACATTGCCAAAGGAGAGCTTAGCAAACCATCTGACTAAATGAGAATTTCAGTTAACAAGAAATTACATCAAATTTGAAAATTGACTGGAGTGAAAGCTTGCAGCCCCTGTAGTCCCACAGCATTAGAACTGTACATGCCTGCATTGTGGCAAGATGAAGCCTATTCTGGCAAGTTCAGGAACCAGCTATTAGTGGAATAACAGGCCACACTCATATAATGAATCAACCAAATGTAGCCAATCAGCCCAACTCAATATTATTGATATAGAAATAACCCAGAATAAATTATGGAACTCTGCAGAGACAGTGACCTGGCTTATGAAATTACCCCAGATCCCTGTACCTGTGCTGATCATCATACCAAAATTGTCAAGGAAGTTAATAGGAATAATACCAGAAAAATGCAGTCATGATTGCTGTTCAAAGTTGTAGATTCTATGCAGCTACTCTAAAAAAACCATTATCGATCACACTACAAACATAATCTGTGCAAAAGCACCCAGTTTTAATCAATGAGCGTAATTCAAATAAATAGAAGATCGCTATGAGGGCAGTATGGTGCCTCACAAATCCAAGTTTAAATCTCACACTCAGTTGATGGCTATGTAGAATCTGCACATTATCTCTGTGTATGCACAGTACCTATGTTTTCCCCTCATATCCTCAAAGATGTGTGTGCTAATACTAACTTTAAATTGCCACAATAGCAAAGTCTGGTTCCTACTTTAATATAATTCAACCCTTGACAGCTCTGAAATGGATTAAGAAGGGTTGAGAAAGTTATGTTATAAAGAAATTGTCCGCAAGAATGGTCAGTTTGTCTTTAATCAGTTTATGTTTTTGTTCCCTGGCATACATAATTTGGGTTCAGCTAATATAAATTTGTGTTAACTGATTATTTCATCATTCTGCCACAGGCTGATATTTTATATTTAATGCTGAAAATATAGTGTGGTAAATACATTAAACAAATGAGTTTAATAACCTTACTACACTAGATTTTTACAATCCCCAAACAACATGCAGTTTTTCTTTTTGCATGCTTTTAGCGCCATCTGGTGTTTACTGCATTTATTGTTTATAAACTGATTTAAGAAATCAGGGCTAGGGCTTTTTACATTACATTGCCAATGCTGTTATGGCCATCGTAAAATATGTGAATTGCACTCTTGCCATATATTATTATACATAAGCCTTTAGTGCAAATATAAAAATGCAGCATCTTAAGACAGTAGCTTCTAAGTAGATTAATAATAACAGGAGTGTTTCGGCAATCACAGCACTGGAGAAGTGTGCATTATCCATCCATTTTCCAACCTGCTGAATCCAAACACAGCATCATGGGGGTCTGCTGGAGCCAATCCCAGCCAACACAGGGCACAAACCAATCCCGGGCAGGGTGCCAACCCACCGCAGGACACACACAAACACACCAAGCACAAACTAGGGCCAATTTAGAATCACCAATCCACCTAACCTGCATGTCTTTGGGAGGAATCCCACACAGACATGGGGAGAACATGCAAACTCCACGCAGGGAGGACCCAGGAAGTGAACCGCCACTGCGCCACTGTGCCACCTGAAGTGTGTTTTTTTAGTTATATTTTACTTAACACTTGTTTTTGTAATGTGGATAACAGTGAACCAGGTGGTCTTCTGTGCAAAATTGTTTCTAGATTTTTTCAAATCTAAATGAAGCGGAAAGCTCTAGAGTGGAAAGCATTTCATTCTAAGAAATGCACAAAATAGCCAACTAAATGCTGTCATTTTTCTGTTAAAAGTTGGGATATCACGCAACCACCTTATTTCATACTACTGGAAGTTCATAATCCAGTGTGAGACAACATGAAACGCCCTACAGGGTTGTCTCCACACAAATAATAAGAAGTTATTAAACTATTAAAGCAGGGATGGTAATAGCCATTCATTATTGGATTCTGTTTTTTCCAGTTGTGCCAGTCAAACCATACAGTGCCCACAATAGGCTTCTTTAGAGTCACCAGTAACCAAGTAGCATATTTTCTTAAGACTTCAGTACTTCAGGTTACCCATTGTTTTATTTTTGTTAAATGTGAATTATTATTTTTCATGCCTTTATATAATTTCTTTTGATTTTATTTGTGATTCTGTAATTGTATACTGTCCTTTGACTTTTCTTGTATTCCTTGTCCTTTGTCAATGGAACCCAAGGAATTAGAACCACCCTGATGTCACTGCTGCAGGAGAAATCCAATAGTAGTTCATCGAGTTTAGTTGGAGTTTTGTTTTGTAAGTATTGTTTTTCTCTTGGATATTCTGTCTTTTCTGAACATTTTGCTCTGCTTATTGGATCCCCCTCCATTATTTTGCAGACATCTTTATCCAAGGTAAAGTACAAAACAAGTTATAATGCATACAACAATGAAGCTACAAGCACCAAAGCAACCTGGAATAAAAAAAATGGCCCAAAGGAGTAGAACTACTACATAATTATACCTAGAACTAGACTAAGTAAAATATTTAATATTTCAAAAGACCTCTAAACACAAGTAAATTGGGCGCAGTACTAATAGATAAAAGGGAGATCATTCCACAGCTTTGGAGCAAGAATGGAGAAACATTGTCCAGTCTTGGCACATCTAACAAGAGGAGGGATGGTCAGCAGATGGGCAAAGACAAAACTGAGACTTCTTAAAAGGTTGTATGGAGAGATTAAGGATTAGAGATATTAAGGAGCAGGACTGATCAGAGAATTGTAGGTCAAGACAAGAGTTTTGAACTGGATCTTGGCAAGAACACATCTAGGGAAGGAGAATCAGAGGGCAAGTACAGATGGAGATCTGGGGCCTCATGCATAATGCCGTGCATAGAACTTACACTAAATCATGGCATACAGACAAAAGTGGAAATGTATATGCGCACAAAAAAATTTGGATGCAAAAACAGTGCATAAGCCAACTTCCATGCACTACAGCTTTATAAATCCGCATGTGTACACACCTGCCGTCCCACCCCGACTCCACCCATAATTTTGTAATATGCAAATCAATATAAATATTACCTTCCATTCAGTATTTGGTTAAAAGACAATGTCAAAAGCACATGAAAAAAGCTATTTCAACAAATGCAAAGTGGAGGCAAGGAAAAACGTATTGTCTGTTGGCTTAAGCAGTGGGATAAACAACAAAGGAAGTTGATCAAGTGATACAGACTGGAAGAGAAACTCGAAAGTTCAAGTTCAGAAAGTCACACAGTGCCCGAAATAAAAAAAGAAGTGGACAGATATCAAAGTCGCCATGAAAAGGCAAATCGTAGCTCACCGTCTGAGTGTCATACGGAAGTATTTTGTCATTAAAGAAGAACGTGGAAAACTTTATTTTAATATCAATGTTTAATTTACTACAGTTTCTCAGATCCCATCGTAACTAAAGTAGTATGTAAAATGGTTCGTATAGTATGTATTCTTCTATGTGCTCTATGCGTGCATCTTAAACAGGCTTTCTTTTACACAGACTGAACACAGAATACAATACATTCATGATATTACAGCTCTCTAAACAATTTAAATACTAAGATGTATACTTGATATAATTTTCATGATGAAATGAATTAAAGCATGTATTAAACATAGGGACACACACATTTAAATATTAACATTATTCATTATTTAAATTAAGTTAAAATGTATCTGTATAATGTAAATATATAATTTAATTCATTTAATCTTAAAAATGATATCAAGAGCTCCAAGAAGTTAGCTCTTGGGAATCTGAATCGACTTAGAAGCCTGAATTGAATTGAATTCTTTTAGTTATTGTATGGTACAATGACATTCAATATGCAAATCCCCCATAAATTATTTCCCTATAAAATTATAAAATAATGATATGATAAAAAATAATGAAAAATATACGATATGAAAGCATAAGTACAACATACATGTACATATAGTGTAAAGGGTTCATAAAGTGTGTCTGGTTGTGCAATATTACAATTGTAGCGCAAATTTACAGTAACTGTACTTATAAAAACAGACATACCAGGAGCACTTGATGGACTGATTGAGTGCGTTTACAGGATGAAACTGCTTCTGAATCTTGAGGTCCCTACAGGAAAGGTTTTGAAATGTTTGGCAAATGGAAGAAGTTCAAATAGACTGTGAACATGGCTGAGGCAGCGTGTCCTATAAATGTTCTCATGGGCTAGATGCTATATCCTAATAATCCTCTGCGCTCTCAACACAATCCGCCGTAGAGCTTTCTGATCAGCTGCTGTACAGCTGTGATTCCACACTCACATGCAGTGGGCTAAATACTCTGAGAGGTGCAGTGAGAGAAACAACGCTAAAACGGCTAAGGTATTTGGAATAGTTTGGCCATTTCGTGGACCATTATATTGTTACAGGTTGATTACAATCAGATGCCTTAAGTTTATAAATGATATGGGGTTAAATTCATTATATTTGATAAAGCCATGTCAGGGATGTGAATCTATGAAAGAAAGGGATACCACACAGGAACAGTATCACTGCTTTGACGCTGGGTGCCATCACTTTGCAAACCTGAGCAGAAAATGTGCGTATGCAATGTGTTGCTTCTGTGAGAATGTACATGGCTTTACACCAAGTTTAGTTTTTATAAATCGTGATGTCAGCATGGAAATGGGTGTATGCAACATTTTTGTGTGTACACACCATTTATACATGAGGCCTTTGGAGAGAGACAGATGGAGATTTGGACTGAAGCCTGTGGGTTGTAGGGGGTAAAAGTGAGGAGGATCTGTGCATAGTCAGCACAGAGGTGGTGGGAGAATCTGTGAGGAGAAATGACATTGCCTAGTTTCCAGGAAGTAGGACTTGTACCAATCTAAAGCAGAATCACTAATTCTACATTTCTCAAGATAAGCAGGGAGTGGTCAACGGTATCAAAAGCTGATGAAACATCAAAGAGGATAAGAACAGAGGAGAGAGAAACAGCTCAAGCCGATCTAAAAGCATTAGTGACAGAAACCAGTACAATCTCTGTAGAGTGACCCTTGTGAACTCCAGATTAAAATGGATCTATATGTCAGAGGCAAATGAAGAGTGCGGTTTGTGAACTGTGTGTTCTAGAGTCTTGGACTGGAAAGGCATAAGTGAGACAGGACAGTAAAAGAGTGGGTTTTTTGAGAACAGGGATTACATGAGACTTCATGAAATCAGTAAGGGATTGAAAAGAGGAAAGATATAGGGGATCAAGGAAAGAGAGGTTGACTGAAGAAGATGTAAAAGAATGCAGTCCTGGGTGCAGGTGGTTGGTCTGTGGTTAAAGAGCAGGCCAAAAAATGTCAGTGTCATTTACAGTAGAGAATGACGAAAGAGGACAATCATACTAAGGAGTTCAAGGGGTCTTGAACTGTTCTTGGATGTTGAGGACTTTGGGAGAGAAGATGGAAGCAAAATCTTTAGGAGAGAAGTAACAATAGTTTTGGAGCAGGAGGGAGCCTTGAAGAGGTGACTAGCATTTCTCACAGAGTAGTATTGCAGGGCCTCTGGGAGTGGTTTTAAGAAAATGTCAAAGCTACCCAACAGAGAAAAGGAAGAACAAGATAGATAGATAAAAATCAAAGAAACACATTTAAACACACATTTAAATGATTTAAATGAAGCATTGTAAGTGTCAGGAAGGAGTATTGCCCCATGCCTGCCTGTTTATCTACATATTTACAGTATCTATCTCTTCCCTCCTTCCCAAATAGGGAGAAACTGCCCTGGCTGCAGCCAGCACAAAAGGGTGGAGCTGGATGTTTAGAGGTGGAACTGGATGTTAGTGATGTTCCGTCACAAACCATTTTCATTGGCCATTCCTTTGAAGTGTTCCCGTTAGCAAATGTTTCTCACTGATAGACAGATATAACTCCAAATCAGAAAAAGTAGGGATAGTATGGAAAATGCAAATAAAAAAAAAAAGCAATGATTCTTAAAGTTACTGACTTGTATTTAATTGCAGACAGTATGAACCCGATATATTTCCTGTTTTTTTCTGGTTAACTTCATATTACTTGTTAATATACATCCATTCCTGTATTTCAGGCCTACGACAGCTTCCAAAAACAGTTGAGAAGGGGCAAATAAGGGCCAGTGATGAGGTAAAATAATTCAAGCTACCACTCTCAAGGCAAAAATGAAATCAGAAACTAATTCCTAGTTGAAGACACATGCTTCTCCATTTCATGATGGACGAGTTCACAAATTCGGCAATGCTTTTCAATGGGAAATTTAGAAATTTTAAAACTTTGTGCAGTACAATCTGTTTGAAAAAATTCAACTGCCTTGGCAAACTTCTTTGTAAGTGTGTCACATATAACACAAAGTTGGTCCACAGTGGGCTGGGTGCTTTCATGTGGAGAGACAGACAGACAGAGGCTTTTGCAACAGGTGTTTTTTTTTATACGATCCCACCAAACAAGAGAATAATTTCTAATAAATTCTAACTTTATCTGAGTTGAAATTATTTTTTCTAAGGAATTTGTTGAATGTTTTGTAGATGTTGGAATACACAGATATCAAAATTATCATTTTTTACTTTCAATATTTAGTTTTAATTATAGTTAATTTAGAATTACTTGCAGTATTTTATGCATTTACAGCAATTTCATTTTATTTCTCTGTTTCTAAGATGCAGGTCTTGTTTACTATGCTATGCCCCCAGAAGTCTCACCACGTGACATTACTAGCAGGACGTTATTTAAGGCATTGCCCCACTAGATTCTATGTCCGTATTTGTTAATGCTTACTCAATACTTTCTTAGTCCATTCTTGACTTAGAATTAATTCTAAGTACTTTGGAGTTAATCCCTAGTGTCTTTGCTTCTCATTTTAGCTCCGGCATGACTTTTGACTTCCCGCTTTATAACATTTTCCTGCCTGTTATTTTTAACTCATGCTTATCTCTTGATCCCAAACATTCATTACTGATTCCTTCAACTTAAAAGTGGGTATAAAAACACCACAGATAAAAATCAGTAATTGTCAATGGATTGAAAATCAAATGAAGTTTTTATAGCAGTAATTTGCAACTCTTAAATGGATTACTCTGGTTAAAAAGTGATTTTCCAATTATTTATAGTCATTTAACACAAAAATTAGGTGCACAGCTACAATGGGATTTTGTAAAATATATTTATTTATGAAAGTTTATATATTTTTTAGTCTTCACCAACCCTTTTTTTTTGAGATGCAAATGTGGCATTTTTATTATGGTGTGCAATATGTGTTGAGTATTTTGCTATAATCATGGATTATTCCCTGTGTTTCTTAATTTTATGTCATTTTTGTTAATAGTGTTAAGTTTACTCATTACTGGAAAACATGAAAAAAATACCAGTCATCCCAATATTAATATTCCACCCTCAGCAGTTTGCTACACCGCATGTGCTTGTCGGACAGCGGATGCCAGAGCTGTTATTCTTCCTATCATGTAATCAATCGGCTTCTACAGTTTGCTTCATGATCAGCAGCCCTGCCACCTACTTGATCACTTTGCTGTAAGAAGACGTGAACCCAAAATGACTTTGAAAAAGGCTGCAGGTGTCATTCTTCTTCCTATCACATAAACAGCTTCTGTGTTGTTCGGTTTTTTTCTGCCATGTCACCTTCTCGATCAATTTCCCTATGCAGTTTGTCATTGGAAATACACAAACCCGGATAACTTCACCAGCGCATATCATATCGCAATATAAATAATATCAAGGTTCTAATCCCAGTGTTTTGCGATCATTTTATTTATATATATATACAGTATATGTGTTCCTGTGTGTCACTGAAAACTAATGGTGACAGCATTGAGTAAGTACTGTTGTAATTTACCAGTTATGTGGGTTGGTCTTGTAACACAGTCATATTAATGTCAGTTATTATTTCTGATTAAAACACTTGCTTGCCAAATTACTTCATGTTATAGTGGGGAAATTACTTGTATAGAGACATATACCTTGAATAGTAAGGTGTTTTTTCTGATAATACTCTCCATAGTTAGCTAGGTGATGTCAATAAAGAAAGCATGCCTTGTAAAATAAAGTGAAAAAACAAAGAAGCCTGTGAAAAAGACTTAACAGTGAGAAGATTGCTACAATCAAGGTTACCGACCTTCTCCAGTGTTGGAAATATATACACATAACGTATTAACAGGGAAAGAGGCAATTCCAAAAAGACTGACGAAAAAAGACGCCAGACATCCGTCCAAGACGTTTACCTGAGGATTTCTTTTGTCTTTGTGCATCCCAGGTCAAGAATGGAATATATCCACTCCTCATCTGTGTGTTTGACTCAAATCTGCCTCCAGAATGTCTTCTATTTTGCTTTATTCTCCTTTGTAAAGTCATAATGAAGGACTTGCCCAATTCAGTTAGTAGGCCCTGTGGTAACACTAATGGCCGTATATAAAGTTTATGGTCTGTCATCTGTTTTTATGTTTTGTGAGGAGGCATTACATTGCTGGGGGAAATGAACAGAATGCTTTAAACTATAAATTTGTATATTTTGTAAAGTAATAAGAATAGCAGTGTTTTATTGTTTGAAATGCCTAAAGATTAAAAAGAGATGATTTTAATGATTTAATACTGGTTATTCTGATTGAGGATACTAACAGAGTAATGGCTTTATTTTGTTGACTCTGGGTCGAAAAATCTAGAATAAGACAGTTTTCCTTAAATGTAGAAGGAAATGGAAGAAATGTTATTTGTAGAAATGTTATTTGTACCTTCTTGTTTAGCCTTAGTTTATATTAGAAGCATTGCAGTCTTGTTTGCCTTGGGTTGACTTTTCAGACATTCCATTTTTGACATTGTTTTGTACTTTATTGTGCTTTTATTGTACTCCTTTGGTTTATACAAATATTCTTCATTCATAAAGATTCTTTGCTTGCCTTGTCACTCAAGTCAGACTTTTTACAGTTAAGCTTCTTCTTTGCTGAGTATTCTTCTTTTGAGTATTTTGCATATTTGAAACAATTTTGAACTTTTAAAGTCACTGCCCCAATTTGGGCCTATGCAAGCCTAAATCCTGCCTTTCGACTGTTCGGGCCTGGCTGCCTGGGGTGAGCCATATTTTTAAGAGGCTACTTCAGTGAGGTCTTGGTCTAGCCTGTTTGTTATTGAAGTCTTAACACCCTTTTCACCATTTTGTGCTGCAGCTTCACAAAATTGAGGAGCAAAGTAAAATACCAAACCTGTATTAAACAGTGTCAATATTTTATTATCAACATTATTTTTTTACAAATCAGATTGGTGATTATGAAAAATTTGCCCTCACTACACTTTTAAATGTTTTAGACATTAAACTGCTGTAACCTTTGACAGAGGTATTGTTTAACACAGTCCAGTCACTCCAAAGTAACAGAATGACACATGCCAGCTATTAAAATGTTCTGGGATGTTCTTCCTGATTGTAAGACTTTTGCAATGGGTGATGTTGAAAAAAAGAGACACAATTTCATTTTCAACAATGAACAGCTCAATAATTTGTAACAACTAATGACAGATGCATGTCTAAGTCACACCACTGAAATTAAATCTGCTACACTAGGTAGCTATTTACCTAAAAATAAAAATGCCTACCAGGTTAATCTGAATGCTGTTAATTCTAATTTTTAAAAGATAAAACACAAATAACTGGTTGATAAGACAAAACATTATTTTAAATCTGGGAGAAACTGAAAGTTAGATGAGGGCACCATGGCCAAAGTTATCAGCAAAACTTTAGTCATCATCATAGCCTGTATCTAGCACAAATGATTAGATAATAAAGGAGTCTTCAAATTATAGAGGATGGGAAATGTGTTTGTTACTTCAAGTGACTGTGAATGAAAGATGAGGTGCAGGTTTTTCTGATCCCTTGATGGGCTACACACAATAAGTCTCTTTTGGTAGGTGGGCCAGAACAGAAATGTTTTACTGCAGTAGTTGAGGTTTGTCTTCTCCATCTGTGTCTCTGAGAAATTCATTTGAGCAATCAATCAGGAGTTTGAGCTGCTGGTGCACATTAAGTATGTTAAGGTTGTCACTGGGTTGCTGCTTTCTGAAAAATACAAGAAAAAAAACTTTAGATGAAATTCTAAATTGTATTATTTCCAAATTTAAAGAGCCGCTATTCTACCAAGAGTTGGAAAGTAAATATGTTACAAAATGAGAAAGCTTAAGAAAATCCATCTTAGGAGAAAGACTTAATAAAGTTATACTAGGCAAAGAAGACCAGAGTAAACAAGTGATAAAAAAAATGTAATGTAACAAGATCAGTTCAGTTCGGATTTATTTCCATAAATACAAATTACAACAAAATACCTTGAAATTTTCTGTCACAACCCACCCTTGATGGTTTCCGGTTCATGACTTCAAATAGGTAACACCATGTATAAATCTATTGGGAATGACATTATAAAAATAATGCCTACATGGACTAATTAGCATACAACCTTAACCAGTAAACATACGGAGAAAACAGAAAGTAGTGCAGATGGATGGAGCAAGCCACAGGTGAACAGAAGAGAAAGAGGAACGTTCATAGACGTAGACCTAACAATGTAGGAAAATGAGACAATAAATTATTGGTTTTCTTTGCTTGATGTTGACACGAATTCAAAACGTCTCCAAGAACCGATACAACGTGGAACTTAACCGAATATGATGCACTATTTAGGAAAAGTTATCATGTAATTTGTGTAGACATTTGCCATTAAACTAGTGTCTGTATATGATTTAGTATGAGTGCCGGCACTGCATATAAATATTGTGATTTTAGTGTGTCTCATATAAAAATAATATGATTTGAGTACACATTACCCACCAGCACTGGGTAACATTTTGAATCTATCTATCACACACAGTCACAGAGGTAAGACAAAAGATGCATACTCCCGACGCCGATACATCAGATTCCCAGCACAGTTTCATGCATAGCATCATTTGTTACAAGCAATGGCAGAACATAACCATTGATGAAACAGAATAAGAGAGAAAAAAGAAGAAAAATGTGCAGCCTGAAGACACGGTAAGGCTATGGACAGTTCGCAATTGGTAGAGCATCTGTGGAAAATATTAGAATTCCACCCACGATGACATTAGTGAGAAAACAAGCGGACAGGCAATGTGTTCTTACCTCAACAAAAATAGTAACAAGAATATTTCCTAAAATATAATTATTTCCAGTTTCCTCATATTTTCAAAAACGTGTCTCAGAAATATGGAAGGCGCATTTTCCTAAATCGAAACCTTTGCCACTTTACTGTGGACATATTCAGGAACTTCAGTAAGCCCATGGCTTTTGTTTTTACATTTAGACTCATGCCCCTTGAGGCCCATTTTAAACTGCAAGAAAGGGAATTGGGCACAATATTTTTTTAACATTTATAAAAAATTATTCACGTTGGAACATAATTTCAAATTCGTGATTGTGAAGAAAAAAAATTCAGCTTGAAAACTACTGAACTCATCCTTTAAGCTCTGTAAAGACTATATGAGGTCACATCTAGAATATTGTGCAGCTTCACTTGCCACGTTAGAAAGAAAAAGAATAGAGTAGCATCACACAATTTACACACAACAGCTAAAGGACATATCATTAGGACTTAAAGAACTTGCAAGGAATATTTACAGGTTAAGAACACAGATTAAGAACATACAGTATTTAAAAGAAATGTGTAAAGCCATAAAAAATACATACAAATTAAAAAATGTAAATTGATGCCAGCTGTTTAAATTAATTTAGATAGGCTGTGAGGGCCTAAACAGAAACAAACTATGACACAATATTGATTGGGAAACACTAGCAGAATAGAAATTAACAACTATGTTGGGCTCAGTAGACTGTGTTTATCAAAAGCTAAGTTTCTTATTTTTTTCACCTTCAATAAAAGCATGGAGTTGTAATTCCAAAATGTGAAATTATGAATCCTCCTCTGTCTCATCTTCATCCTAAAAAAAATCAACAGTAAATATTACGAACAATAATAAAAAAAAGTATTTTTCTTACAAGTTTTGGGAAGTCTTTCCCAACAGCATCTGGGTCAAGACAGCCATCAAGTTTGAATGAATCACCAGAATACCACAAGGTGTATTTCCACACACATCCACACTCATTTACTTATGCCAGACCTGATAATCAAACATGCATGTCTATAGGGTATTATAGAGAACCTATACAAACTTCAGATGAGACGTCCAGAGCACAGAATGAACCTAGAAGGCCGGACCTGTGAATTAACTGCATTAACCAGTGCACCACCATGACACAAGACTTATCCATTATGAAAGCTCCTGTACTATCAAGCAATCTAGCTATTCAAAATTACAGCCTTATTGTTAGCTTTTCTGTGTCATATATATATGTTTATATCTAATAGCTACTTCTGTATTTATTTTTTGCTTAGAACAATTGTAGATTTACAGTATTTAATTATCTGTAACTATTGCACTGTTTAGGAATTTGTATTGGCTGTTGTCCTGTCATGTACTGTATTGTCACTACATTTTTCTGCATTAGTGGGACTAGTAACAAGTGTTTTTCATTGTATTGTAAGGTATAATGATAATAAACTGAACTATATTAAAACTGATTAAAATGATTTAATCATATGCTGAAATATTTCATTCGGTATCTCTTTCAAGTGCTAGTGAAATACCATGGAGGTTAAATCCGGCATAGCATTTAGGCAGACAGTTCTTTTTGGAGTTACTCAGAGAAGATGGCACAATAAGCTATGCTACAGACTCAGTCTTCAAGTTTCTCTGAAAGAACATTAGGTGTGTTCTCCATCTCAATACAGTAGCCTGCTAGGCTAATTGAATGTTGGCATATTTTTAGGCAGTCATGTTGTCCTTGTCAATTTCACAACACTGTGCAGTATCGCACATTATTTTTGCTGAAACTGTGCCTCATATGTAAATATTAGCATCGCACGTGAATAAACTGCTGGACATTTTGGTGCAGCATGTGGATATTTGTCTGTACTTCCTATTTATTCTCAGTTTGGAGATGCAATACAGCTTACAACAGCAAGCACAATAGAGATTAAAGCAGCACACAAGTCAAATCTCTAGTTCTTCTGACAGCCCCCTGTATGCATTGTGTACTATCAAATGCAATGCTGAAAGTAGTCAGCGAGGACTACATAAGCAAGTCACAAGTCAATCACAGTTGTTGATGAATGGCATAAATAAATGTTGGCTGCACTAACCAACAATGATCAGTATTCAGCTCTGTTGGTCAAAATTACCTTACAAATTGAGCAATACAATTACTGAAGTCTGAATCACATGATTGCTATTGTTAATTAGGCACTGGTCATCAATCACAAGTATTTAATTGTGAATTTTTTTTTTTATTAATTTTATTACAATCCATACAAAGCAATCAAGTTTTTACAAAAAGAAAAATTAAGTTAATAACAGATTGATCCACACCCCTGAGAGAGAGAGAGCAAGCGTTAAATTTAAGGCTTGTAAACATACCTAAATTAATAAATTCTCTGTGCTTTATAAACTTATTTTAAAATATTACTGATTAGATCCTGCCATGTTTTGAAAAAAGTCTGCATGGATCCTCTAACTGAGTATTTGATTTTTTCCAATTTCAAAAATTATAACACATCGGTTTCCCACGGACTTAAAAGAGGAGAGTTTGGGTTCTTCCAGTTTATCAGAATAAGTCTGCGTGCCAACAGTGTAGTGAATGCAATCATGATTTGTTTGTCTTTCTCCACTTTAAGCCCCTCTGGAAGAACACCAAACACAGCCGTTAATGGGTTAGGAGGGATTGTGAGTCCAAGGCTGTCTAAAAGGTAAGTAAAATTTTTTGTCCAGAATAATGTTAATTTGGTGCAGGCCCAGAACATGTGACCTAGTGAGGCTGGGACTTGGTTGCAACGTTCGCAGGTTGGATCATGTCCTGGAAACATTTTGGAGAGTTTTAGTGAGACAGATGTGCTCGATATATAATTTGAGTTGTATAATTGTATGCTTTGCGCATATGGAGCTCGAGTGAATTCTCTGCATTGCTACTTTCCACTCCTTTTCTGATATATTAATTGAGAGATCTTTTTCCCAGTGTACTCTTGGATCTTTGAAAGGGAGGGATTGTAAAATGATTTTATATATTGTAGAGATGGAGTCTAACTCCTTGAAATTGAGCAATAATTTTTCCAGCATGGTTGAGGGTGCAAGATGAGGAAAATCTGGAAGGTTCTGTTTAACAAAGTTCCTGATTTGAAGATAGTGAAAGAAATGTGTAGCTGGAATGTTAAATTTGGAATGTAATTGTTCATAGGATGCAAAGACGGTGTCTATATAAAGATCTCTAAGCAAGTTAATTCGAAATTTTTTCCAGATATTAAAAACTGCATATGTTTGTGAAGGTTGAAAGAGGTGGTTCTCTTGCAGAGGTGCCACAGATAGAAGCTTCTCCGTCTTAAAATGCTTTCTACATTGGTTCCAGATTCTAAGTGAGTGGAGCACAATTGGGTTATTTGTATATTGCCGATAACGTGTGTTTATTGGAGCAGAGCAAGGAATACAAAGAAGTACTGCAGGATTTTACTTCTATTGCGGTCCAAGCCTGTGTATGTTCTTCTATTTGTGTCCAGGTTCTTATCGCCTGTATATTTGCCGCCCAGTAATAAAACTGGAAGTTAGGTACAGCCATGCCGCCTTCTGCCTTTTGTCTTTGTAGGGTCGCTCTTTTGATGCGTGGATGTTTTGAATTCACAATAAATTATGTTATTGTTGAATCTAATTGCCTAAACAATGATTTATTAATGTATATTGGGATGTTCTGAAATAAAAAAAGGAGTTTAGGAAGAATATTCATCTTAACAGTGTTAATTCTTCCAGCTAGTGTGAGATGAAGAGTTAACCATCTATGCAAGACTTGTTTAATTTTTTCCATGCAGACAGCGAAATTTTACTGATAAAGAGCTTTATGTTTACTTGTGATGTTTACCCCTAGGTATTTAAACTGTTCTGCAATGATAAAAGGTAGGGTATCTAATCTAATATTATATGTTTGAATTTAATTGTGAATTTGACAAACTTAGGGCACTAAGCCCACACTCATTCACTGGCCCAAAGAGAAGCGCCCATTAATGTACACTGCACATCTTTGAAGAAAACCTACACATGCACAAAAAGAACATAAAAACTCTTAAAAATGTTAGTGGGTTGGCAATCAAAACCAGTTCTTTGGAGGAGAGGGCACCCATGAACAGACAGGCATTACTGACTTTTAAGTACACTTTTGCATATTGTTTTAAAATATTAAAATGATAGATAGATAGCTGGGCCACCATTACTTGTTTGCAAAGCACATAGTGAAACTAAAAAGCACATATAGAATATAAAGCAAAGGAGATTAAAGAGAGCCCACCACTAAATACATGTAAAACTATTAAACCAACAGCATCAGAAAAAAGTTTTGGCTGAAACAGAATTTTCAGCATTTTGGGCAAGTTATTCCAAAGTGTACCTACAGACCTCTTCCATTGCTGTTCACTTTGAAAACCTTAATAAGAGTTTATTATAAGTCCCAATGCAAAGCTATATTTAAAACAATATCCACTGAAAAATGAAAAATTGTAAAGGCAGTGGCAATTTCAATCTTTAATGTGATGAGTGATTCAGAAGGCACCTTTTTAGATTTCATTAAACCAAAACAACGTTTTGCAAATCAAATTCATGAGCAGTTTTTACTTCAAGACGGTGTTATGCTCAATTGTCTGTAAGAATGTATCTTGATAAATGTATAGCACAATATAATGCTATAAAACACAATAAATACTCAACAGGAGGAATCTCAGTAGCTGATAATCAAGATCACAGCACTCTTACTGTAGCATTCATTTGCATGCATGAGTTATGACAGTCTTAAAAACACACACAAATATTCCAATGGTGAGAGGGACAGGGAGAGTAAAACAAAATAAAAACAGAAAAATCAGCTACCTCTGTAATGGGTTCTTCTTCATCCTAAAACAATTTTAAAAAGAACAATAATACAGATCTACTCAAGCATAAAATAAGGATTAAATGGATTCTAATGGATAATGTTAAAAAAGGAACACGGATGTGTCATGAAATGCATGGCCCACCAGTTAGTAATGAGAAGTAAGTACATATGATAATTATGTCATTCTATTAACAACATGAGGGATCAAAAATAGATTTAGTAATCAAATTGGAATGGATGAGATCAAGAGAGACCCTCAGACATATCATATACCTCCAGAGCTTCTTCATCATCCTAAACAAATGAGATTAAAAAGTACAATTTGTAGTCAAGCATTTAGCAGTACAATATTTTCTCCTTTTTTTGTTGAATAATAATAATATATTTCATTTAGACAGCACCTTTGTCATGCTCAAGATGCTTAATATAGATGGTACAAATTGCATAAAAGAGGTATGGTAAACATATAAAAGTTGCAATATTAATAGTACACGGACAAATTATGTATGTTTAATACTGCAGGTCTTGTAAGAAAATAATACTCCCAAGCTAATCCACTATGGTTAAAACACAAAACATGTTTAATATTAAAGAAGGAGGCAAAAACCAAAGTTAATTTAAACTCAGATTAAAACAGTTTAACATGTGGTTGAGAGTGACATTAGCAAAGGAAATGAAAAAAAAAATCTGTCTCAGTAATAAATTTGGATGTTGTTAAACTAGCTGAAGTCAGCTTCTGTGTAAGTTAACATGAGGAACAAAGTGTTCTCTTTAACAAACTATGACTTTGATTTCATTTGCTGGGTGTTGTTATTTTTCCATTTTGTTTGATCACTTTAAAACATGAACACAGTGAGACTCCTTATTTTCATTTTTTTTCTCATTCTATAACTAATATGCCAGCTATACTGGGTGAGGGTGGAGGTTTTCAAGTGGTTTATGAATCGTTTCCCTCACTGCGTTTACAGGCACACACATAATAGGGTTAAGGTGAATAACCCAGTTAAGGCAGAAACCTGGTTTGTTAAATATACATCTGTGTTTACATGCACAAGTATTCTTCTGGGGTTCTCCTTTGGTGAAACATTCTGACTTCATTAAACTGTGCAAAAAAGAATTAAATATCCTCATCTGCCACTGTGAATCTGAAAACAGTTTCTGAATGGTTTAACAGGTGGAGGCCACTGACATTTTTCCCTCCTCATCTTTTCTGACTGTTTTTTCACTAGTTTTGCATTTGGCTACAGTCAGTGTCACTACTGGTAGGATGAGGCGATACCTGGACCCTACAGAGGTTGCACAGGTAGTCCAACTTCTCCAGGATGGCACATCAATACGTGCCATTGCCAGAAGGTTTGTTGTGTCTCCCAGCACAGTCTCAAAGGCATGGAGGAGATTCCAGGAGACAGGCAGCTACTCTAGGAGAGCTGGACAGGGCTGTAGAGGGTCCTTAACCCATCAGCAGGACCGGCATCTGCTCCTTTCATCAAGGAATTGGTTGAGCACTGCCAGAGCCCTACAAAATGAACTCCAGCAGGTCACTGGTATGAATGTCTCTGACCAAACTATCAGAAGCAGACTTCATGAGGGTAGCCTGAGGCACTGACATCCTCTAGTGGGCCCTGTGCTCACTGCCTGGCACTATGGAGCTCAATTGGCATTTGCCATAGAACTGCAGAATTGGCAGGTCCACCACTAGTGCCCTGTGTATTTCACAGATGGGAGCAGGTTCACCCTGAGCATGAGACAGACATGAAAGGGTCTGGAGAAGCCGTGGAGAACCTTATGCTCCCTTTAACATCATTCAGCATGACTAGTTTGGTGGTGGGTCAGTGATGGTCTGAGGTGGCATAAGCATGGAGCGATGCACAGACCTCTACAGGCTAGACAATGGCACCTTGACTGCCATTAGGTATCGGAATGAAATCCTTAGACCCATTGTCAGACCCTATGCTGGTGCAGTGGGTCCTGGGTTCTTCCTGGTGCACAACAATTCCTGGCCTCATGTGGCGAAAGTATGCAGGCAGTTCCTGGAGGATGAAAGAATTGATACCATTGACTGGTCCCCACGTTCGCCTGACCTAAATCCAATAGAACACCTCTGGGACATTATGTTTCGGTCCATCCGACGCTGCCAGGCTGCACCTCAGACTGTCCAGGAGCTCAGTGATGCCCTGGTCCAGATCTGGGAGGAGATTCCCCAGGACACCATCCATCGTCTCATTAGGAGCATGCCTCAATGTTGTCAGGCATGTATACAAGCACGTGGGGGGGCCATACAAGCTACTGAGTACTATTATACGTTGCTGCAATGAAATTTCGGCAAAATGGACTAGCTTGCTGCATCATTTTTTCACTTTGATTTTCGGGGTGTCTTTGGATTCAGCCTTCTGTATGCTGATAATTTTCATTTCTATCTAATGATGTGTCATCCTTTCATTCCTAACACATTACCCAGTCCATATCAATATAGATAACTAGCATTATTTTTTTCCCATTGAGATCTGATATGTTTTCAAAGTGTTCCCTTAATTTTTTTGAGCAGTTTATTTTTTAGATTAGTCGTTCCTTTAAAACGTAAAAGTTATCAGACTACTTAATGATGTTACTTTTAACCTGTTACCCTACTGCTCTTGAGATAGTGTTGCTTAGCTTAGCATTGTACGTTCAGCTGATCAACAAGAATTTAGTAATTTCTGAAATACTGAGATGTATCATTTCAGCCAGGAAAACACAGATATTTTACAGATATTTGTACATCAGCAGAAGTTGCTATACACTCACCACACTGCAGCACTCATACAAGTATAAAGTAATTTCCTGCCCTGGCAAGATACAGTAATTCATTACAAATTAATGGTATATTCATGTTCCATTGGAATTAGGGAAATACAAGCCTTCCCATCACATGAACACCATCCAAGTAGCAGTCTCTAGCAGGATTATCTAGAAATAACTTTGTTGCCTGAATTTCCCAAGTTGTGACATAATGCTGATAAATAAAAATAATAATCAGCTCAGCTTTGAAATGGCATTTGGAGGTTGTATTATATTTAGAGGAGTATGATACCCGTTTAAAGCATTTCCTTTGTGTTTTTTTCCATAAACAACATTTGCAATAATCTATATCTGCTTTCTGTTGCTGATTGTGCAGAAAATTAACAGGAAATGTCCGTTACTTGATGTGTGTAGGCATCACAAATTGTAAATATTAAAATTTCTACAGAACATGTACCCATTAAAATTAAAGCAGGGGGTTAAGAAGTACTTTACCCAAGAAATGCACCTAAGCAAATGAGTTACAACAGAGTGCTGACTGCCACAGGACGGAGAATATATTTTCCTAGAATATATTTAAAAAAACAATCTTTATGTTCTGTTATGTTAACAGGAAATATACCAAAAAACTCTGTAACTCAGCGTTTTTTTTCCTTGCTTAATAACGGTTAAGTATGAGTTCCTCATGTAAACTCAAACTGTTGCATATTTTCATATTTATAAGATTGACATATAGATTTGTTTTGTAAACCAAAGATATACACAAGTTGCTGTAGGATTACATTATTGTTTAATGGCTGCTGACCCTTGGTTTGATTGTCTTGACAATAAATATAAAGTTTTCTCTTGAGTTTTAGTCATGTAGTAAGAAATGTACAATTAATTTAACTGTTTTCTATCCTTTCCATCTGTACGTATAAGAATACTTTCATCACTGTCATCAACAACATGCCTACAATTAAAAGACCTCAAAGTAGATGTTTACACTTTTTTTTCCAGGATAAGTACTTGATCACCAGTTTCACTTATTTCTGACTGAGTTTCAAAATTTATCATAGAGCAGTAAAGTTTTGTTCAATTGTCAAATTCTGCACTGGCCAAGAACATACTAGTAAGCATTGCATTAGTCTAATTATCCATCCATCCACTATAACCTAACTACAGGGGGGTCTGCTGGAGCCAATCCCAGCCAACACAGGGCGCAAGGTAGGAAACAAACCCCGAGCAGGGAGCCAGCCCACCACAGAGCACACACACCAGGGACAATTTCGGATCGCCAATGCACCTAACCAGCATGTCTTTGGACTGTGGGAGGAAACCAGAGCACCCGGAGGAAACCCACGCAGACACGGGGAGAACATGCAAACTCCACGCGGGGAGGACCCGGGAAGCGAACCTAGGTCCCCTAACTGTGAGGCAGCAGTGCTACCCACTGTGCCACTGTGCCACCGTGCCGCTCTAGTCTAATTATAGTATACTTTAATCAATGTGGACTGTTTAAAAAAGAAGTATTTTGTTTTTATTTCTTGGTGTACAATTAGAAGGGCTCTACTATTTAAATACACTACAAAAAATATATTTGTTTAAATTCAGATTTACAAAACTACATTTCTACTAGTTTAGAAACTATTTTATTAACATATAATATACTAATGGTACATTTGTGATGCTTTATTAACATAAGCTGAATGCAACTTTCTAGTTTTGAATACTGTCATTAAAATGAATATGAGGAGACCCTGCTATACAATGTTAATAATGACCAAGAAAGTGTGAAATATAGCAAAATGACTTCTAGTGGGGCTGTTTCTGACAATTTACCTGTATGCCAGGGATGTGGCCTGAAGACTACAATTCTTAGAGCTACTAGCCAATACTACTCTTTGTAAAAGAATAGTTTTATTCATCAAACTAGTAGAATTTTTATCTTTGCTCTCTTTTAAAGAGAACTAAAGAATGTAGTTGACAGGTTAAACTCATTACAAATTTCAATACATGTTTCCAGTCAATAGATAGATAGATACTACACACTTCATATGCCATCTTGGTCATATGAAAAACAGTTTGAATGTGTTCTGATGTCTACAGATATTATGTTAAGTTTAGTAAATTATTTGGCTGAGGTAGTACTCTCAGCTCAGGTTTTACTAAAACATCCTCAAATATCGAAGTGCCTGTTTCACGCTTGGCTCTGTAATAAATCATTTAATACCAGTCTTTTGAACGCACACAATTTATTTGACAAATCAATAAAGAATTTCTCAAAAGAGAAAATATAAGTTAACCTGTAAGAAAACATAGACGCGAAAAGGAATAATAAAACAAAATCAATAGTGAAAAAGAAGAAACTACCTCAATATTTAGTTCTTCTTCTTCTTCATCCTGAGAAAGTAAGTGTTGAAAATCAACATTAGAAGAAAGAAACTGGCAAGCACTTAATGTTAAATACCATGTCATACCATTTTTTAAGCCCACCTAATCCTGAACAGGGTTACGAGTTTGGAGCCTTTCCCAGCAAGCACAGGCCGCAAGGTAGGATCAGTACCTGGACAGGATGCTAGTCCATCAACATACCCACACCACACACACTAGGGACAATTTAGCAATACCAGTCCACCTAGCCTGCATGTCTGATATTTATAAAAAGGAGGTTGTTACTTAAAGGGTGGAATAAACGCAAGATTGAAATAGAGAAGGGAGATAAAGGGAAATAAAGTCAAGACTGATACAGTATCCTTGGTTACTGTCATGCCTGTAAAGAATGATTCATGCAAGGTAAAACACATACAAGAAATGAGGGGTACTGTAAAGGGAAAAAGGAATAGATGAATATTAGGAAACGTAAATGTCAAGAGAATGACTCAAGGAGATTGAAGAGACAGTCATGCCACGGGGGGAACAGAGTACAACAGAGTTATGGACAACTGGAAGGTAAACAAGGTGGTAAATGATGGAAGCAGTCAGCTCAGAGTACCTCAGAAACGTGTAGATCTGTTTCACCCTAAACAAAAAATACACACAAACAAGTGTAAATAAAGGAGGATAATAATGTAAACTCTCACAAAAAGGTCATAAACTCATTATTGATTTGCAATTAATGCATGATGAGTCGCTCTTGCTGATGAAGTATTAATAAAAGAACTGAGCACCCTGATTTTTGACCCTGATACCAATCAATCCGTAAATACATCCAGAATGCGTGTAGAACACAACACTGTGAGGCAGGAGAGACAGCCCACTATGCCTATTTTAAAACATCAGTACTGAACTTACTAAACATTACTCTGATTAAACTTAGGTGACTTAGCATTGCTTAACTGACACACTTACAGGGTGTGCCTGTGTGTTCGCCCTGCTTAGAACTGGTGCCCTTTCTTGGGTTGTTCCTAACTATGTGTCCGATACTTGGTGGGGTAGCCTTCAGTTACATGGTGACCTTGGCCTGGATAAGTGGGTTATGAAGAAGAATGGGTGTACGAGAGGATGTATGCAGGACCTAAAGTGGAGTAGTATGTACTAATATTCCGTACTGGCTTTCATCCATTCAAGCGAGGGGCAATAATCCCAATTATGTTTTATCAGTTCTTGTCATTTCATTGCCTGTTAAGTGAGCTCAATATTCTCTGTCAATGAAACACACAATTCCTTTAACAATTCATTTGGAGTAGGCAATATCTTCTGCATATTGCCTGAAATATTTTCCATATAGCAAAAGAATATATGCGATCATAAGTGTAATTTTATCCATTATACAGTCTACTTTACAGATCAGAGAGATCAAAGGTACTGCGAAGGAAGCTGGTGAAAACGTGAGGCTCATAGCCAGTCTCCTTTTACTGTAAAATGGATGAATCTCACAACAATAGTTTGCATTTTGCCTTTCTGCAAATACGTTTTGATATATGTGTGCAATTTCAACATGCAGATCAATACTTGCTAACATTTTTGGCTTGAAAAATAGATGCCTTTGGCATGTTTGGAGGCTTCCCAATCATGCATGGGCACAGGTTCCATAGAGCCTATTGTAAGCTGCAAGAACAGACAGTATTTTTTAAATTTATAAAAAAAAAACACTTTCCTTTAGAACAGTTTTATGCGGCAAATTAATATATAACAAGATTGTGACATTAAAAATGCCGATAAAGGGCACCCCTCGCTGTTTTAATAGAGGATAAAGCAGTCCTGGCAACTAATGAGTTACCTGCTCTCTAACTGTTACACTGATTTGTGAATTTTGCTTTTTTTTCTTTTATTTTCTCTGTTTTGTCATGTGGGATGTTTTTATTTAGTGTTCTTTATGTGTTTAGTGTCTTGTTCCAATTTGTGACTAATTCCATTACGTACTGCAATAAGACCCCTAATTGGAATGGCATTAGTTGGCTTCTGTTCATTGTGTTTTGCCCCCATCAAACACCATTTGTACAGTATTTTGGAATTTTGTTTTTATAATTTAGATGTCTGGAGGTCTTTGTACCATTTAGTGTTATACTTTCCGGCTTTTTGAACTTTTGGTTCTGTTCTTTGGTTTAAAATTTAGAAATGCCTTAGTCATTCATTGGATTTTGCATCTTTTTGACCTTTTATTTTGTTTATGGAATTTTTTGCCCCTTTATGTATTTTGCCATTTTCTAGTTATGTTGTATTTTGTTTTGTAACTTGTTGTTTTGTTCCCTGTTTCTTTTTTTTATTAGTTTTGTGAATTTCATACCTTAATTATTATTTACTTAGTTTAACTTCTTATGCCTTTTGTATTTAGTTTTTGTTAAAATTTAGTTTAAATCTGCAATAAACTATACTTTATTTCCTCAGAAGCTTTTCAAGGCCATAAGTAATGTAAATATATTACTAATCAATGAATATAATACATCCTACCCTAAGCAGATATTTCTTGCATGCTACCTATCCTTATAACAAGCACAGAAACACTGTATACATCGTCAATTAACTGTTTTATATTTAGTTTGTGAGGTGACTTCAACTTGTATATCTTGTTTATAGTATTTTACTCTTTTGAAATTTTCCCAATGAAAGCTCCCATTTAAAAAGCACTGGTAATTTTTCAAAATGTGTGTCTTAAAACAGAGAAAAAAATCCACACAATTTCAATTGCAAATATTTTAAATTTACCTTGAGAGGTTATTTCAGTATGAATATTTTGTATATTTTTCCTGTGTTACAAATATTAAAACCATTTCTGACAGCAAACCAGATCCCCAATACAAGTTAGTGTTGTCAGATCAGTTGCATGTGGAAACATCTGGCACACCATCTCACAGCTCCTGGTGTCCTACTAGGTACATTATATGATCTTTGTGACTGTAAAGGTAATAGATGTAAGCAAAGAAAGCAAAAAGTCACTTATCTAGAAAGAAATCGAAGAAGAAAGGAGCTCAAGTATATACTGTAAGAGTGGCTTTGTAAGCTGCCATGTGAATAAACTCTACACTAAAAGCAACCTTAGGGCTGCATTATATGCAGAGTATAATGATTAATTATTTCTGTGACACTGTAATTTATCAGCAAAGCACCACAAGCTTCTGTCCATTAAGGGTCAATGCAGCCAACAATTTTAGTTGGAGACTTCAATGTAGATTTTGCCATTTCATTGGGTACTTCTTTCAAAAGTGTTATGTTTGTAAGAAATATGAATTACAATTAGCTATAAACCCCCTAAAATAACTAACAAAAGTACAAAAATGCAATACTGTAGTTGGAATCTTGTGTCTATGAAAGCTATTAACTACAAAATATTGTAAAATGCTATTAAAAACATTTTATGTATTTGACTAATACATTTACTAATAAATTATATTCTGTTATAACTGTTATTTTGGGATGTGAATATAATAATTATAATGCAAAAATATATCTCTCTCTTTGATGAGTAAAGAATACATTAAAATGTTCCAACATTTCAAAATAGTTAATACAGTTCCTAAGCACACCTGAAAATTAAGCCACATGTGCATTTATAAACTAGTTGTTTTTTGTATAGAATAAATAGAACTTTGTTCTGTTCTTCTAATATTGTCCTCTTTCCTTTGAAGTTAGTACTCTAGTACTCTAAGGCAGTTAAATACCCAAGATGGAGATTATTTCCAGCCAAACCATGAAATCACTCTGTGATAAGAGAGACATCGGGGTACAGCTCCCTTTATAGGCACCTACTGTTACTGACCTTTCAACTTTCTGTAGTCATTAAAGCGTTGTGTTTCTTAGGCAGCTACTTATTTAATCTTCTCACAAAAATAATTTCAGTCTTACAGTTATAAAAACAAAATGTTTGCAGAGTTTGGAATTTACTGGATTGCTTGTTGAAATGCAGTGGGCATGACTGGAAGCAACCCATTCATGATAGATACCCAATAAAGTGAAACAGTTCTGTAAGAAGATATGGCCCAAAATAGCTCTTAAATACGATACTCTTCTGAACAGCAGTCACAGGGATCATCTGGTTGAGGTTATTTCAGGGGAAGAAGATTCTACCAATTACTAAATCTAAGGGTTTGCATACTGTTTTACTATTAATATTCAATGAATATTTTAAATATAGATAACACAATGTACTAAGTTGCATGGTATTTATTTAATCACACTATTACTATTTTTCTGCTAAAGAAAATCAGACCAGAATTGAAATGAGGACCAGATGTAAGCAAACATGCCAAGATCAAAACCAGAAAGTCAGATTGATCTGTCGTCAAGCCTAAACCAAATCCTAATTCAAAATCATGTAGGAAAAAGTCATAAAACTAGAAAAACAATAACTAAAACTTTCACAAACTTTTTCAGTGACTATCTGTCAAACTTGGATTATCAGGAAGTGCCCAATGTAAACTTTATGCCATTAGCTCAGTGTTGTCATGCGTAGCACCTCCAGGATGTTAGTAATAGCGAAGCAACACTGCATCAAAATGGTGGCTATTTAAATGTACACAAAGGCGTCTGGGAAATGACGCAAAAAATTATCAACTACATCAAAACAGAGATGAAACAAAAAATAATGTCAGAAATGGATTCATGATACCAAAAGAACATTATGACTAAACTCAGAAATGAAGTAAAAAATTATAAATAAATTCTCAACAGATATGACCATGGTGAATAATGGATTGCCTTTTAGCAGCAATTCATGAAGAAAAACCATGAAGTTCTAAAAGACTGACAAATGTTTCCTTATAACTGTGTAAATTAATGATTTAGATTTAAAGTAAGTCAACACATATTCAAATCATTTTTACACAAAAGTGAGAGTCCAGGAAAAAATAAATATGTGCCAAGAAATGAAAAGATTTTAAAGATAGGCATTGTATGGCTTTAAAAATGAAAATGCCATAGTTTTTTTCTGCATAAATAAAGGCTATTATATGTCAGAAATACCTGGAATATGCAGGACAAAAAAAAGGATGAAATGTCACAAATTTACTATTTGAATACTTAAGCACATAATCTATTGATACATTTTAATGTGGTGGATGCAAAATCCCATGTGACACACTCTTTTTCCATTGTCATGATGTGAGCATACACTGAATTCAGCATTGAAAGTATTAAGTGCTGGGTAGTGGATGAGCTTCCAACACATGTAAACCAGTTAAACAGAGGAGTACACCGAATTATATTTGCTTGATTTGGGAACAATGCCCTTAAGCACTGCAATGCTATTCAGCATTGTTGCAATGCAACCTCCATCATTCAGCTTTAATGTACAGTACTTGATACTTCCCAGTTTTTCCATTGAGTAGAGGATGTTCTACTAATAATTAACCAGTGATTACACAGGAAAAGTCATCTATACTAATAAAAGGCAAAGCCCTCACTGACTCACTGACTGACTGACTCACTCATCACAAATTCTCCAACTTCTCATGTAGATAGAAGGCTGAAATTTGGCAGGCTCATTTCTTACAGGTTACTTACAAAAGTTAAGCAGGTTTCATTTCGAAATTCTATGCATAACGGTCATAATTGAATCCTACTTATGTACATATATACATCCATAGCCTGCAGCTCGGTCGCCGTGTGAGGCGGCGTTGCGTCCCCCATCACTATGCCTCCCACGTAGTTGGCTGCCTGCCTATATTTCGTCCCCCATCCCCACGCCTCCCACGTAATTGACTGCCTGCCCATATAAGGCCGTCCGTTGCTCCGGTTTCTTCATTCCCTTCTTTGCTTTGCCACGGTATTCACGTCTCCCTGCTGATAACTGCAGCCTTTTTATTTAATCCACGGCTTCTCCGCTGTTTTATTGTTCGTTTATTACGATTATAGTTATTGTATAGGTATTTTAGACTTAGTTTACTGTTCAGGTACCCATTTCCTTTATTGCTCCAACCGTACCCCCATTAACATGTCTATCGAGGTGATCACCATCGATCAAAGGACTGTCACTTACCGAGTGATTTCCATGCCTGGAGATGCCACCTGCCTTTTACATTCTCTGTGTTACATATTGCACGGCCATATCAGGCTAAATCTTGATATCCGGAGGAACATTGTGTCTTATGTATTGAATGACTGGGACAGGTTCAAGGTGTGGACTGATGACGGTACAGGAGATAATTATACTACACAGGAGCACTATAAGAGTGAAATGTTTAAGCCCTTCACCTATGCTTCTGCATGTGAATTGATGGCTGCCTCTGAATTGTTCGGTTGTCGCTTTCAAGTGTACTGAAATGGCCAAATATTTTACACCTTTGCAGAACCACCAATGCCTCTTAAACATCTTAGATTCACAGCTGACGATTTCAGTAGTGGACATATTGATGTTTAAGAATGTTTCAACTC
This sequence comes from Polypterus senegalus, assembly GCF_016835505.1. Classification (NCBI taxonomy): domain Eukaryota; kingdom Metazoa; phylum Chordata; class Cladistia; order Polypteriformes; family Polypteridae; genus Polypterus; species Polypterus senegalus. The sequence continues at coordinate 120,321,987 of NC_053155.1, read as the reverse complement.
TCAAAAGCTGGATGCGAAGTTATCGATGAAGCCGGTTGTATGCTTACAACGCTTGACAGATACCGAATGTCACTTCAACACAAGTCCTGCAAATACTAACGTAATTGAAACAAACCATGAAACTCAAACCGATTATGACAGCAGCAATCCAAGCTGGGAGAAAACAGTAAAAAGGAGGCATGTCAGACGTCGTGGTACATTTTCTGATGCAGCTAGACGGAAACAATTTTGTGATGCTGCTGCCAAATACTCGCAGAAAAATCCACAAGTTAATAGACACATTGTCGCTAAATACTCGCAGGCAAATCCACAAGTTCATAGAGACACTGTCGCTAAATACTCGCAGAAAAATCCACAAGTTAATATACATGCTGTCGCTAAATACTCTCAGGCAAATCCACAACTTAATAGACATGCTGCCACTAAATATTTGCAGGCAAATCCACAAGCTAATACCAGGAATGCCTGTTCAACATCTTAGATTCACGAGAAGCGATTTGGGTAGTGAACACTTCGATGAATGAAACCTGTTATCTTTATAACGGTTGACAAACACGGAATGTAACTTGAACACAGCACGTCCTACAAATACGAACCTGATTGAAAGAAATAATGATAATCAAATCCTTGATGACAGCAACACTCATAACAGTCACAAAACAATTACATTGTCAATCATGTTACGTTATTTTTAAAATGTTTCCTTTTCTTTTTCATAACTTCTTTAACACACTACTTCTCCGCTGCGAAGCGCGGGTATTTTGCTAGTAATAAATAATCCAAACAATTATTAGAATACCTGCTATCTCATATATAACATAACTTCTACCACTTTATACCCTACATACTTTCTGAATAAGACAAATAACACTTTAATTTGTATTCACATTGTATTTTTAGTAGAGACTTTTTTAATATTCACCCTGTCAAACTTCATACACAAATGATTAAAAATAGAGAGAGGCAATAGTTTTTTTACAAATCAGTTCCTGTTCAATAGCTACAAATACCTCAGTCAAGTCAGTGATACCATGATAAGTGTACATTATGTTGATTACCTTTCTATTTACGTCTGAGCCATGTGTGTGATGAATGCTCTCTAGTATTTAGAAAGAAATCTTTATTACTTATGCTGTTTTAATTATTTTATTTTAATTCTTACTTATTTTATGATGTAATCACTGTGCTGTCTTGCAGTTTTTTTTGTCAGCCCCAGAATCACAGCTTATTTTCAGGCTCCAATAGTGACAAAGATTGCTCTGGTTACATGGCCATGGCCCATAACATCATCATGCAGCTAGTATTTAAGATGGTGGCATACAATATACTGTAAGTTTGGATTTGGTTTTGGTTTTGATGTTTGGTAGTACTGTACTTTATTATCTTATTGGCAACAAACCTCCACTTTTTTTTTGGATGACTTCTTTTTTGAGCAACTTATTTTCCAGTCTTGCATAAAATCCCTCTTTATCCAAATTTTGTAATCTCCTTTGCCATCACTGACCATAATAAAAGTCCAATGTTACAAAATAATGCTAATTATAAATCAGAATAAAATAATCATAACTGACAGCATAAGTAATAAGTTAATGTGGATCAAAACACTCTACCTTCAGCAAAATACAAAAAATAAAACTCTGGATGCAATCACTACATATACGCAAACATATAATCACAATGGTAATGTTTACAATGAATGAGTTAGCAGTATTTGCTGTTCTTAAGATAATTTTAAGGTGAATGTTATTATTAGGAAAGACTGAGACTGACAAACAATCTCCTGAAATTATAAGGAATTAAAAGTGTGAAGTATGAAATACTCTAATAATTTAATTCCTTACAAATGGAAGTATAGGGTGGTCCAGATCTAATTATGCAATTTTCATTAAGCTATAACTTGTTAAGTTTATTACATAGAAAATCACCCAAAAAATACTGGACCATCGAAAAGTGTGCGAACTGACGACATGAAGAATCATCTTCGCGCCAAACTGGAATCGTCCCCGCATAAGTCATTCAGATGATCTGGATCTGCATAATTAGATCTGGACCACCCTGTATTTAATTGAGACTGTCTACTGCTGATATATTGAAAATTTATCCTGAGGCAACTGAGAGAAATGCATGTACCTCGGTGGCAGGCTGCTCATCTTCATCCTAAACAATGAACAAAAATGTATTTAAAAAGAAGGCAGGCAAAAGTAAAGTCATGCTAAGAAAGGATTCAGCAGACCATAAGGCAAAGACACACAGGAACAGCAGTAAATTACAAAAACAAAAAATACACATAAATAAATCATATCAATGAAGACAAGTAAAACAAAGAGGGGAGAAATGATGAATATAAGATTAATAACAGGATTTCCATGATGTGGCGGAGTGATTTCTAACATTTTCTAAATATTTTGTGTGTCTTTATTTGCAAGTTAGACAAAGCAAATGTTATATTAGATGGTGTTTCAGGAGACATGTTTTACTTTATTGATGAGAATAGCTGTGTTATGATGTTTACCTAATCAGCCCTTGCAGTCTTTAGCACTGACTCAGGATTTGAATTTTATGATAAGGTCAATGGAGCATCAGACCATCTTGGCACGGTTGACTGTGTTTGAACTTAGAACCTACAGTGGGATGCAAAAGTTTGGGCAACCTTGTTAATAGTCATTATTTTCCTGTATAAATCGTTGGTTGTTACGATAAAAAATGTCAGTTAAATATATCATATAGGAGACACACACAGTGATATTTGAGAAGTGAAATGAAGTTTATTGGATTTACAGAAAGTGTGCAATAATTGTTCAAACAAAATCAGGCAGGTGCATAAATTTGGGCACCACAAAAAAGAAATGAAATCAATATTTAGTAGATCCGCCTTTTGCAGAAATTACAGCCTCTAAACGCTTCCTGTAGGTTCCAATGAGAGTCTGGATTGTGGTTGAAGGTATTTTGGACCATTCCTCTTTACAAAACATCTCTAGTTCATTCAGGTTTGATGGCTTCCGAGCATGGACAGCTCTCTTTAACTCACACCACAGATTTTCAATTATATTCAGGTCTGGGGACTGAGATGGCCATTCCAGAACGTTGTACTTGTTCCTCTGCATGAATGCCCTAGTGGATTTTGAGCAGTGTTTCGGGTCGTTGTCTTGTTGAAAGATCCAGCCCCGGCGCAGCTTCAGCTTTGTCACTGATTCCTGGACATTGGTCTCCAGAATCTGCTGATACTGAGTTGAATCCATGCGTCCCTCAACTTTGACAAGATTCCCAGTCCCTGCACTGGCCACACAGCCCCACAGCATGATGGAACCACCACCATATTTTACTGTAGGTAGCAGGTGTTTTTCTTGGAATGCTGTGTTCTTTTTCCTCCATGCATAACGCCCCTTGTTATGCCCAAATAACTCAATTTTAGTTTCATCAGTCCACAGCACCTTATTCCAAAATGAAGCTGGCTTGTCCAAATGTGCTTGAGCATACCTCAAGCGGCTCTGTTTGTGCTGTGGGCAGAGAAAAGGCTTCCTCTGCATCACTCGCATACAGCATCTCCTTGGTGTAAAGTCGCGAATGGTTGAACGATGCACAGTGACTCCATCTGCTGCAAGATGATGTTGTAGGTCTTTGGTGCTGGTCTGTGGGTTGACTCTGACTGTTCTCATCATTCATCGCTTCTGTCTATTCGAAATCTTTCTTGGTCTGCCACTTCGAGCCTTTACTTGAACTGAGTCTGTGGTATTCCATTTCCTCAATATGTTCCTAACTGTGGAAACAGACAGCTTAAATCTCTGGGACAGCTTTCTGTATCCTTCTTCTAAACCATGATGGTGAACAATCTTTGTCTTCAGTTCATTTGAGAGTTGTTTTGTGACCCCCATGTTGCTACTCTTCAGAGAAAATTAAAGGAGGAGGGAAACTTACAATTGACCCCCTTAAATACTCTTTCTCATTATAGGATTCACCTGTGTATGTAGGTCAGGGGTCACTGAGCTTACCAAGCCAATTTGAGTTCCAATAATTAGTTGTAAAAGTTTTGGAATCAATAAAATGACAACGGTGCCCAAATTTTTGCACCTGCCTGATTTTGTTTGAACAATTATTGCACACTTTCTGTAAATCCAATAAACTTCATTTCACTTCTCAAATATGACTGTGTGTGTCTCCTATATGATATATTTAACTGACATTTTTTATCGTAACAACCAACGATTTATACAGGAAAATAATGACTATTAACAAGGTTGCCCAAACTTTTGCATCCCACTGTATAAGCCATTCACTGCAAGATGGTCATAAACTGACTAAACAAAGCAACTGGAGGATGAGTTGTACCTGAGCGCTTTCATTGGTAACTGGTCAGGAAGGGCCAGGTAAATTCATTCTATTGGTCTAAAATATGGACGTTTATGATTGGTTCTGAATAGGAGACCTTTCTGTACTATGACTCCCCACTGCTTTGTGTTTTGCGGTAAGAATGGTATAAAGATGGTCACCTTGCCCTCTCTCTCTCAACATCTGGCGGCCATGAAGCAAAGACCATGATGAAGACAAATGTATCTCAGCGGCCATATTGAGACAGGCATGCGACTTGTTTCAAGACTCCATTCAAACGTCACGCAAACTAAACTAGACTCAAGATAAGTACAGAAGGTGCACTGTTACTTAGGCTGTAAAGATATGGTTTGCCAATATTCACATAGTATTCTGCTTCCTTCATATTTTGTGAATTTTCATCAATAATACAAAATTAAATGTAAAAATTAACTCCTGCCTGTTTCTTTTCTCTGTCTAAGAAGTTACTGATGTAAAAGGGAATGGGGTAGGAATTGCTAAAGTACCTGATCACAGAGTGATAAGTGTATGGGATTTTAAACATGTCATTAAGATCTACACAATAAAGAGCATAAAGGGGAAATAGGGCCACCATAAGACTCTACACGATGAAACACAGGAGTATTGTAGGCAATTCTACAACTGAGTTGTTGTCTTTTTCTTTCAGTCAAATCATTGCTAGGTACTTTGCTTGTTAATACACTTTCTTCGTCATTTCCTTCTTTTCAGGTTTAGAAAACTTCTTGTAATTAATTGTTTTATTGACTGCATTTTTATATATATATTTAATTCAGAGATAGAAAATGTGTATTTTTAGTCAAAAATGCATACAACCTCTTTAGTAGTTTATTTATATGATGTAATGAGACATAGTCATACATACTGTACATACTTTCATGTGCAATATGATCAATGTAAGTAGTGTGGCCATGTGGCTAGGGTGCAGAATTGTGCAATCACCAGTACAAAAACTGAACCATGTACATAGGTCATGGACATCTGTAAGCGAGTTCTGAAAAAATCATCAACTAAATAAAATGTAGCATTGGGAATTTCCAGGGATACCACCAGACAATATTATCTCAATACCTGGGTCAAAGTGGCGTACTGAAGAGTATATTAAAGCCTCAGTAATAGAGATTAGATGTTTGATATTTAAAATACACTACTTTAATTAGAGATGGATGTGGGTAAAAAATTTTAAGGAATACATACATATACATTTCAGTCCCTTTAAACCACTGATGTGCAGTTTTCACAAGGTATTTTCTATTAAACTCTGACACAAGCAAAATGTCCTCAACTCCTCAGTCCTGCGATACTTTATTTCGTTTTTTCAATCTATCATCATCTTTTATTCAAAGAATTAACAGTTAAAAATATGCAATCATTCAAACATGATGAGTTTTGTCTAGACTGAAAGTAAACATTATTTCTTAGAAGACGCAATATTTTTTGTTTGAATAGCATACTTCATCATGCGATTATTTATTATTCAAACTTTCAAGTTAGGCTATTTATCAATACATTCAACACCACAAGATGATAAAGAAGGGCTTCTGTTTAGTAAATAAAAAACACATAACAAATGGTTTGAAAATGGGTATTATTTGGTAGAGAGAGAGTTACTCTGTAAAGATGAATATTTTAAATATGAGAACAGCACACTGGAAGTTAGACGAAGAATAAATGTATTCTACCTCTATAGCTAATAACTCATCTTCCTCCTGAATAGAAAACACCAATAAAAGAAAAGTTAACATGAAAAACTCAGCCGATCATCAATTGTGACACTCCCGCATCAGGTATGTAATATTACATTATATTTATGATCTTTGTCTGCTACGAAAGGCAATTTACTAAATAAACAATAAATCAGACAGATTTACTGTAGCTATATATAATAATATATTGTATGCATAGAAACATGTAAATATAAATTAATATATAACAAAGAAGAAGTTCTGAACAAATTTGTATCAGACAGATATGGAGGATGCACTGATAAAATAGGAAGACAGACATTTATAACATAATTAACTTACTGCAATATTATCTATTTAAAAAACAGCATGTTACAGTCAACTCTCGAATGAATGTTGCAAATAAAATCAGTAACTAATAAAAGCATTCCACAACAAAATAGATCAAATAAGGGGATAGCAATCAACTAATAATATTTACTTTTCTAAAAAGTTTTGGTTATTCTTTTAATGTCACAGCTGAAATCTCAGCTCTCTTTGGATATGTAATTTAAAATATCCCCCCAACATCCACACAAGTTAGAAAAAAAAACAAATGCAGCAGCATACATAATTGTTAAAATTGTGGTTGGATGGTTACTTTATATTATGACTGAGTAGGTTTATGTCATTAAGAGAGACAGAAAAACATTGTGGAAAATGGGGGCAGCTTTGCTTTCTTGTTTTCAGCCTGTCTGACATCACTGCATGAAAACCTTGAACCATTCACACTAACAACTGTTTTCTGGAACATTTTACAAGACCGCTGTGACACTCTTTTTTTTTAGCAAAAGCCATTGTGTACTTATTAGAAACTTATTAGGAAAAATCTGTCGGTATACAAGGTTTAAAGTCTGAAACAGGGAAAAACTGAAACTCTGACAGGGTGCAATGACACTTCAGTTGAAACAAAAACTGCTCAAGTGAAGCTTTACTATCACTTTCTGTCCCAACAAACAATAGAGTTACAACAAATACTTTGTGCTAAAATTTGGTATTAGAAAATCATTTAGATTATATATATATATATATATATATATATATATATATATATATATATATATGAAAAAATTGTGCTTAATAATGTTTTTTTATTTGTTACAGTAAAGATACAGTACACTTATAAAAGTGTGCCATTATTTGTAATAAGTAAGTATCTGATATACAAATATTTACATAATAAAATTTAAATATAACATAAAAATTCCTTTTTTTCTAAAGCTAATGTTCCTTCTGAAAAACCAGCTATCACCGCCTCTCCCCATTGAAAATGCCTGACTGGAAGAATCCTTACTCTCCTCTGTTAAGGCAGTGGGTAACTGATGTTTTATACTAATTGAAATTGGAAAAAATGAAATTCTCACTTAGAGGATCTGTGCAGAACATTTTCAAAACCTGGCAGGATCTAATCAATAACATTTTAAAATAAGCTTTTTAAAGCACTGAGGAAGCAGAGTCTCTCCCCATTTCTTTTTCTTCTCCATTTATCTTTATTCACTTATTAATTCATCTATTTACTTATTTCTACCAGCTTAAAGTTTTACTCTACTGACCATCCTCTCTTTCTCAGGGGTGGGGGTTGATTTGTTTTCGATCCTATTTTTGTAAAAATTGATCTATTTGTATGGAATGTTTTGTGATTACAACAAAATCAAGAAAAATAAAAAAGCACTGTCCACAACATAATCATATGCTCTAATAAAAGATACAGTATGTATGTCAGAGGGTCAAAAAAATGTGAGAAAATGTTAAATATAGGAATGTTAAATTGGGATTAGTCTGTATCAAGAAAACAAATGTTACATGTATATGTAAAAAGTAATCATAAATGACAAGAACATAAAATTAAGAAGTTAATGTAAATACAACCTAATAGTTTTTGTGTACTGGTACATAAAAATCATTAAATGTGAAGATATAAACTAAATAGTAAGCTTGAAAACTTATTTCAATGGTAAAACAATGTTTCCTCCTGCTACCAGACTCAGTCCTTGACATTCTTCAGGAAAGCAGTGTAATGAAAGGTACACTAATTTTAGAAAGCAGCAATACAAGCATCTGCTGTTCAGCATATAATCCTCATCAGTATAATGTTCTGTTATGGTCAGTCATGCTTTCATAGTTCTACTCAGCCACAAATCAGTCATGGCTGCATAAAGCACTACTTGTTTCAAATCCATTTTGAATTTTTGTCAGACATTCGGAATAAAGTGAATGCAACGCGACCTCGGAAAACAAATTGTAAGAAGGTATGACTCCTCGTATTCTGACTGTTGATCATTTTTTTTTAAATCTTCATTGTACAGTTTTAATTGGAGCCTTGTCTTTTGATAAGCAAAACATGACTACTGCTGTTATCTAATTTGACTTTTCATGTCTGTTGTCTAAAAACTTGTGTTAGTGTCAACAGGTAATTAACGGTTATCTCTGTCATGGACCTTACATAAATCACAAAATTTCATATAAAATCCTATAAAACAGTAGTATTTATGGTAACCACATCTAGATTAAATGAGTTGTTTGCTTGACTTGAAATCCTTCTTACCTGTGGGTTGCAAAGGAATAAAATTCATGACAGAAAGTAACAAAGAAGAAATATTAAGGTTTCAAAATACTGTAATAAAACAGGCAAAACATTGTGTATCTGTGTGTCTGTCTGGTTGCTATGTCTTTGTCATTCCAACAGATGGCACATCACAGACATTTGTAATAATGCATTTTATTACTACAAATTTTTATGATTTGCCATCTATTGAAATGACAAATGTAGTGCATTTTATTAACACATGCCTTACAAAATATATAGTAAAAGATGGTGCACTGCAAACATTAACGCCAAGGTCTACATTAATTAATTAGATTTCAACTCGTCATAGACAGGTAGCACAGCTAACGAGAAAATAACTTGTAAAACATAACTGTGCTTACAAGTAACACGTTTAGTGTTAATTGTTGAGTAGTAGCTTATCACTGAGAATGTTGACTGGACTAGAAATTTTGCAATAACACACTCATGTGAATCCACTTAATCTAGTTCAGAGTCTCCAGGTCACTAGGTGGTGCCACTTTCAGCAAAATTAGTTGTAAGGCAAAAACCAAATGTGAAATTCACTGATTCAGACACATCCATTGTCACTTATATTGAGACTGTTTAAAGTTGTCAAATAAACTAACATCCGCAACTTCTGAAAGTGAATAGATGTTTAGAGAAAAATCTATGCAGACAAGTGAAGAATGTGCAGGATCTGGACAGACAATGACCAGGCCGAGGTTGAAACCAAGTTTTCTGGACATGTGAGGCAGCTCCACTAGCCCTTCCACCACTGTCCCACCATAAAAATATTCTTAAAACTTAAACCTTCCTCAAAAGATCTAATGTTCTAAAATGCCTTGGCTTAAATGGCAGATTTGCAAATTTTATTTTAAAATAAATGGATTGATCAAGTACATCAACCACACATAATAGTAGGAAGAGATGAAAAGGAGAAGAATTTAAAAATAAATGTAATCAAGTAAAAATAACACCAGTAGCCATACTGAAATAGAAATGTTATACCTTTTATGTTAAAGAGAGTGCATAGTAAAATTAAATAATCTTAGTAATTTTACATATATAAACACCATACACACGGTATGCGTTACATACAGAAAATATAAGAGACGGTTCACATCTGCCATTGCATTAGCATGGCTAATAAATTTAGAGAATATCATTGTAAAATATGATAATAGGAAACAAAAGTATGAAGCAGAGTTGGTAACAATAAACGAAAAGTTCAGACATTCTTATAAATAGTTAAAGTACCATTTATTACAGCATATAGAAACTGAAGTTCCTTTCCAATTATTTAGCATGAAAAAAATACCTTGTCTGCAATCTCCTCTTCCTCGTGGTTAAGATCCTTTAGGCAAAAGAGAGAGTGAATGGCAATCAGGCCTCACAACCAACCACGTTTTACAGTAAGAAGAAACAAAGGGAGCTGGGTGTCAGAAGAGAAAAGACCAAACAAATGTCCTTGTGTTGTTAGTCGCATGCAATGGAAGATGTACAGAATGGGTAAGTTGTTTTTATGTTATGGAAGAAAGTACATAGGGGAAAAAAGATTTGAATTTGCAGCGTTAGTTCGGTGTAAAGCCGTCTCCTGAATATTCTTCTTTCTTAGTCACAAAGTGGGGTGTTTTAGCCTACTTTAGACAAGAGATAAAACACTTTAATAATTCATACGCAGGCTTAAGACATTGACAAAAACATAAGCCAAGTGTTTGTATTCTTTTTGAAAAATATATTAAACTTAAAAGACGTGTAATACATAAAAGGGAACCTGCTATGAAGAAAATGAAATGCCACATTCACTTAGATGATCTTGCTAAGTCAATTATAAATGTACCTAATTTATGTAAATGTGTACACCAACTTTCTGACGTGCACCAGACACAACATATTCTTGTGTTTTTGTAAATTGTTTTTTAACATCGCTATGACAAATACTTTTCATTTTCAGACCTGTGTACAAAATTCTGAGCACACTGTCTGTTGTGTTATCTCGCACACTGGTTATGCATGAGCATGCACATGTATTAGTTTTTGTGCTCGACACGCTGAAACGCAAGTGTGCACATTATTTGATCATCTGTTAACCTTGCATGTGTCTTTATTGATTAACCACACTCACAAATAAATAAATATTCAGCTTTAAAAGGCAATTACAATGTATCCTCCTTTGAATTTTTCGGTGGTTAATTAAGTCATCCTACTGAAACTCTGGTCTGCTTCATCTGGCTTACTGGGGATTAGAATTTGGTGAGAAATATGCATCAGATTGACACATACATTCTTTGACACTCAGCATCTCCATGGATGCAGCAACAAGACAGAGAGGGTTATTAGTTATTTTTTATCATACTATTCCCATCATAGGATTACAACAGCTTTGAGAAATAACCTGTACAAAATGATTTGACATCAGGAGGTGAGGTAAGACAAATCCTCAGAATAAATGCCTCAGGATAGCTTCAACTGTAAAACAAAGGAAGGTCTCCTTGACCATAATTCCCCATTGTCCTACACAGCTGACTCTACGGTATATACTATATCATCTCCAATTTAAGCCACACTTTTCACAGGTTTCCAAACTTAAAATTGTGCTGCATCTTACATCCAAGTTGTTTCCGTATCACACCGCATAAGACTATGTGTGTAGCTTATAGGAAGCAAGCTCACAAGGCCTTGTTGAAAGAGAAAGTAATGCAATGCATGCTGGCTTGTGAAAGGGAAAGAGATCACACGTGCATGGATATGTCAAATGAAATTCACGAAAGAAAAAACAATGACCTCGTTACATCAGTATATTTATCATTTATTTCCAGAAGATCTGTTGTTGGGGTTGGGATGAGTGTTAATTTTGATGGAAGCAAAATGGTAAATATATAGGCAAAGGGAAAGTACATTTTTAGACTGAAACTAGAAAACGGTTCCCCACATACAAAAGAATGTGATATTCTGAAACAAACTATCAAGTCATGTAGCTAAAGCAGAAACGTTCAAAGTTATGTAGCTGTGATATTGGGACACATTAGTCATTAGATAATTAAATGAGCACGGTGGACTGTATGGTCTCCAACTGTTTGTCATTTGTTTTAATTACAATTACTAAGTTCACTTGTGAAAAACAGCAACTGGTGATCTTTTCTGTTGATGTCCATGCAATAAAAACAATTGTATATATGTACATTATCAAATTTCACTTTGCCTCATGCACTACATGTGTCGAAAACAAGGGAAACCACTAAAAATGGGCCTGGAAAATTCCAAAAATCTTAGTGCTTGTTCTACTGTCTTTTCAAAATGGGTCCAGAAGCACTTCATGAAGAATTTGTCCCATGCAGATATTTCATGCAGCCAGCCTTCTGAACAAAGTTTAAGAAGTGGAGAGAAAACTGCAACTCTTTTGGTTTTACAAATATATAACATCATCCCATTCTACAAAATGGACACTAACACTGAAATACCTAATTTGCCTGCCAGACACATTTTACTGAAGAAATCCCCTCCACTAGTTGGGAAAAATAAATCACTTTACTTGGCAGATCCATCCATCCATCCATCCAGTATCCAACCCACTATATCCTAACTACAGGGTCACGGGGGTCCGCTAGAGCCAATCCCAGCCAACACAGGGCGCAAGGCAGGAAACAAAACCTGGGCAGGGCGCCAGCCCACCGCAGGGCACAATCACCCACACACCAAGCACACACTAGGGACAATTTAGGATCGCCAATGCACCTAACCTGCATGTCTTTGGACTGTGGGAGGAAACCCATGTAGACATGGGGAGAACTACCTGGTAGATGTTCCTCACAATTAGATGGATGCAGCATGTCTGTGTTAAAAAAAAGCTATTTAACTGAAGCTGGACAGAAAAGATAATATATTTTAAATGTTATTTTGATTGTTTTGTTGAATGTGGAATACTAAATTATTATTACAAGAAATTATTAAACTTATCTACATAATTTTAAATAGTGGAATGAATTAGCCCCACAAACTGATTTACTGACATAGAATGAGTAACGTCTAAAATTTCTAATTCTTTATACATTATTCTAATGAATAACGTATAAAGAGTGTAACTTCTTTCAAGGAGTAAAAAGTAATTCTGTCTTTCTTTTTTGTTTTAGATTTCTGATATGAATCACAGGCTGCACATTAAAACTTTACACTCATATTTTATTTTTAACACATTACACAGTTATAAAGAATCCCGAGCAAAAATAGCTTTGTTATCAGTGGTTCTCTAAAGAGCAAACAGTGAGCAGCAACACAGAACCTGCAAAAGCAGTGCATGTTTATGGGTAGAAAAGCTTCCTTAGATCATCAATAGCTAGGAAATTTAAACCTATGAAAGAGAACAGATGAGATAAATAATTGTTCACATTTTCATTTAAATCAAAACCTATGACCAGAAGCAGATTGATTTTAAAAGACCTTGATTATTTTCATCATAATAGTTTAAAAAGTAATTCAACACTAAGTGATTCGTTATTAACTTGCAGTGGTTGATTATGTAGGTTTGAGGAGGTACACTTGGACAGAATTGTGGATTGAGCTGTCAACATAGAAACCATCTTTCATTACAGATTACAACATAACCTCTGCCCAGACTGTATTTTTGTTGTTATTATTTATTTTGCTCTTTTCCATGTATTTAATTTTTATTTTACTGTTTTATTTTGAGTATACACTAGAGTTTTTAGTGTTGTCCTAAAACAGGGAATTAGGTAATGTATACATATATATTAGAGCTGTCACAGTTAACGTGTTAATACATATGATTAATTTTCAAAGGCATGTTGTGTTATTTTTCCTTAATCACATTTAATGCTTGTATTGTTTCACACCCTTTGCTGTCTAAGGCAATGGTTTTCAATCTGGACGCTGTAGCCCTATTGAGGTTGACATTATTAAAAAAAATAATTCCAATTTTAGAGAATGTCTTTATCTTGTCTAGTTTTAAAATAAACATACAGGTCAGTATGCATTAGTACTCTGTACTAGCGCTTCTCTTTATGGGCTTATAATGTATTTGCAGCATTGCGTACTGGCACTTCTCACATTGGACATTCCACTTTCAACAAGCTTGCGGCATGCATGGATCTACAAGTGAATGGACAATCACTGCTCTCTCACATGTGACTTTAAACCAGAACATTCCATCAGTATCTCATATGATAGTCACATATAAAATCAATGGATGTACCACATGGTCCCATTCTTTTCTTGATAATTTTCTAGAATTACATATTCATGAATCACATCCAGGAAAAATAATAATCAATTATTTAAAACCATGGAAAAAGTGTTACATGAGGAGTGCGTTAAAGGTTATTCTTCACAATATCCAGGTGAATACATAAAAAAGAGGTTTGCCATGCTAAAATTAGAATAAAATTAGAATCTAGTTGTATGTGAATGCAAACAAAGGGTTGAGTTAAATCTGACAAAAAGAAAGGCTCAGATTAAAAGCAAAACAGTTAGACCGTGCTCTGTAAGGAGAAAACAGGGTGGAGGTCGAAGCGGAAGATGGTTAAAGTTCTGGAAAAGGAAAATACTGGGTGAAAATACTAAAACATTACTGTAGATTTGTGCTCTTCAAGTGGGACATTCCCATTCTGAAGAATATGAGCCTTTTCAGCAAGTTGGGCTTCCTGCATTAAAAAAATAACTACAATTGAGAGACTAATCATCAAAAAACTTTTTAATCACAATTAGTCAAGTTAAAATATAGTACGGCAAATGAATTGGTCAATTGCAATATAAAATATATCAGTAAAGTAAGTCAAAGATCACTTTCTAAAGACTCAAAAAGTAATATGTAGGATAACTCCTTAAAATTAAAGTACACAAATTTTATTTAGTAATTATTTTAGATAAGTTCAAAAGCATCAACCAATACAAAAAGTAAATAATAAATAATGTTTTAATTAATTAGCAGACAGCCATCTGTAGGGTGTGAACTTCATCGTAACTCCCCAGAGACGACAGTAAGCCCAGGTATAAATGTGAAACTTAGATCTTTCCATATATCATCATCTTCATATATTAAATGAAGTCTTCTGTCAGCCTCTGTGAATTTATAATTAACAGTATTCTTCGTGAGGAAAATGTAATTTGCTTTCGTATGTACTCTTCTGCATTATGACCATTCAAATTTAAGTCAGAACTCCTGATATCCTGTGCATTCTACACTGAACAGCTCAGAACACATTCAAGTTCAATTCTGTGAGTCCCATTGACCACAAAAAATCGACAAGTTCTCTCATATCAGGTAGAGTTCATGTAAGATGAGATTCAGGAGTGTAGCTGAACCAGAAGAGAAATAGTGCAGTAGAAATGACTATTGGTGAGATATAGAATCAATTCCCAGTGACTTTTATGTCTTGAAAAGAATACTGTCATGAATCAAACAGGCCCTTCCAGATTTCTTTATTCATTTGTTCATACATTATGTTCTTATTTTGCAAAATAAGTGAAATCTGTCTCATTACACAAACTAACCACAAATTATACTAAATACAGTACAAATATTGTTACACAAATGCAATCAAGATTATTATATACACCCTTTGATAACAAAAAATGTAATACAATGAAGGCAACTTTTCTAGGTCTGGGCAACCGAAGATTAGTCTTTGATAGCAAATTTAGAAAGAAAACTTCAACTTCACATAGACAAACAACATCATTAATAAAGAGGTAGGTTTGGGGATTCCATTACAGCAAAAAGTTAGGCTAGTGATTATTATAGTGAACCAAATACCAAAATGCCACATTCTCTGACTTTTATTAAAAACATACACACAGATAATAAACATAGGCTGCAAACCTTTGATCCAGGAGGAGGAGCAAGGCCTAGAAATGCAAAAACCTGGTTTTGTTCCTTTGCATCAAAGAATGTCTCATAGTCCTGAAAAATAACAGAACATACTGTATTTAATATTTTTATACCGCAATACTTTATCTTCATATCTTCTATATTTGCCTTAAAACATTCTTACTATGGTAAATTTCTTTCGTCCTTATTAATCATCATTAATCATCATTATTAATCATATGGTATCCTTTGCTATAAACCAAAATAGGTTTTTAGTTCACTAAACTTGCTTTGAGAAAAGGTACAACTGCTTTGAAACTAAATGAATTTGCATGATTTGGTGAGCTTAATCTGTTGTCACCTTTCAGTTGACAAAGCTGGTTAAGTGTCTTTATATGGTACCAGCTCTCAGAAAGATGGTAAATCCGAGTTGTCGAGTAGGAAATACTATGTGAGCGCTCAACAAACTCAGAGTTATAACTTGGACAGTTTGGAAAAGACAAAGCTACCCGAATTGTCCGTGTTGTGTTGTAATGCTGATCTTTCACCTTAGTCAATTGTTAAAATAAAACATAAATCCTACCCAGCCTGAAATGCCATTTTGTAGTCGAAATGCATTTGGAGTGAAAAGATACACACTTTTATTTTGCTCTTTATTTCCACAAAAAATACCATTTATCTTTATTTACTTTTTTTGGCAGGAAAATTAACAAATACACAGTGATCTCGCATTTTTTTTCCAAATCGATTGACTAGAAGCCCACATGAATGCACTGAAGTAGGCAGGTGAACTTCACAACTCAGAACTCCAAATAGTTCAACAGTATGTGAAAGCCTTAATTAATATCCAAATTAGTAGAGGGTGTTTGAAGGTCATGAATTTCCTGTTTAATACATGACAAATGAATGCTGTAGATCACCTTAGGACTATTCTGGTAACACCATATCCCTAAACCCTTTCAAGAAATTCAGAAAGCTTGAAATTTGCATGGGTTTTCTTTTGGAACATTTGAACGATGAAACTAAATTTCAAAAGCATGGATTTAGTGCTTAGAAACACTACCAGGACTTCTGTGGAGTCCTGAAATCATGGAATTTTATCTACAGTACAGAAGAACAGCAGTACTTTGCATTAAATGTGAACCTGAAGATTCTCACCCCACAATAACTCTGATCATTAAAGATCTGAGGAGGCAACGGGATCCCATTTGTTGGCTTCTTCTCCCCAGGAACATTTTCTCTCATCCACATTCTGTTGTCTTCATTACAGGCAATATCTAACTGCTCATGATCAATCCCGTTGGCTTCTAAGAACCCCACGACATCTTGCTGCTTCTTTTTGATCTGTAAGTAGAAGAAAACATCATAGGAGACAAGCTGTACTGTGCTCTAAGGTGTGCATGGAATGACTGAAATTCAAGGCTGCATCTAACAAGAACTTCAAAAGAATATAACTACACAGTGCAGCTTAACATAAAGAACACAATTTATATAGTACTAGCCACATTAGGTTACAGAATAAATGTAAAAATATCTTACATCTTTTGTCCTATGTGTACCTTCAGAACCCTTCCTCTGTATTCTCATGTGTCTGAACCTCTTTTGACAGGCAGTCCCTCAGCCCCTTCCAGTCTTTGAATTTAAAGTGTGAAGAAAACTCTCAGTATGTTTCCTACATTTTGCTCTTCCTCGTGTACCTCATACTAGCATGTCCTCTTTCGATAGCATCACCAAAGTCAGACTAACCAATCATATCAAAGCCCAACTGACCAATTAAACTGTACTGAGAAAACGTACAAACACATAGACCTTAGCATTTTATATTATACTAGCTGCCTCCTGCGGTTCCACCCGCTTAGTAATGAAACAGGACAAACTTTAAAAATCGATCACATTTTTTAAAAAATTAATAATAATTTGTATTATGAAGAATTTATATTGATAGCTTTTGTATCCGAGGGCCTCTTAATATACAATATTTATGATTTTGCTATCAGGGGCGAGAATATAACTGTGATCTCTTTGCCAAAATGTAAAAAGTTGGCAAGGTATCTCTGGCCAAGTGGAAGGTAGGTATGCTCCAACGTGAAATGTTGCCACCGTATCTGATCATGTTCAGTTCTGACGAAAGAGCATCCCCCGCATGGGGAGAAGAGCACATGGCCGTGATATCTCTGCCAATGTGCAGGTACCCTCTAAAACACACGTAGCTGTGATCTTTCTCTCAAAAACGTCAAACGGTACTCTTTAGCAATCTCTAGATGATAATGTCTGCTGAACAAAAAGGTATCGCTAGCTAAGCGGAAGCAAGGTACACTCAAACACGTCGTGAGAGGTAGAGCGACTCGAATGGAGGCTGGCGTGTGATTGAGGGTGGCCCCGTCCAGCTCCCTACTCCTGAGGTTCCACCTCCCCCTCCCCTCAGCCTGTCTCTCGGATTTGTGCAAATAAATTGGTGCCGCAACCGAACTATGATAGCGTTATGAGAAAAGTCATTAAATCAACTGGAATGTTCATGCAAATTCTAGAAAAAAAACTAAATCCATTAAGTAGTTCTGTCGTAAAAAGTGGACAGACATACAGACAGACAGACAGACGTTGGATCTAATATATGTAGAGATTATATTATATTGTAGATTTGTGTGTTTAATCAAATTTGTTGATTGAAGTTCATAGATATTTGAGCATTACTATTTTTAATGTACTCAATGAACAACTCATGCTATTTTCACAACGTTATCCCATACTGTAAATTACATTTGACCATATCCATGTATGTACAGTGTTTATTAATCTAAAAACAGTTCTAAACAAAATCATACAGTAACACCCATTAAATTCCATAAAACACAATACATATATCTCCACAACTAGAATGAAAATTTCAGAAAATTCATATACAGTATGGCATAACATTTATGTGCATTTGGAAGATGTTGTAAAAGTTGGCGCAATTTTAATTTTGGTTTGTTTATTTCATATTTATGTTTTTGTTGTGATTATATTGTGTCTCTGCAGAGGATCTAGACGTTCTGAAATAAGGGATCATACAGTGGGATGCAAAAGTTTGGGCAACCTTGTTAATAGTCATTATTTTCCTGTATAAATTGTTGGTTGTTACGATAAAAAATGTCAGTTAAATATATCATATAGGAGACACACACAGCAATATTTGAGAAGTGAAATGAAGTTTATTGGATTTACAGAAAGTGTGCAATAATTGTTCAAACAAAATCAGGCAGGTACATAAATTTGGGCACAGTTGTCATTTTATTGATTCCAAAACAACTAATTATTGGAACTCAAATTGGCTTGGTAAGCTCAGTGACCCCTGACCTACATACACAGGTGAATCCTATAATGAGAAAGAGTATTTAAGGGGGTCAATTGTAAGTTTCCCTCCTCCTTTAATTTTCTCTGAAGAGTAGCAACATGGGGGTCACTAAACAACTCTAAAATGACCTGAAGACAAAGATTGTTCACCATTATGGTTTAGGAGAAGGATACAGAAAGCTGTCCCAGAGATTTAAGCTGTCTGTTTCCACAGTTAGGAACATATTGAGGAAATGGAAGACCACAGGCTCAGTTCAAGTTAAGGCTCAAAGTGGCAGACCAAGAAAGATTTCGGATAGACAGAAGCGACGAATGGTGAGAACAGTCAGAGTCAACCCACAGACCAGCACCAAAGACCTACAACATCATCTTGCAGCAGATGGAGTCACTGTGCATCGTTCAACCATTCGGCGCACTTTACACAAGGAGATGCTGTATGCGAGGGTGATGCAGAGGAAGCCTTTTCTCTGCCCACAGCACAAACAGAGCCGCTTGAGGTATGCTCAAGCACATTTGGACAAGCCAGCTTCATTTTGGAGTAAGGTGCTGTGGACTGATGAAACTAAAATTGAGTTATTTTGGCATAACAAGGGGCATTATGTATGGAGGAAAAAGAACACAGCATTCCAAGAAAAACACCTGCTACCTACAGTAAAATATGGTGGTGGTTCCATCATGCTGTGGGGCTGTGTGGCCAGTGCAGGGACTGGGAATCTTGTCAAAGTTGAGGGACGCATGGAATCCACTCAGTATCAGCAGATTCTGGAGACCAATGTCCAGGAATCAGTGACAAAGCTGAAGCTGCGCCGGGGCTGGATCTTTCAACAAGAACGCGACCGAAACACTGCTCAAAATCCACTAAGGCATTCATGCAGAGGAACAAGTACAACGTTCTGGAATGGCCATCTCAGTCCCCAGACCTGAATATAATTGAAAATCTGTGGTGTGAGTTAAAGAGAGCTGTCCATGCTCGGAAGCCATCAAACCTGAATGAACTAGAAATGTTTTGTAAAGAGGAATGGTCCAGAATACCTTCAACCACAATCCAGACTCTCATTGGAACCTACAGGAAGCGTTTAGAGGCTGTAATTTTTGCAAAAGGCGGATCTACTAAATATTGATTTCATTTCTTTTTTGTGGTGCCCAAATTTATGCACCTGCCTGATTTTGTTTGAACAATTATTGCACACTTTCTGTAAATCCAATAAACTTCATTTCACTTCTCAAATATCACTGTGTGTGTCTCCTATATGATATATTTAACTGACATTTTTAACACCCAACGATTTATACAGGAAAATAATGACTATTAAACAAGGTTGCCCAAACTTTTGCATCCCACTGTAGCTGTTTCAGGACCAGTCTCACAAAGGTCTTCATGATGTATGAAGTATGAGCAACTGCTCTGAAGTCCTTGAGATCACTGGAATGTCCTTTCTTTGGCACTGGATCCAGATAGGATGTTTTCCACAGCTAAGGAACTTTCTGCAAATTCAGGGAAAGGGAGAATAAAGAACCCCAGAGTACTGGCTGGCAAAATTTTCAGCACCCTGGGGTTGACTCCACCCGAACCTGAAGCCTTGTTTAATGCAGAGTTTCCCAGGTCTCTCCATATCTGATCTGCAGTGACATACAATCCAGGGAGTGGTGGAGGGCTTTCGAGCGTAGATGTGATGTCATTGTAGGAGAAGGTCAAGCAGGCTTCAGATGGCATTTGGGATTCTGGAGCCTCCTCAGCTGGCAAACACTTAACTGAACATTAAACAAACAAAACTGCCTAGAATAGACATTTCAATTTAAAATTGGAGCTTGCATCTAAAAGTTCTATTATAAAGCATGACATTTGAAAAATGCTCTATGGACAACCAATCCATAAGCATTGTTAGGTGTTTAAACTAAAAAATACATTGTCTCCAGCTGAGAGCGAAATGGGGAGCGAATGTACGAGCATGAGTGACACAGGTCACGATAGCTCGCCGATTGGAGAAGTTCATCTGAAACTGGAAAAGGCCTCGCAGTCCACGCTTTCAACTACTCTACGCGAACCGGGAACATCGGCTACAATAGAGCCTGCCGCCTCACCTACAGTGCACGAAAGCAGAATTGATCTGTCTGAACTGAAGGTGATGATCGCTGAGCTCATGCAAGAGATAAAGAGAGATATAAAGAAAAGCGAGAAGGCAAGGGAAAAGGCAAATAAGAAGCAGCGACAGGTGCTGGGTAAATTTAAAGAGTTGTTGATCAACTGGAGGATATCAAGGAGACATTCACAACTCGGATTGAAACAGCCGAAAATCTAGCTGCCAGTGCTGAACAAAAAGCAACAACTGCCAACTCTGACTGCAAAAAACTCGGAGACAGACTTGCTGCTTTGGAAGATGGAAGCAGAAGGAATAATATTAGAATCAAAGGTCTACCTGAGAATCGAGAAAGTTCAAACCCAGTGAAATTCGCAGCTGAACTATTTTTTTAAATAATTGGAGAGGACTTTAAAGCAGATTCTAAGATAGCAGCAGCTTATCGCGTATGCGGATCAAATACCATTAGACCTAGATCTTTTATTATTCGCTTCGAGAGATTATTATTTAAGCTAGAGGTGATGGCACTCCTCAGACACAAGCAAGAGATTATATATGAAAATAACCACATTTGTATCTTCCCCGATTTCTCTCCAGCAACAGCTACTAAACATGCAGCCTTCTATAACATCAAACAGCGTTTACGGCAAGCCAATATCAAATACAGCACCTTGTATCCAGCCAAACTGAAAGTGGAATTGCAAGGTCAATTCTATGTCTTCTCCAGCAAAGAAGAAGCAGAAAAGGAATTAAGAAAGCTGATCCCGACACTGTTCTGAAACACAATAGTGAGTCGTAGCCTATTATGACATGGCAAGGATAAATAACCTACTGCTTGATCTATTTGTTAAGATACGGGTTTTTATAATTATATATCCTTTTTATTAGTCAGACGCTATCTGTTTATGTTTCAATTACAGTTACAGACGTTTTGTGCTTGATTTCTTTTCTTTTTTTTTCTCTACCCTAAAGGAGACTGTTTAAAATCATACCCTTGGTTTATTGTTATTGTTATTATTGCATTAAGACTTACTATGCTTATTCTGGACCACTTTCTAACACCATTCCCCGGGTTTAGTATCCGGTTTTATTATCTTAATACAATAAGAATGCTGATGATTATATACATTTTAGGTATATAGTATTTAGACTATATCAGCAATAGATATCTCTGTTTTTTAATCCTAAAACGCCGCTGCGTGGGGGCTTGTTTTGCTTTGAATGTGCTCTGTCTCTGGGTATGTCAGAGGACCGGGACTCGTGATGTGGGGTCCAGCCTCACGTGGGGAGGCAATATGGGAGGGTGGGGCGTTAAGGGGGGAGAGAAAGAGAGCAGCCTATATCTAATCTATCCTTTTCATCTTTATAATTATAACTACCAACGTAACAATAAGCTGCATGGCAATAACTCTTGGGGAAACAGGAAATTAAGGTTAAAGCTGTCTCACTTCCAGTTAAGATTACAAAATGACATAAAAAATTCAGAAACAATGTCTCCATGATGGGACAGTTAACTTTGTGAGCTGGAATGTTAAAGGCCTGAATCATGAATAAAAAGAAAGAAAGTACTCTCTCATCTAACAGGTTTAAACGCTAAAATAGTACTTTTACAGGAGACCCACTTACTAAGCAAAGGATCAGTTCCGGCTGCAAAAGGACTGGACTGGCTAAATGTTCCATTCTAGCTTTACAAAGAAAACTAGAGGTGTGGGAATTCTCATACATAGAACAGTCTCATTTGTAGCATCAGATGTAGTATTGCATCCTGAAGGGAGATATGTGATGGTCATGGGCAACTTATCTAACTGTAAAATGATTTTGATAAATGCTTATGCACCTAATGTTGATGATAAGGAATTTATACAAAATTTATTTGCATCCATTCTCAATGTGAACACTCATAAAATTATAATGGCAGGGGACTTTAATTGTGTTTTAAATCCTCTCTTAGATAGGACTTCTATCACAGGGGGGATGACATCTAACACTGCAAAGATAAAGATAATTATAAAGTTTATAACTGATCACAACTTATCAGACCCCTGGAGGTTTTTAAACCCAAACTCAAGAACATATTCTTTCTACTCACCAGTACATCATTGCTACTCAAGAACTGATTGTTTATTTATAGATAACAATTTCTTGCCTACGATTAAATCTTGCAAATACGATGCCATTGTTATTTCTGACCATGCACCTCTGATCTTGGAGCTAAAGTCACTATGCCCCACACTCTCATTTCGTAGATGGTGTCTCAACCCGCTTCTATTAGCAGATGAGAATTGTACAGAATTTATATCCAAACAAATCAGTTTCTTCCTAGAGACAAATACATCTTTAGAGATTTCTGCAGGAATACTTTGGGAAACTCTTAAGGCCTTCTTAAGAGGACAAATTATCTCATATCTTTCCCATAGAAATAAATTAGAAACCAAGAAAGTAGCAGAGCTAAAAAGCGGAATATTCTTCCTAACCTTCTTTTTTTTATTTCAAAACATTCCAATATACATCAATAAATTATTTTTTAAGCAATTAGATTCAACAATAACTTCATTTATTTGGAACTCAAAACATCCACGTATCCAAAGAGCGACCCTACAAAGACAAAAGGCAGGAGGTGGCATGGCTCTACCTAACTTCCAGTTTTATTACTGGGCAACAAACATACAAGCTATAAAAACCTGGACACAAATAGACGAACATAAACAGGCCTGGTCCGCAACAGAAGTAAAATCCTGCAGTACTTCTTTATATTCCCTGCTCTGTGCCGTAATAAATGCAAGTTATCTGCAATATACTAATAACCCAATTGTGCTTCACTCACTCAGAATATGGAACCAATGTAGGAAGCATTTTAAGATGGAGAAATTTATCTGTGGCACCTCTGCAAGAGAATCACCTCTTTTAACCTTTGCAAACATACACAGTTTTTAATATCTGGAAAAAATTTGGGATTAACTTGCTTAGAGATCTTTATATAGACAACGTCTTTGCATCCTATGAACAATTACATTCCAAATTTAACATTCCAGCTACACATTTCTTTCAATATCTTCAAATTAGGAACTTTGTTAAACAGAACCTGCCTGATTTTCCTCATCTTGCACCCTAGTCCATGCTGGAAAAAATATTGCTCAATCTCAAGGACTCTGACACCATCTCTGCAATATATAAAATTATTTTACAGTCCCTCCCTTTCAAAGATCTAAGAGGACACTGGGAAAAAGATCTCTTAATCAATATATCAGAAAAGGAGTGGAAAATAGCAATGCAGAGAATTCACTCAAGCTCCATATGCGCAAAGCATACAATTATTTAACTCAAAATTATATATCGAGCACATCTGTCTCGCCTAAAACTCTCCAAAATGTTTCCAGGGCAAGATCCAACCTGCGAATGCTGCAATCAAGTCCCAGCCTCACTGGGTCACATGTTTTGGTCCTGCACCAAATTAACATTATTCTAGACCAAAATTTTTAATTACCTTTCAGACAGCCTTGGTCTCATAATCCCTCCTAACCCATTAACAGTATTTGGTGTTCTTCCAGATGGGTTTAAAGTGGAGAAGGACAAACAAACTGTGATTGCATTCACTACACTTTTTGCACACAGACTGATTTTGCTAAACTGGAAGAATCTTAACTCACCTCTTTTAAGTCAGTGGGAAACTGATGTGTTATACTATTTGAAATTGGAAAAAATCAAATACTCAGTTAGAGGATCTGTACAGATTTTTTTCAAAACATGGCAGGATCTAATCAGTAATATGTTAGAATAAGCTCTTAAAGTACAGAGGAAGCAATTATTTCTATATTTCCTTTTCTTCTCCATTCATCTCTATTGGCTTATCAAACTCATCAATTTAGGTATGTTTACAAGCCTTAAGTTTTACTCCGTTGGCCTTGCTCTCTCTCTCAGGGGTGGGAGTCGACTTGTTCATAATCCTACTTTTTGTAAAAATTGATTGATTTTTATGGAATGATTGCAATAAAATTAATAAAATTTAAAAAACAAATAAAATAAGACAAAGGGTGAAATGTCATGCTAATTTAGTTTTGCATTATAAAGCAAAAATTTCTGGAATTAAAGAGATATTATTAAAACAATGCCAAGTGTGATTTTATGTAGCTACTATATGAGACACATAAGATGCTAGGTTTCTGC
Source organism: Polypterus senegalus (assembly GCF_016835505.1). Lineage (NCBI taxonomy): Eukaryota > Metazoa > Chordata > Cladistia > Polypteriformes > Polypteridae > Polypterus > Polypterus senegalus. The sequence goes on along the minus strand of NC_053155.1, from coordinate 120,296,973 downwards.
AGTTCACTTCACATTGCAATCATGTGGATGGCTACACATGAATGTTGGGAGCTAAAAAACACAGAATATTAGATGGGCTGACTACTGTAAATCTGAAAAATACACCATAAATCTATTCGCACAAAATAAAATAATCAGCCAAGTTGGTCATCTTCCATGTAGCTTTTTTATCTTAACGCAGTCTATGTTCACATAATTATCGCCATTACAAGCAGACTACATACCTATGAAGTCAAGATAAATTAAATATTCACACACATTTCCAAAATATATAGTAGCATATAAACTGCATATTTAATAGCAAATACGTTAGGAGCATATTTGGAATGAAATGGAGGTGCAAGTGTTATGCAGCTACAATTTCACATGTTATGCTAACATGGCAAAAAAGACCCTCCTCTCACCATCATTAATTGGTTAAGAGTTATGTCTTCAGTTCAACAGCTTGTTCTAATGTTAATGTATTTACTCTACGTGCACTGCTTTGATTTTCAATATTTAATAATATTTTAGCAAAATCTGCATATTGTGAGCATACAACTGGATGACTTGACATGTGGATTATGGGTCACGAATAATGTGAGATTTTTTTGTGACGTATTGATATTGTTTGCTATTGTTCAGCACTGGTTGCCATAGATGCCCATTCTTTCAGCAAATTTGTTATCTCCATTTTTTTCTAGGCCATATGGCGTACAAACCACATGGGGTAAGTAACATATAAAAAAATCACAACTAGGCAGACTATTAGTTTTTTGTATTTTATTTGTTGAATCTTACTTTCTATCACTTACTCTTTTCATAGCTTGCTCAGTCTGTATTAATTTGTTCCTGATTAAAATCATGTTGACAGTTATTAAAAATAGGAAAAAAGGTGCAGGTACTTGCCATTAAAAGGTGAGTTGTGGGATCTTCTTAATGCTGATGATAAACTGGTCTTGTTTACAGGAGTCGGATGCATCACAATGTAAAATGTACTCAGTTTGTCACAATGATATGAATTTGTTTTATTGTTTCTCTAGCCATATTTTTTCATTTAGCTCATGCAGTGGTAAGCACAGAAGAAATCTTGAAAGTGCTCGCTGTTGCTGAAAAGCACAATGGGATTTTTATGTACTGTACATGTACCTCCACTGAGCATCTAATGGCTCGCCTTTTCATAGCTAAGTGCTTAGTGAAAGTTCCTACAGACATGACTCCAAAACTAGCACTCTTCCACAATATAAATAATAAAAGTATTTTTTTTTCATACTTGCTTTTATCCCTGTATTGTTGTTTAAATAGCTGAAAAAGGTTATGTGCCTTTCTTTAATGACTCATATTTTAGCATCGCATTAGGTGGAAAGCACCCGTCACTAAAGCCAATTTTCCACTGCACATCTGTTCATTGTTGGGAACTTTTTTCCATGTTTACTTACTGAATATTTTACTTGAACTTGAGGCATAATATGAGCATAATGTGAAAAATAATACACCAGGAGAAAAACTTCCTTTGCACTTTTCTTCTGCAGTTTGCTATTTATAGCTACAAATGTGGCACAGCAGCAGAGAAAATGCTAAGAAAATCTTGTAAGAATGCTTTGACACATTGCATTTGCTTATGTTACTGTACTGCACGAATAACAAACTTTGTGTGGTAAATGAGTACTTTAACACAAGCAGAAACCTCAGTATTAAGCCTACGTATTATTCAGTAATGTCACTCTCAAATGCTTAACTGTGGCCTATCCTCCTCAAAATCTGTCACAATCATATTACCTTTCCCGTCCTCATTTTAAAGTATAGCAGAAGCTGCTAAAGCCTGCATGATCCATTAGACACTGGTCTAAATCTTAAATAGTTAAATGATGCAGACACGTTAGGCTGTACAAGTGACTGTGGGTGCGTGGCTTAATGTACCCTGACGTGGACTGACTCTCCTCCAGGGTTGGCTCATGTTTTCCACCTTATGCTGCTGGAACAGGCTCCGACCTTAGCAGCGCTAAAAGATAAACCTATGTTATGTGGGAGAATAACTGAAGTGACCAAAGAATAACCTACATAAGCACAGGGAGAATATGCAAGCACCACATAGAATGTGATGGGTCTAGGACAGTAATTCTTAATTATAGGTTGGTTGAAAGCTACCTTAAATTGGATCAAGCTGAGTGATGCATTACAGTTGAACTGAAAAAGAAAGGGTTGCAAATGGTTTGTGGAAAGCCTTGCAATGGGTTACTGCTTGCATGGCTGTAACAAACCCCCAGTACTCCTTCAATCTGCAATCTTCAAGGCAGAACCCTCTCAGATGATGTTTGGAAGTGATTCTCCAAGAGCAGCCCCTGCCCAACCCCAGATGGTGGTTGGTGGCGAGTCTTTAAGGGTGAAGAATGAAGTTCAGGGGAAAGGCATGATGAACGGTCATTCAGCAGCAATTACGGCTCGCAAAGACTTGGAACAGGCAAAACTGGGTCATAAGAAAAAAAAAGTTTAAGAATCACTGGTCTGGGAAACAAATCCAGAAATCTGGAGCTGTCAAACAGAAACCACCCCAGCCTTGTTCCTATTTAATTTCTCATTAGTAAAGTACTGTATATATCTGCCATTTCTTTGTCTTGACTTTTAAAGCTCACATTTTGGGTGCAAAATATGTGAAAAGTGATCCACACTCCTTTATCATTTTACGGAGTACTTTATGACAACTAGGACTTAGGACATATCGTCAAGTAACAAGGAATACTGGTTATGTCATTGCCATCACATATTTACAAAAAAAACCCACTTACTTGCATACTCACATCAAATTAATTTTGTCCTGGATGTTTGCCACCATTTTTGGTTGACATAGCAGCCCATGTAAATAAGCTTTAGTTTTCCAAGTTTTCTAAAGATGACATAAAGAACAAACTTGTGTTCTTAATGCCTAGGTTTTGCCATCTACACAGACTGTAATGGTTACTTTAATATCATTGAAAAGAACTGTGTGGGTGTGCAAGGTAAAACAAAAATTGTGAGAACATGCACTTGGAGATTTCTGTTAGGACTGTTTTGTCGAAGAGGGTGCTATGGTGAACCTACTTTTCCCTTTACATTCTTTACTGTGTAGACTTTACTATCCATCCATCCATCCCAGAACCTTGGCGGTCTGATCCTCGGCTACAGAAACTGGCTCTTGGGACGTGGAATGTCACCTCTCTGAAATGAGACTTTACTATAATGCCTCAAATACCATACACTTGCCACTCTGTGGTTACACTACTTCAGTTCAGTTTATCTAAAACTCAGGCAATTAGATGCAGTGAAAGAAACAAGCGGAAGAAAGAGCTCCACATTTAATCAATTATATATTAGGGATAATATACCCAAATTAATGAAGTAAATGAGAGTGACAAAAAATACCATTACAGTCTAAGTAGCAGTGTATCTTGTGTCCATAGGTGACTCTCAACTTGTCTGCAGTCTAGCATGATTTTTGCTACCACATGGCATTGAAAAGGAGTATTGAAACAGGCTGCAGGCTTGTCTGCTGAGTTGTGTTCTTTTCATCGAGGAAGGGAAGGAAGGGCCAGGAAAAATATGGTCTTCTCTTGATGGCAAAATGGTGAGAGATAGAGCATGCATTTGCAGTTCTTCTTTATTGTCCTTCTGCAACTCCTGACAGACATACCCCTTAACACTTCCTGAGGCCATTTAACAACCCTTCCCAGTTAAGCTGCTTTACAGTTTCGAGGTGTAACATTCACTGATGAAACAGCTCATGAAAGCTTAAACCCGTCCAACCCCCACTCCAGTATATTCTGTGGTACCAAACTCTGAATAACTGCTTACAAATGACAGACTGGGAAATAATGTGTGAGTCACATAGGGATGATACTGAGGGTCTGAAGTCACTGCATCACAGACTATACAGTGGAACCTCGGTTCACTAACGTCTTGGTTCACGTACAACTCGGTTCACGACCAAAAAGTTTGCCAAACTTTTGCCTCAGTTCACAACCACACATTCGGTATACAAACAAGCCAGTTTCCCTTGCCTGCTTGAGCTGAGAGAGAGAGAGAGAGCAAGCGAGCCACGTGCCTGCTGGGGAGGGGGAGGGGGAGATTGCTGCACGTGTTTGCCTGCCTATCTGCCTGGCTATGCCGGGTGGAATGGGGGGATGGTTCGCGTGCATTAACTGCCTGCCTTCTGCATAGGGGGATGGGGGGTACAGCTGAGACTCTCTCTCTGAGAAGCAGGCAGTACTGCACGCAAACCATCCCCCGGCACAGGCAGGCTGAGAGAGAAAGAGAGAGAGAGAGAGAGAGAAAGCGAGCAAGCCACGTGCCTGCCTAGCTTTTTCATTTAACCTGTTCATTGTTCTCAGTCAGACGTGCACTCTCCTTGTGCTCTACAGTATTTCGTGTGCTTTTGCAGTTAACTATGGCTTCTAAGCAAGTGAAGAGTGGTGAGAAGAAATTTTTGAAGAAAATTGAAATCGAAGTAAAGAAAGAAATTACAAGAGGTGGAAAAACTGTTTACCAGTTTACTCATTTACCAATCTGAGAACCCTCGTGCTTTCAAGCAGCATAATGTAAACAAAGCCAGACTGCCAGTAATGTGGAGGGCAAATATGAAGGGTTGGGTCACAAAGACTTTCTTTTTGGAGTGGCCGCATGAGGCTTTCGCTCCCACCAGCTAAACAGCTAAAAACACCAGAAACCCAAGAAATCACAAGAGAGAAAACACCTGAAGGAAAACACTTCATGCCAGAACTTGACTCATGCAAGGTTTTTTCCAAATGTTCGCTTTTTTCCCTGTGCTTAAAACTCATGAAAGTGTTTACATGGAGTTGTTCATAGCGCGATTAGTTGCAATGTTACTTTTCTCTTTTTTCAAATGTTCCTTTTTTTCCGCTGTGCTTAAAACTCATTTTAAAAAAAGTGTTTACAGCGATCGGGCTGTAAGGCTATTAGCATGAACTCCTGCAATGTTTTTTGGTTGCTTGTGGTTGGTTTTTAAAGTTCAGATTTGTTCTAATGTTACTTTTTTTCCGCTGTGCTTAAAATTCATTTTAAAAAAACTGCTGCACATGCTGCTGACAGAGGGTGGATGGTGTGTGTGTGTGTGTACTACAGAGAGAGAGAGAGAGCGCGAGCAGGCTGAGCAGGGAGCCCGGGTGTTTTGTGTCAGTGTTATTCAATGTTTTTACATTAGTTTACTATTACACTGTGCATTCTATGGTGTAATTAACTATATTTGTGCTTAATCTTTTCATATATGTACATATTTACATACAGTTTGTACGGCCTGGAACGGATTAATTGTATTTACATACAATCCTATGGGGGGAAACTGCTTTGGTTCACGACCAACTCGGTTTACGACCAAAGTTCTGGAATGAATTATGGTCGTGAACCGAGGTTCCACTGTATTTAACTGTAAAATACATTACATCTTTTCTTAGGGATGATAAGGTTTTCTTTGACAAATTTGATGTATGTTTTTTTTTTGTATGTACAGCACTGAAACATTTATCTGTGGCAGGTATGGTATAGAAATAAATCTGTAAATGTATCATTATAAAATTATCCAGCCACTAATGGAATAATACGAAATTAATTTAAAATAAATGAGTAAATTCCTTGCACTGGAAACATGACAATGGATTTTGCTGGGTTCTAAGCCTGAAGTCAAATGTGGAACGAAAAAAGAGAGGCTGTCAAATCAGAATCAGAGCTACAGTGTAGGTGAAAAAATGGAAGGAATCGGAAAGCTAAAATATATATACATGTAAACATTCATGTTAAACATGTATAATAGGTTTGCATATACGCTGATCAGCCAGAATATTAAAACCAGTGAAAAGTGAAGTGAAAATAATTATATTATTCCAATGGTGCCTGTTAAGGGGTGTGATATAGTAGGCAGTACGCAAACAGTCATCTCTTGAAGTTGATGTGTTGGAAGCAGGAAAGATGGGCAAGCGTAAGGATCTGAGTGACTTTGACAAGGGCCAAATTGTGATGGCTAGATGACTGGGTCAGAGCATCTCCAAAATGGCAGGTCATGTGGCTCTAGAAAGGACAACCGGTGAACAGGTGACAAAGTCATGGCTCAAGGCTCACTGATATGTGTGTGAAGTGAATGCTAGCCCATCTGGTTCAATCAAAAAGAAGAGCTGCTGCAGCACAAATTGCTGAAAAACTTAATGCTTGCCATGAGAGAAAGATGTCAGAAGATACAGTGCATTGCAGCTTGGTTAGAGTCCCCATGCTGACCCCTTCCATTGTTGAAAGCATCTACAATGGGCATGTGAGTGTCAGAAGGTGGCCAGGTCTGATGAATCACATTTTCTTTTAGATCATTTGGATAGCAGGGTGCATATATGTCATTTACCTGGGGAAAAGATAGCATCTGGATGCACTATTGAAAGAAAGGAAGCCGGTGGAGGCAGTGGGATGCTCTGGTCAATGTTCTGCTGGGAAATCTTGGGTTCTGGTATTCATATGGATATTACTTTGACACATTCCACCTACCTAAAGATTGCTACAGACCATGTACACCCTTTCATGGCAATGATATTCCCTGATGGTAATAGCCTCGTTCAGAAGGTCAATGCATCCAGCCACACTGTAAAAGTTGTTCTGAAGTGTTTTGAGGAACATGACAAAGTGTTCAAGGTGTTGTCAGTCTCTAAATTCCCCTGATCTAAATCCAATTGAGCATCTGAGGGATGTGCTGAAAAAATAAGTCTGATGAATGGCAGCACACCTCACAACTTCCAAAACTTAAAATATTTGCTGGTAATATCTTTGTGCCAGATGCCACGGGACACCTCACCTTCAGAGGTCTTGTGGAGTCCATGCCTCGATAGGTCAGAGTTGTGTTGACTGCACAAGGGAGACCTACACAATATTAGCCATGTAGTTTTAATGTTGTGGCTGATCAGTGTAGTTTTAATACTAAAAGTATTGTTTTAACAGATATCAAATGTATTAGTATGAAATGCTCACAGAGGTACAGTATATCTCTTATTCATCTTCATCTTAATGGTCTGCTACTCAAATAGATGCATTAAAAGGTATTCACTCTTCTGGCTTGAACCAATGAAGGTGCAGCTTGTTTCTCACTCAATCAAGCATACATAGATTGTTAATATAGAGTACTCTAGGGGTGGAGCCAGCATTGACACACCAATCAGGATGAACTGCACATCACTCTGGGTACCATTCTTATTCTCACTTATTATACATAGTGCATATAATAGTCCATACACAAAGACATTATCTTTAAAACAGCAATGCACACATGTAATATCACATTTCCTTTTGAGTACACAGAGTTGCACATTTTATGATAGGGCGTGTTTTACATTTAAATAGTAATGCAAGTTATTCCCCTGTTTGTAGCATACTGGTAAGGCAATGTTTTTTAATTCATACTGCAATAAAATGTAATTCAGTTTAATGGATCAACAAGTTTATCTAAGTCTTCCTTGTTTCATTTTGCAAATTAATGAATGTGATAGGTTCTGAAATTTCTGCCATAAGATATTTCTGGATTCTTCTGGCTCACCCTGAAGTGGGTGCCAATCACCCACAGCCAAATCACATATAAAGAAGCCAAGTCTCTAATATTGCATCAGATATTACTACCACATCAGCTGCGGCATACCTAAAATTGATATGAATCTTTTTTTAACAACATGTTATAACAATAACAGCCAAGATAAAACTCCAAAGCAGATCTCTATAATTGGGTCATCTGTTTATGAATAGATTTAGCTAAGTTATCGTTCAACAAAGATCCTTAAATGATGGCTTTGTGCTAAGGTGGAAAAAAAAAGCACAGGATGAATCGGGAGAAGACATGCAATTGATACGCATTTGAAAGTCATAATCAAGAATTCAGTAGATCGACTATCAAAACCTTCAGACAAGAATCAGAGAAACAGAGTAAAAAAGGAGATCAAAGAGGTCCTTAACAAAATACAAACAAAAGTAACATTGTTTTTTTGAATCACAAACAGTGTTATCCGTAATCTCGGATAGAAACATGTCCTAATTGGCAACCGTTTATCCTGCTGTCTTTATGACCTCACGGGCTGTGAACATCAGGTTATAACTTGTGCAACACGTAAACAAATGACTGTGCCTGTAAGAAAACGAAATGGCAATAAAATGGTAAAAATAAAAATACAAAAATGCTGAAATAAAGCAACATCATAGATTAATTCCTTAAACTCAAAAACCCCATAAGAATGTGCAAAACCCAGGAATAATTGTATAAAAACAGGCTGCAATAAATTAAAGACCTGGCACTAATATGACCAGAAGTGAACAAGACAGTTTTTTTGTTTCTTTTTTATTATTTTATGTTGTATCATTCCCTTTATTTATCCATCTCTTGTTTCTTTTGCAGATTAAGATATCTCTTAGTAGCTCTGTGGTATGTATTCTGAGACTGGAGGGTTGTCATGAAGCCACAAAGGGGACTGCCTTTGAAACCAGGGAAACCCATGCAGTCATGGGGAGAATTAAAAACTTGAAGGCCTACGTCTTAATTTAAATCAACAGTACTACACCACCATTTCTCTAAAAGAACTGACAGCTTCCACCCCAAGCATATAAGGCGATCCATTATTTTTAGCCAAGCAATACAGTACAATTGTATTTGCTCAGACCCGACAACAACTGCAGGAGCTCAGACAAGATTTCATCAGACAAGGTTATACCCCCAAAACAACAGACACTCGAATAAGAAGAAGAGCTACTGCCATACCCAGAGACAACCTTCTGGAATATAAAAACAAAGACAACAAGAACTGCATCCCCCTTGTTGTCACCTACAACCCACATCTTGAAACACTTCAAAAAATTATAAAAGAACTTCAGCCAATGCTAAACAACAACCAAACACTGAAAAATGTATTTCCTGAACCACCAAACCTTCAGCAACTAATTGTCCGAAGCTCCCTAAATGAACCGACAGAAAATGGCACATCTCCCTGCCTACAGAAAAGATGTAAAACGTGTGCCCACATTTACAATACAGACCGTATAGTTATACCACACTGCCGACTTGAACATCACATAAAGGGATCATTTTCCTGCAGATCATCTAATATTGTCTACCTAATTCTCTGCATGAAATGTCCTGACACTGCACTCTATGTGGGAGAAACTGGACAAACACTCCACCAGAGAATGAATTTACACAGATTCCACATTAAACATGGCAATACAGATGTTCCTGTAGTGGCCCACTTCAACAGCCATGGACACTGTGAGAGGGACTTTAAAGTCACAGTGCTTATGGGCAACTTCAGAACACAGCAAGAGAGAAAAGAATGGGAAGTTAAACTCATGTTAAAATTGAATACATTACAACATGGCTTGAACAAGAGACAAGAGTTTTATGGCCAGGTATGAGGACTGTTTGCATCTCTCAGACTGACACAGATAACCTGTCTACAGACCCATATATATAAACTTCAAAGGACTTTGTTAGACAGTTATCTTATCTAAAGATCTTGACCATAAATTGTTCTTCTCTCTCTTGTTAAATTAATCTTAGCCTGAATGAATCTATTAATTTTTTACATTTAAGATTTTTCATTTAAAGATTTACCAATGTTGTTTCTTGTCCTAGTAGTGTGTATATAAACACAGGGAACTTTAGTTTCTGCATTACATCTTGCCTGAAGAAGGGGCCTGTGTTGCCTCAAAAGCTTGCATATTGTAATCTTTTTAGTTAGCCAATAAAAGGTGTCATTTTGCTTGGCTTTTCTCTAAAAGAAAATTAAAGCAACAGGAAAATCAAACCTAATCTCGCATTCTTTCAACTGACATCAGCTCATCAGCAAAACCAGTTGTACAGAAATCAGAGAAAATGGAAGGCCAAGATGTGATGAAAATATTTTCAGTCAAAAAAGTTCACTTAGTACGGAGGTGAGTTTTCCTAATTAACACATTTTGGTTTGCACATAGGCTGCATCTTAAATTCAGAAGATTTTTGGGTGGATTATAAGCAAGAAGAAGACTAATACTAGATTAAAGAGGTAAGTCTAGGCTACGGATTTCAGTGGCTTATTATGTGTTTTACAATGTGATAAATGAAGACATTAGGAGATGGAAAAGAAGTAATTTACAATAAAAAGAAGACAGGATGTGAATAACGCATAAATATATTTTCACACTTACTTCTGCATCAGTTATTCTCCTTCCTCCTTCTGTGCACAAAAGTATAACCCACTCTGACGGATTTGTTTAGGCATGCATAATACAGAATAATGGATATTGCTCTTAGGCTATCTATGAAGCTGTCCGAGTAACTCTAGCACAGCTCAACATGCTACCCCAAGCAAAACAGATTGACCTAGTTAGCTTGTAATACGTCAGATAACAGCTTATTGGACTTTTTGCACACACATAACCTATAGGAAAGACACCTGCAGGGAAGAAGTGACCGAGATGATATTGCTGATCATTTTCAAGCCCAACAGGGCAGGACCTTTGACCACATATAAAACCATTCAAGCACCTATTCAGTCGTGACCCCAATCTGCCATCAAAGTTAAACTTATAAAAATAGCTGAGCGTTGTAAAGTTAGACACAGTCAGCACCAAAATTGCAGCTTGTTGTGCACCCTTCTAGATGGGAAACTGACTGGCACTAAGACCACTTGATATCGTTCAAAAGATTTCCTAGTTTGAAGACGTGCCAGGACTCATAACAAATGAAGGATTCCCAGAAGTTAATATTTTGGGGACACTATAATGATGAAACAAAAGTGGGAGAGCTATTCAAGCAATAAATGGTGTCACTATGGTGCATTGTTTTATGCCTCGCTCCTCTGTTGGGCATGTAAGATGGTCAAAGGAGTTTTGTGAGAACAAAAGAAAGTTTATTTAGTCCAAAGAACTAAACAAGGGGATTGTTAAAGGAAAGTATGGTCTAAACTGGGAGAAATGAGTACCACCAAAATTAGAGGGGTAAAAAAGATTGGAAATTCAAGAACATAGCAAAGGTCAAACCAAAGTAATCCAGCATGAAGGTTTTTTTTTCTAAAAATGTTTCATACACCAAGGGATGACAAGCTAGAAAATTGTTTCCAAATTTATACTGGAAAAGGGTTAGTGATATCACAGATAGCAGAGACTGGGAAATAATGATGAAAGAAAATGATGCCATGATAAATAAAGGAATGATAAAAAAAAATCCATGATGTCAAAATTAATACGAATTTGAAAACAACTCTTAAATCAGAATTTAGACATACTGCTACTAGAAAGCACATTTGTTCACAGTTTCAAAAGAAAGAGACTAGTTAGTCATTTTCTATCACACTCTTACTCTTTTAGGCTCCCAACTTCATTTTTTGTTGCTGAGCCTAGCTGGTGTACACCCGAACTGTCATTATCCATTTTTATTTACACAACCATGCATAATTTCAGTCAAGTTTGAGGAAGGAGAGTTTCTCTGTGGTGGACATCCTTCATATGTATAAAGTTTAACTAAGCTACTCTCCCCAAGAGGTGGCACTGTTAACTACGCTAAAGTAACATTCCTGATAGCCTAAGCTCATATTTAGGCATTTTCCTAAAACAGCCAGTAAGATCCAGGCATGGAAGTGATAGTCAGAAAAACCTTGCAAGCTACAGGAGCAACTACAACATTCTGGTCAAAGAAGATAAATGGAAATCCATAATGTGAGGGTGACACCTAGACATCTCTCCATCCCAAAAGAGTAATAAATAAAGATGTATGGGACCAAGAATGTTTTGTAGAAGCAAAAAGCACAATTAGGGTAATGGAGACAAGAAACAAATGAAGCACAGAAAAATCCACTTTGCAAACCCATACAGATTGACATCCCACCACGTTACCATAAAACACCCCAACTTCTCTCATGTATTTCTCTCTCCTCCAGCCTCTCTTGGTCCTTGTCTTGCCCATACTCACTGAATTTCCAGGATTTAGGAGATTTCCTGAAAATCTATATGATTGCTACTCTGTAGTACAGGGGAGTCTAAATTATCGTCAATGAACTGATGGATATAATTTGGAAGGAATTCTAAATACTAAATTGAAAAAATGTCTTTACATACAGTAGTCTTTGTCATTTAAAACACGTCTTTGCACTTGCCAGCAAGCAGTTTGTGATAATACAACATTTACTCAGGAAACATTTGTGATTAGGAATGGGCAATATGGCCACAAATACATATCACGATATATAACAAAAATATTACAGATTAATTGTGCACACTAGCATATAGTACCTCATATAGTACCTCATAATTCACTGAAATGATTGTTAACCCTTTACAACTTAAATGGATTTGAGACCAGATAGAGATGTGAATAAAAATCATTTAAATGTTTAGCCGATTTGATAATTACAAAAGTATTGGCACCTAAGCTCCAGTCCCTCACCTCTGCCAAATCACAACACACTTTACAGAGAAAACAAGATTTCAATATCTCTTATATATATTTCTCTTCTGGTTCGTCCTGCTTCCACTTCAAAACCGGTCCTGCCCACACGCAGCCGACACGGCATTTCTCAATTTCTATTCGTCCTCTTCTAAACCCTTCCCCACGCTGCCTGCAGCCTCCCATACACCCCCACACCACTTTTCTCGATTCCTATTCTTTCGGACTACCGCGTTCCTTCCTCTTCAAAACCTGTCCCACCCACATGCAGCCGACACAGCATTTTTCGATTCCTATTCGTCCTCTTCCAAACCCTTCCCCACGCTGCCTGCGGCCTCCCATACACCTTGCTATTTTCATTATACTGCGACGGTTGTTTCCTAAGCCTTTGTTATAAAATGAACGACAGTATCTTCTCTGTCGACAGGTTTTTGTACAGCCCAAAAACTTGACGTCTTGCATGACTAGACATCAGGATGAGTCAAACAGTATGTTATATGTGGGGGTTTTCTGGTACATGAGGTGCCAGACTAAAATAACTGTAGTGATTTTGAAGCATTCATAAGTTATTCTTATGAACACAGTAATTACATATTTTAGAGTCTCATCTCTGCTACATATTTACACTACATCCCATGTCAGATATGGTAAATTGTTGGTAATACTAATTTACAACATGAAGTCTCACTTGCATTAGCATTTTAAACACTTAAATTATGAAAAGTATGCTAATACCATAAATGACATTTAAATGACAGAAAACGTTGCTGTTTTTAAGTTTGCCTATGTGTTTTCATCTTGAAAAGCACTACATCTGTATGAAAGTGTGCTATATAAATAAATGTTGTTATTTTAATTGTGGCAAAATCAGCACATTCTTATTTTATCAATTCTGAAAATGTACACATGAACTAACATTATGATGCATTTGGGGACATAGTTAAGTGATTTGAAAGCTGGAACGTTTTCTGTTATATATTTGGTTTATCAAAGAGACTACTATTATTTTTTTGTATTCTAAATATTTTGTCACAGTTTTACAAGCGATGTGAGATAAAGAATTGTGCAGATGCCACAGCACTGTTTGTACAGACAGCCTCCTCAATAATCAGACACATGCACACTGCCGTTTTGTCCCTCGGGCTGACTACTGACAATCTGTTTTGCCAGCAAGCTTCTATAAGACTTGTAAATAAGAAAAATACAGTATACAAGTGGAATTAACCTCTCTCAAGATAAAGATCAAAATATAACCTAACCTGTAGTTTGCGGTCGTACAGCATGTCTGTGTGTTTAAGGATGGGTGACATGCAAGAGAGAGTTGCTTTGAACAGGATGGATTATAATAACAGTTCATACAATAATTACAGTAATACAGGGTCACAGGGCAGCTGAAGCAAGCAATGGATGCAGGCAGGAACAATCCCTGGACAGGGAGCAAGCCCATTGCAGAGTGAACACCCACCCACCTAACACACATACACACATACATCAGGTGTAGGTTTAATATTGCTAGTTCACATAACCTCCATGTATTTGGCTGTAAGAAAAAAACTGCAGCAAACCAACACGGACCCACATGCAGACTCCACATGAGGTGGTACCCCTGTAGTCCTTACTATGAATCAGTTGTGCTACCACAGTGTGCCTAATTTCTTGATTAGTAACATATTTACATTAACTGTGGCCTAACAAAATGGAGGAAAAAATACCCTTTGAGACTTATTATAGTAACACATTGCATACTTTTATGACATTGGTGAGGTAATGGTGAGGTTATAGTCAGGCAGCAAGCATATAAAGTAAAGAAAAAGTTTAAAGCTGATATACTGGAGGGTGTAATATGGACACACTAAGAAATAAGTGTTTAACTTTCATGGAGTCAGGACACAATAATTTGAGTATAATCAGCAATGTGTATCATCATATACTAGTCATGTTAACTTTCAAAGACAGGTAATAGAACAAATTTAAAAATATTTGCCATCTATTGCCTTACGTGTACCTGCATCATCTTTCCTCTGTATGCTTGTGTGTCTGAACCACTCTTGCCCGATGCTCTTGACTATGTTCCCGTAAAATCCTGCTTCACAGACTCTGTCATTTTGAGCCGCTTTGCTTGCCTCCTGTCTGCTTTGATACTTCTCGTCTTTGAAGGTAACTCTCAGCTTGCCTCCTATGCCTTTACTTCTTTTAGTGTGTCTCAAACTATTTATTTTACGGTGGTTCTCCATGCCCCATAGCCTCCATTATAAAATGCTTGTGTGGGCAAGATATTTCAATTTACATAACAAACGCATATATGGCATGTTTGTGAAGAAATAACTTTGACTTGAAAAATACCAAACTTATCAATTAAGCACCAATCAGCAACACAGGCACAAAACATTAAGTAACTAGCAGAGCCTTCCAGTGTTCTGCATAATATTCAAATAAATGTTGAAAATTAAACATGCAAATTTTTGTTTGGTATCTCACATTTTACAGTACATACCATAACAGAATGGAAAAAAAAGAAATGAGGAGCAGAGGTTGCTGTTGAACTCACTGCAGGTATTAACACTTTGTACAGTGCCAGTCTTGTCAGGCAGCACGCTACTGGCTGTCAGAAAAAGGAGCAAGCACGACTGTACTGGAAGATTGATGCTCAATCAGTGACATCCACTGTGATTTTCAGTCGTAAAAATGAACATGGTGCAGCGACGAGATCAGCCATTGTGTAATTTGACATCAGTTTTAGATAATGAAGTTCAAATTACAAATTGCTACTTGAAGGGAAGGTAAAACTAACATTAACTATTAATACAAGATGAACAGAAGCTGACCTTGAATCAGAGGTGGGACCAAGTCCAAATTCTGAAAACATAAACAAGTCTCAAGTCTTAAACCTTAAGTAACAAGCAAGTCTGAAGTAATAAGAGGCAAGTCTCAAGTAAGTCTAAAGTTCTTGAGGTAAACTCAAGTCAAGCGTTGAGTCTGTAATTTTGTGTCAGAAGTCTCCAATACTAATGTTTGGTCAATGCCTTTTCCAAATATATACAGTAAGCTTTCAAAACATCAATGATAACGTAATCAATCTATTCAACAACAACAACAACAACATTTATTTATATAGCACATTTTCATACAAACAGTAGCTCAAAGTGCTTTATATATTAAAGAATAGAAAAATGAAAGACACAATTATAAAACAAAATAAATCAACATTAATTAACATTGAATAAGAGTAAGGTTCAATGGCCAGGGGACAGAAAAAAAAAAACTCCAGACGGCTGGAGAAAAATAAAATCTGTAGGGATTCCAGACCATGAGACCGCCCAGTCCTCTCTGGGCATTCTACCTAACATAAATGAAACAGTCCTCTTTGGATTTAGGATTCTCACGGAAGGGCTTGATGATGATGATGGTCACGTAGACTTCTGCCTTTTAATCCGTCCATCATTGTTGGAGCATCATGAAGCTTTGAGTAGGTGGTGGTGGCGCAGGCCACCACCACAAAGAAACCGGAAAAAGAAACAGAAAAGAGAGTAGGGGTCAGTACGATTTTAGAGCCACCATGAATAGTTATTTTGAGGAATTGAACATATAGAGTATCAGGATTAAGTTAAATTACGATTAAAATGAAGTTATAAAAAGGCCATGTTAAAGTAATGTGTTTTCAGCAGTGTTTTAAAGTGCTCTACTGTATCAGCCTGGCGAATTCCTATTGGCAGGCTATTCCAGATTTTAGGTGCATAGCAGCAGAAGGCCGCCTCACCACTTCTTTTAAGTTTTGTTCTTGGAATTCTAAGGAGACACTCATTTGAGGATCTGAGGTTACGATTTGGAATATAAGGTGTCAGACATTCCGATATATAAGATGGGGAGATTATTTAAGGCTTTATAAACCATAAGCAGAATTTTAAAGTCAATTCTGAATGACACAGGTAACCAGTGTAGTGACATTAAAACTGGAGAAATGTGTTCTGATTTTCTTTTCCTAGTTAGGATTCTAGCAGCTGCATTCTGCACTAGTTGCAAACGATTTATATCTTTTTTGGGTAGTCCTGAGAGGAGTGCATTACAGTAATCTAGTCGACTGAAAACAAACGCGTGAACTAATTTCTCAGCATCTTTCAGTGATATAAGAGGTCTAACTTTACTTATGTTTCTTAAGTGAAAAATGCTGTCCTAATGATCTGATTAATATGTGATTTAAAATTCAGATTACAGTCAACAATCACCCCTAAGCTTTTTACCTCCGTCTTGACTTTTAATCCTAATGTATCCAGTTTATTTCTAATAGCCTCATTGTATCCATTATTGCTGATCACTAAAATTTCAGTTTTTCTTTATTTAACTTGAGAAAATTACTATTCATCCATTCTGAGATACAAGTCAGACATTGTGTTAGTGAATCGGGGTCATCAGGTGCTATTGATAAGTACAGCTGTGTGTCATCAGCATAGCTGTGGTAGCTCACGTTGTGCCCTGAGATAATCTGACCTAACGGAAGCATGTAGATTGAGAATAACAGCGGACCCAGGATAGAGCCTTGTGGAACACCATATTGGATATCATGTGTCTTCGAGTTGTAATTCCCACAACTAACAAAATATTTTCTCCCTGTCAGGTAGGATTCAAACCAATTTAAGACACTGCCAGAGAGGCCCACCCATTGACTAAGGCGATTTCTAAGAATGTTGTGATCAATGGTGTCAAATGCAGCACTCAGATCTAAGAGGATGAGAACAGATAAATGGCCTCTGTCTGCATTTACACGCAAATCATTTACTACTTTAACGAGTGCAGTTTCTGTGCTGTGATTTGTTCTAAAACCCGACTGAAATTTATCAAGAATAGCATGTTTATTTAGGTGGTCATTTAACTGCATAATGACTGCCTTCTCCAGAACTTTACTTAAGAAAGGCAGGTTAGAGATGGGTCTAAAATTTTCAAGAGCCAAGGGGTCAAGATTATGTTTCTTAAGTAGGGGTTTAACTACAGCAGTCTTAAGACAGTCTGGGAAGACCCCAGTATCTAGTGACGAATTTACTATGTCAAGAACATTATCAATTAGCACGCCCGATACTTCTTTGAAAAACCTTGTTGGTATCGGGTCAAGGACGCAGGTGGATGGTTTTAATTGAGAGATTATTTTTTTAAATCAGGTAAATCTATCCTAGTGAAAGAGTTTAATTTGTTTATAACAGGATGCTGGGGTTTAGGAGGATCCTTAGTGTTGGGGAGATATACTATGTTATTTCTAATATCATTAATTTTTTGATTGAAAAATACAGCGACAGCCTCACAGGTTTCACTGGAAGCACTTAGGAGGCATTCCTTTGAGCTACCTGGGTTTAGTAGGCGATCAATTGTAGAAAATAAGACTCTGGGATTACTAGCATTGTTATTTATAATCTTGGAGAAATAGCAGCGTCTCTCAAGACGGACAGTGTTATTGTATTCTGTTATTTTGACTTTTAATATTTCGTGGTGGATAGTAAGTTTAGTCTTCCTCCATTTACGCTCAGCTCTGTGGCATGTTCTCTTTAAATCAGACACTCTTTGGGTCTTCCATGGTATAACAATGCTAGAAGATTTTTTCACTGTCTTTTCAGGTGCAACTATGTCAACAGCAGCTCTCACTTTAGTATTAAATCTTTCCACCTTACTATTTACATTATCCTCGCTATTATAGCTGGCACTATAAACGGACTGATTGCTTAAAATGTTTGTAAGTTTTAAAGCTGCTGATGAGTCAAAGAAGCGTTTTTTAACAATATGCTTCTCATGAGTGTTTTTATCATTATTTCTATATCAAAAAGTAGAAGAAAATGGTCTGATACACCAATATCAATGATCTGTTTTATATCAACTTTCAGTCCTTAAGTATTCTAGGTATATTCCTTAAGTATTCTATTCAGTATTCTAACCTATTAATTTATTTTTCCCTCTTTTATTATTATAGTCCACAAAATTGTGACATTCACCAAACACCAAAACCAATTTTTGGTTGTTGTACAGTTTATAGAATGTTGTTCACTTTTGTACTTGTAAAACCCTTGAAACAGTTAAAAGTTTAATACAGATGGTGCCAGTAACACGTTTGTTATTAACATAATTAACACATTTTAATTTACTAAAATTGTCAGCAGGTTGTGGGTATGTAGGACAGAATGAAAGAAAGATATCTCTGTGAATCTCAATCCTAGATAAAAGTTTGGAAAGGAATTATGGAAAATCAGTTTCCATAATTTGCGAAAAACAGTTTAAATCTTTTTTGATATGGGTCAGTTAAGTTTATATGTAGCAACAACAGACAAAATGTAGCATCTCAACTAGAAAGATGTTACTGGTCTTCAAAAATAGATTTTCAATAAATCAATTAAGAAAGATTTAAATTTTAATTCACATCACTACCACTGCCTTGAGGAAAAGTATAAACCAATTCTGTTTACTTTATCAGATGTGAAAATAAAACAACTAAGGTAATCTAAAAATAACACAGTCAGTCCTCATGATGAAGATATTATCGCCCTCAAACAGGCAATCAACAGATGTCCAAAACCATCCGACAAACAACCTCACCATACTGGCAGAATTGGTTCTTACCCACAATACCTTCTCTTTTGTTAACAACTTTTTTCGCCAGGTCAGTGGTGTTACAATAGACATTAGAACGTGAATCTAGCTATGCCAACATCTTTGTCAGCCGGGTAGAAGAACGTTTCTTTTTTAAAAATTTTAGTGATTGGCAATAATGGATATAATGAGGTTATTAGAAATAAACTTGATGCATTAGGATTAAAAGTCAAGACGGAGGTAAAGAATTTAGGGGTAACTATTGACTCTGACCTGAATTTTAAATCACATATTAATCAGATTACTAGGACAGCATTTCTTCACTTAAGAAATATAGCAAAAGTTAGACATCTTATAACATTTCAAGATGCTGTGAAATTAATTCACGATTTTGTTTTCAGTCAGCTAGAGAACTGTAATGCACTCCTCTCAGGACTACCCAAAAAAGACATCAATCGATTGCAACTAATGCAGAATGCAGCTGCTAGAATCTTAACTCAGAAACGAAAATTTGAGTACATCTCTCCAGTTCTGATGTCACTACAATGGTTACCTGTGTCATTTAGAATTCTGACTTTAAAATACTGCTAACGATTTACAAAACCTTAAATAATTTCGCTTCATCTTATACTTCGGAATGTCTTACACCCTATACTCTATATCGTTACCTTAGATCTTCAAATGAGTGTCTACTTAGAATTCCAAGAGCTAAACTTAAAAGAAGTGGTGAGGCGGCCGTCTTCTGTTATGCACCTAAAATCTGGAATAGCCTGCCAATAGGAATTCGAGACTCAGTGGAGCACTTTAAAAAATGCTAAAAACACATTACTTTAACATGGCTTTCTCATAACTTCATCTTAATTTAATCCTGATGCTCTGTATATTCAATTAATTATCATTATTATTTATGGTGGCTTCAAAATCCGTTATTAACCCCTACTTTTTCTTCTGTTCTTTTTCCAGTTTTCTGTGGTGGCGATCTGGGCCACCACCACCTAATCAAAGCACCGTGATGTTCCTATATTGATGGATTAAAGGACTGAAGTCCACATGACCGTCATCATCAAGTCCTTCCATGGGAACCCTAAATACAATGAGGACTGATTGAGGTCATTTATGTTAGGTAGAATTCCTAGAGGGGGCTGGGCAGTCTCGTGGCCTGGAACCCCTGCAGATTTTTTTTTATCTCCGGCCGTCTGGAGTTTTTTTTTTTGTTTGTTTTTTTCTGTCCACCTTGGCCATCGGACCTTACTCTTATTCTATGTTAATTAGTGTTCCCTAATTTATTTATTAATTTATTTTGTCTTTTTTTCTCTTTCTTCATCATGTAAAGCACTTTGAGCTACACTGTTTGTATAAAATGTGCTATATAAATAAATGTTGTTATTGTTATTGTTGTTGTTGTTTTCTTCCGACCTAAGCACTGTACTAGGTATGTATGAAAGATATATCAATGATTGTGTTGGGGATGCCTCTTGTTCCAGAAGCCAGCTACAGGAATTAATTAATAATTTTACTAGTTTCCATTCATCAGCTTTACAGTTAATGTTTCTACTACAACTCTACCATTTTTAGATATCAGTCTTTCCAAGACTTAAATCCTTTATTACAAGGCAACTCACTTAAGCAGTAACCTCCTCTACAGCTCCTTCCATCCCTGACAAACTAAAAACTCTCTATTTTACAGTACCTTGGACTCCTCTGACTCTGGACTGACACGATTGACATCTATAATGAAGCCCTCAGTATGAGAAGTTTCTTAATTGATAGAAGATAAGGGGACTTTGCCCCCTCCTCGCTTCACTTGCCAACCCCCATGCCTGCGCTATGCACTAGCCTCTTTGCAGTTCTGTCGCTCGCATATGGGGATGCAGTTGTACAATTTAAACAGATTTTTATTTTCCAGGAAATTGTTACATATGCATAATAGAACTATTTTACATTACAGTGTATAATTAACTATATTAAAAAAGAGAAAAACTCAATAATTGTAAAGTAAATTCTGTTTCCTGTGGTGGGCTGGCGCCTGCCCGGGGCTTGTTTCCTGCCTTGCGCCCTGTGTTGGCTGGGATTGGCTCCAGCAGACCCCCGTGACCCTGTAGTTAGGATAGAGCGGGTTGGATAATGGATGGATGGAATTCTGTTTCATGTTGCATTAGAGTTATTCGCTGTGTAATACAATTTCGTTCTGTTTGGCTTCGAAATTAACACGCAAATACTTTTTAAACTTATACTTCTACTGTAAAACAATTTCTTGAATAAAATTTTCCTCAACATCGCAGTGAAATTTGACTCTGTGTTTGGACTTTCATCGTGACAATGCAATGTATAATTGCCCGTGATTGAATCTTGTTTCTTTCTCTCTTCTTCTTCTTCTTCACCTTTTGGCTTCTCCTGTTAGGGGTCGCCACAGCGGATCATCTTCTTCCATATCTTTCTGTCCTCTGCATCTTGTTCTGTTACACCCATCACCTGCATGTCCTCTCTCACCACATCCATCTATTAAATAAAAATACTTTTTCGAATGCTTGGCTCTGAGATTTGTTAATTGTCTTTGCAAAAGCTATTCTAACGGGAAACTGTTACTGTTTTAATACGAATGGCAATGCTATCTGAGGAAGATGTACTACATTACCTTTCTTGGATACATCCTTCTTTCTACAGTAATTCGTGCAGTGGAAGACCGGATAGTGTTAACGGTTGTAGTTATTCTTTGGGATATTGTAAATTGATGTTTTCATCTTCCGCACGATCACCGCCAACTGTTTCAGCAAAGTCTATTGATACACATTTAATCAATTTGCTGTGTAATCGATCATCATTTTTGGCATTAATTCATTTGACTTCATCGTTTCTCGGTGCTAGGATTGCCCGTGTACTTATTTTTTCTGTTGATAATCCTTCGTGATGAAATTCTTCAATAAGATTTGGACATACTACGTCTTCTTTAATTGGGGACTTAAACGTTAAAATTTATAAGAGCTGAAAGAGCAGAAACTGTGTCTGTCAAAAGCATTCACACAAATGAGAGGTGAGATTACCATGTGCCTGGTTGAAAATGGTTGAGAGGAAGGCGTGACTTGAAAAAATCTCATGGCCAAGGTCTCAACTCGCAGGACTTGAAAAAATCTTCCAAAAAGTCTTGTCTCATCGCAGGATTTTTTTATTATAATAGAGAGATACTCTTCTCGTGCCCTGCAGTGGGCTGGCACCCTGCCCAGGGTTTGTTTTTTGCCTTGCACCCTGTGTTGGGTGGGTTTGGCTCTAGCAGACCCCCGTGACCCTGTAGTTAGGATATAGAAGGTTGGATAATGGATGGATAGATGGATACCCTTCTCATGTCGTGAACAGAGCCCTCAATCAAGCTAGGAGTAATATTGGTATTAGTACCAACTGCGTCAAAGCAATAAGGGGAGGTATCCCCTGTGACATTCTAATTGCGTCAAAGCCTGTACTTTCATTTTGTGAAGTCAACAACTGCAAAAGCGAGGTTCAAGTAAAGGAGAAGGGGGTGGGGATTGAAAGAAAAGATGATGTTTACTTCCGGTATCAGAAATCCTGAATTGCTACTCCTGTACTATTTAAAAATGTCGATTTTTCAGTTCTTTTCCAGTTCTGGTATACAGTAATCCCTCCTCGATCGCGGGGGTTGCGTTCCAGAACCCCCCGCGATAGGTGAAAATCCACGAAGTAGAAACCAAATGTTTGTATGGTTATTTTTATATATTTTAAGCCCTTTGAAACTCTCCCACACTTTTTATAAATATTCTCCGCAGTTATACAGTAAACCCTCGTTTATCACGGTTAATCCGCTCCAGACAGATAAATGAATTTCCACGAAGTAGGAGTCATTATTTATAAATCTAATATTTTCACAGTTAGAGCATAGAAAACCTGTTTACGACCTTCGAAATACGTGTTTTAACATTATTAGAGCCCTCTAGACATGAAATAACACCCTTTAGTCAAAAGTTTAAACTGTGCTCCATGACAAGACTGAGATGACAGTTCTTTCTCACAATTAAAAGAATGCAAACATATCCTCCTCTTCAAAGAAGTGCGCGTAGCAGAGATTATCAGAGAGAGAGAGAAAAGTAAACAATCAAAAATCAACAGGGCTATTGGGCTTTTCAGCATGCGAAGCACCGCGATAAAGCGGCCGCAATGAAGGGAACAATGTGAAGGTAGTCTTTCAGCATTTTTTAGAGGAGCGTCCGTATCTTTTAAGCAAACAGCCTCTGTGCAAACAGCCCCTCTGCTCACACCCCCTCCGTCAGGCAGAGAGAGTGAGAGAGACAGAGAAAAGCAAACAATCAAAAATCAATACGGGCTGTTAGAGCTTTTAAGTGTGCGACGCACCGTGTGGGAAGCATATCGTATATCATTGAGGAGTTTTATTTAATACGTAATACGTGCTCTGATTGGTTAACTTCTCAGCCATCCGCCAATAGCGTCCCTTGTATGAAATCAACTGGGCAAACCAACTGAGGAAGCAAATACCGGAAGTAAAAAGACCCATTGTCCGCAGAAATCCGCGAACCAGCGAAAAATCCGTGATATATATTTAGATATGCTTACATTTAACATCCACGATGGAGTGAAGCCGCGAAAGCCAAAGCACGATATAGCGAGGGATCACTGTACCATACAACACTCACCAGGAGTAGATAACATCCACTATAAGAGGAACCCCAGTAATGAAACCCGCCTTTAACTTATCCTCAAATTCCATGATAACACTTTACGTCTCACACAGGGCATTACACAAAATTTTTTCAATTTGCAGACTGATCCTTCCATATGAGCCTTATTTCCTAATCTTCCCTTGATCTTCTTTCATTGAACGTTAAACCTAAGCAAACTTCTCATCCACAGCTCAGTTTACAGAGGAGAGTTACATTCCCCATCAGGCACTTTAAGTTGTGTCACTTGCAAATATTTCACCAACAATACTCTTCTATCTGGTCTCTCTGTTAATTTCAATATTAAACAACACTCTGTCTGTATTCTTTCACAGGACTTCAAAGACACATTAATGTTCAAAGAAAACCAGAGTAAACTAAGCTCATTCTCACACTGGGATCACACATTTCCTCAGGTCATAATGACCAACTAACTTTTTAATCCCTTCCTTCATCTTCTCTAAGGACAGCTTTTTCTCAACTCTTCTCCTTTCATTTGCCCAGTTTTGTTCCCTCCTTCCCCTCCTGTATATGTTAACTTTATTTGCCTTTTCAATCGCACACATGACTAAGGCTATACAACTAAAATGTTATGTATTTAATCTTATTTCCTTTTCGGCATCCTTTTAACCTTGATAATAATATTTGCATACGAAAATAAGAAGCATTAGACATAACACAGCAATTTCTAAAAAAGAAAACCTGAAGCAACTTTTTTTAGCTTGATTTTGTCTCTTAAGGGAAGGGCCCATGTTCATGCAACAGTTGATAAACCAATGAGCACTCAGCCGAAAAAACAATGCCTACAAAGCCCACAGGCAGAGAAGAGCCCACTCTAATCTATAAGATAAGGAGAACAGAGAAGGGTAATAGCAGTTTTAAAAAATAACAGAAAATGAGTCTACTAAAAAGTAAAAAAAGATGAACGACCCGTGGAACTTTAAAGAAGAATAAATGTCTCAGCTTTGTCACACCAACCACAAAGTGGCGAAAGAAAACATATACTAAATGTTGACTGGTTGCCAATATGTGTTGATCATGTGGTAGTGCTGTAGGAAATCTGAAACTTTCTGAGAGGTTTGAGAGAGTTGTGTAATCCATCATTCCCTACAATATCTAGTCATGCAATATGATATCCTTGAAAGCTTTGAGAAGTGTTATCTTTGACATGTGACATGATCTTTTCCTGAAAGAAAAAGGAATACATTTAAATTTAAAACTGAACTACAATGAAAAAAAATAAATAAAATGCATATCCATAAAAAAATTGTACATACAAATTTTAGATTATTTTAAATTACTTTAAATTAGACTCACTGCATTGAATCCCCTGGGACAAAGCCTGGAAATAATGAGGAATGATTTAAGCACATTTATGTTAGGTAGAATGCCCAGGGGTGGCTGGATGGTTTTTTGGCCCTGGAATCCATGCATATTTATTTATTTATTTATTTTTCTGTCCTCCTGGCCATCTAATCTTATCATCATATTCATCTGTAGAGACTTATAATAATATATTGTACACAACCGTGCTGCTTTTTGATTAATTATGTATATATGTTATGTAAGTTTATATGGATTGATTAAATTGATTGATTTATGGATTTATTTGTTCATTCATACTTATTCAGTATTAGTCTTACCTAATCTTATTTGTTTTTTCTTTTCTTGTAACTATCTCTTTGACATCTGGTAAAGCACCTTGAGTTACATTCTTTGCATAAAAATGTGCTATAGAAATAAATGTTGTTGATGCTGCAGTTGTAAATCATATTCACAAAGGCCATGCCCACAAAAAATGCATGCCAGCATTTAATATAAAATTGTTATAATATACTGAATGTCAGAATACCGTTGTTTCATCTGGACTATAAATTAAATTACTGAACAGTGATAATGGAATTACTCTGATTTGACGATGAATAGAATCACATTTTCACCTAAAGGTAATACTGGATTTACATTTCCAAACAAAGTGCAACAAGTTTTACATTCAAGGCACATCACATGGAAGGACTTCATAACTTCTCAGTCACTGGATCTATCATCTTTAGTGAATCAAAGTGTGCGAATAATTACAGGATTGTTTCAGAGTTTTCAAACTAACTTCAAGTTGCATAAAATTCCACACATTTAACATGAGGGGAGAATAATTGTGTCAGGCAATTAATTTCAAGAACACCAAAATAAGAAAAGGAGCCCCATGTGAAAGTAAACAAACCAGCATAACCACAGATAACTTTTCTGCATTGTGTCTCTTTTGAAAAATCATAAGAGTTTAATAAATTATTTCCATTTACTTCAGCACTCTATACAATGCCTTTACCTGCCCCATGCCTCCTTGACACCAGCAGTTGGTGGGCCTATAAATTAGATTTGAAAGTTGCAAATCGACAGATTTATTACACTGTGATAGTAAAGAATACAGTAATCCCTCGCTATATCGCACTTTGACTTTCGCAGCTTCACTCTATCGCAAATTTTATATGTAAACATATCTAAATATATAACGCAGATTTTTCGCTGCTTCGCGGGTTCTGCGGACAATGGGTCTTTTAACTTCCAGTATTTGCTTCCTCAGTTGGTTTGCCCAGTTGATTTCATACAAGGGACGCTATTGGCGGATGGCTGAGAAGTTAACCAATCAGAGTACGCAGTTAAGTTCCTATGTGCTGACTGGCTCAGCGACGGAGCGCAGAATTTGATTCCGCGGCATTAACCAGGAAGTCTCATCTCGCTCATTCAGCATCAACATGTTTCGCTGTGTAAAGACTTGACTTTTGTGCTCTTTTGTGTTTATCTTTGTGCATAGTCAAGCCCTTCATTATAGCTCTAAAACGATCTGCTCCTGCTACTGCTTCAGGGGCCGTGCCCAAGCGCCAATGGAAGATGCTAACGACTGCCGAAAAGGTAAAAGTTTTGGATATGTTGAAGGAAGGGAAAAGCTACACCGATGTAGGACGTCATTACGGCATCAATGAGTCCACAATTCTTTTTATTTAAAAAGGAGGAAAACAGTATAAGATCTACGGCCACAGTGTACTTTTAACCAGGGTGCAAAACGAGTTGTAAGTGGACGTAATAAGGCGGTAGTCCAGATGGAATCTGTTTTAGGGATTTGGATTGAAGACTGCTGGAAGAAGAACAACGGCGGTGCTACACAGTCGCCTGAAGAGGCTCCTTTAGAAGGGTTGTAACGCTCTCCTTTGTTGTGCAGTAAAATTAAACTCATCGTTATCAGACAAGTCGTCGCGTCATTGTTGGTGAGTAACCATAATTAATTTTCAACTTACAGTACTTAGTACATGTATGTACGTTTAGTGTCACTGTACACACATTTACTGTATAGAATTTTTCTTGCATTGTACGTATTTATTGCTGGTGGCCTGTCTATCGTAATGTCTGTAACATATGTGATATCAGAGACGGTCGATATCTTTAAAATAATATTTAGGTTTTACTGTATATAAACAGTGTGTTTACATACATAATTTCAATGAATCTTACCTAATATCTAAGAGAACACAAAGGGTTTATGCTGTTTAACTGTGCAGGGAATATTTATAAACAGTGTGGGAGAGTTTATAAGGGCTTAAAGTATATAAAAATAACCATACAAACATATGGTTTCTACTTCGCGGATTTTCATCTCAAGGAGGGATTACTGTACAAAGAAATACCAATGAAATCCACTCATCCATTCTTTATTGAGCCTACTCAATCTTGTTCAGGGTCATGGTGGCCATTGCCCTTTATGCCAGTGTGGCGGACAGCTGGGGCTAATGCCCAGTTGGGATCCCTGGAGGATGGAAGGACCAGGAGAGGAGCAGTACCACCCCTGGAACACGAGAAGGCAGCCGCCCTGGTGGGTGTTGTGGCCACGGGAACAGAGCTTGGAAGTTCAACCTTGTGGGGAACCATGGCCACCACCAGAGGGCGCCTGGATGGTTCAGAAGCCCCTTGATGATTCTGAAGTCTTGGTATGCCGCACTTCCACCACACCGGGAAGTGCTGCCAGACCAGGAAGCAGGTACACCCAGAGTGCTTTCGGGTAACCATGTAGCACTTCCGCCACACCAGGAAGTTCTGCAGGAAGGTCATCAGGGAGCACCTGGAGCACATCCGGGTGCAGAATAAAAGGGGGCACCTAAATCCATTCAGGAAGCTGGAGTCAGGAGGCAGAGGACAGAAGACAGGAGGTGGCAGAACAGTAACAGAAGGAGAAAGAAAAGGACTGAGCTATATTTGTGGTGATTTGTGCACTGTGTGCTGCGCTGAATTAGAAAAGAAGAAAACAAAAAGCATGAACTTGTGTAAGTATGCCTCTTGTGTCTGTCTGTGACGGGTTAAATGCTGGAATAGCGCCATCCATTGTCACGGCAATAATGACAGACTAATCCCAGATGGGAAGCCACTGATTTAAAGGGTAAAAATAACTTGTTCCAGTTTACTTACCATTGACACTCAGCAAGTTAGTTACTGGTGTCTGCTAAGACTGGGTATATGTAGTGTTGGTAGTCAGCACTGTGGATATTTTTTCCAGTTCTATTGCCTTAAAATATGGGATAGTTCAGTCACCACCTATTCATGGTCATGGGTGTCCCTGAATGAATTTCAGCTGCTTGAACATTTTACCAACTCACTTTAAGGTGTTCTCAATCACTCTTGTCCTTGAAATGGGATCACCTAACACACAGGTTTTCAGTATGTTGGATGAAAATTAGAGGACTTGGACAAAACCCTTCCAGATACACAGAACATAAGAACAGAAACTCCACACACAACATCCTAGAGCCATGAGGTAAAAGAGCTAACAGCTGTGCCAGTGTGCTACCCACATAAATTGAGAGGGTTTTGATATTATTGTCAAAATATAGTTGAAATTCTACAGATGTTTTTAAAGTAAATGAAAGAAAAAAATAGGTATATCCACCACTTGTTTATGACATATCTGAATTAGCCCCATATTTTGAAATTCACTGCTCTGTAGTGGTTAGATATTCAATAAAAATACAATAAAGATCATACATAGCATCCGGAAAGTATTCACAGTGCATCACTTTTTCCACATTTTGTGATGTTACAGCTTTATTCCAAAATGGAATAAATTCATCTTTTTCCTCAGAATTCTACACACAACACCCCATAATGATAACGTGAAAAAAGTTTACTTGAAGTTTTTGTAAATTTATTAAAAATAAAAAAATTGAGAAAGCACATGTACATAAGTATTCACAGCCTTTAGCATGAAGCTCAAAATTGAGCTCAGGTGCATCCTGTTTCCCCTGATCATCCTTGAGATGTTTCTGCAGCTTAATTGGAGTCCACCTGTGGTAAATTCAGTTGATTGGACATGATTTGGAAAGGCACACACCTGTCTATATAAGGTCTCACAGTTGACAGTTCATGTCAGAGCACAAACCAAGCATGAAGTCAAAGGAAATGTGTGCAGACCTCTGTGACAGGATTGTCTCAAGGCACAAATCTGGGGAAGGTTACATAAAAATTTCTGCTGCTTTGAAGGTCCCAATGAGCACAGTGGCCTCCATCATCCATAAGTGGAAGAGGTTCGAAACCACCAGGACTAGTGCTAGAGCTGGCCGGCCATCTAAACTGAGCGATCGGGGGAAAAGGGCCTTTGTCAGGGAGGTGACCAAGAACTCGATGGTCACTCTGTCAGAGCTCCATAGGTCCTCTGTGGAGAGAGGAGAACCTTCCAGAAGGACAACCATCTCTGCAGCAATCCACCAATCAGGCCTATATGGTAGAGTGACCAGACGGAAGCCACTCCTTAGTAAAAGACACATGGCAGCCCACCTGGAGTTTGCCAAAAGGCACCTGAAGGACTCTCAGACCATAAGAAACAAAATTCTCTGGTCTGAAGAGACAAAGATTGAAGTCTTTGGTGTGAATGCCAGGCGTCACGTTTGGAGGAAACCGGGCATCGCTCATCACCAAGCCAATACCATCCCTACAGTGAAGCATGGTGGTGGCAGCATCATGCTGTGGGGATGTTTTTCAGCGGCAGGAACTGGGAGACTAGTCAGGTTAAAGGGAAAGATGACTGCAGCAATGTACACAGACATCCTGGATGAAAACCTGCTCCAGAGCGCTCTTGACCTCAGACTGGGGCGATGGTTCATCTTTCAGCAGGACAACGACCCTAACAGCCAAGATATCAAAGGACAACTCTGTGAATGTCCTTGAGTGGCCCAGCCAGAGCCCAGACTTGAATCCGATTGAACATCTCTGGAGAGATCTTAAAATGGCTGTGCACCGACGCTTCCTATCCAACCTGATGGAGATTGAGAGGTGCTGCAAAGAGGAATGGGCAACACTGGCCAAGGATAGGTGTGCCAAGCTTGTGGCATCATATTCAAAAAGACTTGAGGCTGTAATTGCTGCCAAAGGTGCATCGACAGAGTATTGAGCAAAGGCTGTGAATACTTATGTACATGTGATTTGTCAGGTTTTTTTATCTATACTAATAAAAGGCAAAGCCCTCACTGACTCACTGACTGACTCACTCACTTATCACTAATTCTCCAAGTTCTCGTGTAGGCAGAAGGCTGAAATTTGGCAGGCTCATTCCTTACAGCTTACTTACAAAAGTTAAGCAGGTTTCATTTCGAAATTCTACACGTAACGGTCATAACGGTCGATAACGGTTGACAACGTCCGCCATGGTGAACTTTCTTATTTATGGCCCCATCTTCACGAAATTTGGTAGGCAGCTTTCCTGCGCTAACCAAAACCGATGTACGTACTTATTTCGGTGGTATGACGCCATTGTCGGCCGCCATATTGAATTTTCCACACGTCACTAATTCTCCAACTTCCCGTGTAGGTAGAAGGCTGAAATTTGGCAGGCCCATTCCTTACAGCTTACTTACAAAAGTTAAGCAGGTTTCATTTCGAAATTCTACGCGGAACGGTCATAACGGTCAACAACGTCCGCCATATTGAACTTTCTTATTCATGGCCCCATTTTCACGAAATTTGGTAGGCGGCTTCCCTGCACTAACCAAAACCGATGTACATACTTATTTCGGTGGTATGACGTCATTGTCGGCCGCCATATTGAATTTTCCAAACGTCACTAATTCTCCAACTGCCCGTGTAGGTAGAAGGCTGAAATTTGGCAAGCCCATTCCTTACAGCTTACTTAAAAAAGTTAAGCAGGTTTCATTTCGAAATTCTACGCGTAACGGTCATAATGGTCGACAATGTCCGCCATATTGAACTTTCTTATTCATGGCCCTATCTTCACGAAATTTGGTAGGCGGCTTCCCTGCGCTAACTGAAACCAATGTACATACTTATTTCGGTGGTATGACGCCACTGTCAGCCGCCATATTGAACTTTCCAATGTCACTAATTCTCCAACTTCCCGTGTAGGTAGAAGGCTGAAATTTGGCAGGCTCATTCCTTACAGCTTACTTACAACAATTAAGCAGGTTTCATTTCGAAATTGTCCACATAACGGTCATAACGGTCAACAACGTCCGCCATGTTGAACTTTCTTATTTACGGCCCCATCTTCACGAAATTTGGTAGGTGGCTTCCCTTAGCTAACCGAAACCAATGTGCGTGCTTATTTCGGTGGTATGACGCCACTGTCAGCCGCCATATTGAATTTTCCAACATCACTAATTTTCCAACTTCCCGTATAGGTAGAAAGCTGAAATTTGCAAGGCTCATTCTTTACAGCTTACTTACAAAAGATAAGCAGGTTTCATTTCAAAATTCTACGCGTAATGGTCATAACGGTCAACAACGTCCGCCATGTTGAATTTTCTTATTTATGGCCCCATCTTCTCGAAATTTGGTAGGCGGCTTCCCTCCACTAACTGAAACCAATGTACGTACTTATTTTGGTAGTATGATGCCACTGTCGGCCGCCATATTGAACTTTTCAACAGTCTTTGTTACTTATGGGCCCATCTTCAAGAAATTCTATCGATCAAAGAACTGTCACTTACCGAGTGGTTTCCATGCCGGAGATACCACCTACCTTTTCCATTCTCTTTGTTACATATTGCACGGCCATATCAGGCTCACTCTTGATATCCGGAGGAACATTGTGTCTTATGTATTGAATGACTGGGACAGGTTCAAGGTGTGGACTGATGACGGTACAGGAGATAATTATACTACACAGGAGCACTAAAAGAGTGAAATGCTTAAGCCCTTCACCTATGGTTCTGCATGTGAGTTGATGACTGCCGCTGAATTGTTCGGTTGTCGCTTTCAAGTGTACCGAAATGGCCAAATATTTTACACCTTTCGACAACCGCCAATGCCACTTAAACATCTTAGATTCACAGGTGACGATTTGAGTAGTGGACACTTTGATGTTTATGAATGTTTAAACTCTCAAAAGCTGGATGTGATTTTATCGATGAAACCGGTTGTGTGCTTACAACGCTTGACAGATGCCAAATGTCACTTCAACACAACAAATCCTGCAAATACTGTCGTAATTGAAACAAACCATGAAACTCCAACCGATTATGACAGCAGCAATCCAAGCTGTCAGATTTGAGATAAGATTACTGTTCACATGGCCAACTGTACATTGCATGCTCAAGAGTAAGCTCAGCGCACAGCTTGGTCATATTACAACCGGAGGGCCGAACTGACAACATGGTATACCAAGAGATCCTTAACAAATAATTATTGGCATATTGTTCCACAGTTTAAAAAGGTTTAATTTTCTTCTTAATAAAAATTTGAATGCAGTACTTCACCCTCTCTGAAGCCTTGGTATTTTGCTAGTTTTTAATAAATTTGCAAAAACCTCAAGTAAACTTTTTCCACGTTGTCATTATGGGGTGTTGTGTGTAGAATTCTGAGGAAAAAAATGAATTTAATCCATTTTGGAATAAGGCTGTAACATAACAAAATGTGGAAAAAGTGATGCGCTGTGAATACTTTCCGGATGCACTGTACATAAGAAAAAGTGCTTAAAACAATATCATACAAATATTCATAAACAGTGCAACCTGCCAGTCCCTAATGTGATTAGTCCTTTGTGAAAACAGATTGTGTGTCTATAGGTTTTTTTTCATCAGCTATTTGATCTTTGGTAAGGCTATATTTGTAATGATTAAAGTGTGAATCGCAATGTTTTAGTGATCATCAAACTTGCAAGCAGCCAAAACAATAATTATTTTGTGAAAATTTGGAACAGGAAATCAAGAGAATATCTGCGGTATTTATTTAATAGGGAAGTGCCTTAAACAAAGTCGATAAGCAAGCAGAGGTTTTTAAGGAAAAGGCAGAGAAATGGAAATCTAACTACAAAGAGAGACCAAAACCAGGCAAAATGTTAAAAACCAAACTAACAATTGATTCACTAACCCAAAGCAATGCTACTGTGAGCAACAGTTTCTTTTTGAAAGAAAACCAAAGACTAGGACAGAGATAGGACTACATACAGCAGTACAAACAGTCGCATACAGTCAGTGATGTCACTCAAGGCGATGATAACATCCTAGCAAAAGAAAAATGAAGATGGGCATAGTAAAATGGCAGAGAGGTGATGACACTAAACTATAAAAAAAAATAACAACAAAATAACAGATATCTGCTCTGCCAGAAAAGGTGAGGTAGAAAATAATTTACAGTAGGACCAGAAGATTAGAAGAGACCAAGAAAGAAAAAACAACGGCAAGTTAAACACAGTCACAAAGTCAAATAGCAGAAATTTAAAACAACAAAAAGTACAATGTGCCAATCTCTTTGTTTTCACTTAATTAACTCAGATGAATATTTGTCTTGACCGAAATTCTCACCACCTCGTGATGTCAGTGCCACTCACTTCCGGGCTATTTACTTTGCAATGCCATAGGGACTGCTGCACAAAATGGCAGCAAAACAAAAATTAAATGATTCAACTGATTTAAATAAATTCCAATTAGACAATGTGGCAGCAGGGGGCAGTAGTGCACCCTTGAACCCTCAGGTATAATTCCAGACACCAGGTAAAAGTCTACGACCGTTTTATTTTCTTTTTTCACAGTGCACCAAGCACCTCCCACACTACTCATAAATCTCACAACAAATAAACTCAATAACCTCTCCTCCTCGCCCAGACACTTTGCTCCTCTCCCACCCAGCACAGCTCAGTGTCTGGACTGAGGCACCGTCCTTTTATAGCCCCTGACCCGGAGGTGTTCCTGTCCCAGCAGTCCACAGTCCCTTATTCCTTCCGGGTCAGGGCAATCAGTCTATTACTTCAACCCGGGAGCACGCCATACCTTCCTGTCACGTGACCGTGACGTACTCCCGGGTCATAAGGCACAACAGAGCCCATAAGTCCCCCCACAGCGACTCCTGGTGGCCCCCAAGGTATCCAGCAGGGCTGTGTATAAACACCACAGAGTCCATAAGGCCCTGCTGGACCTCGGGGCACGATCCCGCTGTCGGGAGAGCTCCTCCTGTCGGCCTGGGGGTGCGGACCGGCCTGGGAAGCCGGCAGTCTTCCACAACAAATTGTTATCAAAACTGGAATCTACCTGTTTCAAAACCTAAAATAAATCTGAAACATTCCACCCAAGTACCACAAAGAAAAACAAAAGAAAAACTAGGAATTCCTCAGCACAAAAAGTCCCCTAAACTATTGCAAAAACCCACAGGTGGAAAAGCAAAAAGGGACAAAGAATCCTTATAAATAAAAGATACATTTAAAAAAATGCTCTGAAACAAGTAAACTCCAGAAAGCAGGAAGGAGTTGCCTTAAACAACAAACGTAATCCAAGCAAGTTAAAAAAAAAATCCAAAAGACAAAGACAAAAACAGAGCAGAGGAAAAAGTCCAGATAATCAACAGAAGCACAATAATATTCACATTGCAAAGTCACCAATAATGGCACATTCAATGAATTGAATGAAACTGTGTACTGTATTTCCTTTGCCTTTATAGTGCTGAGGGTAGTGCCGTGACTGAGATGGACAAGTGGCCCCGCCTCTTGCGGAACCACCCACAAAACACATGGAACATAACAGAACGAGCAGAAACACACAGAAATTAAATAAAATGCAAAACTAATAAACAGCACAGAATGCAAATAAATACCAACAATAACAATATTAACATTGACAAGATAATTCAAACATGGACAACCAGAGGACATTAAACAAGAATTTGAACATTGTCCAGGGGAAGAACCTTGACTGAAATATAACAGAAATTAAATTAAGCCATAACAATATTATAGAAAATAACACATGCTACCTTTTCAGCGGTGCAAAAGAATAGAATTTATGATAGTTTTGATATCCTTACGTTTGTTTATTTCTTTTATTTATTGCTATTGCTATCTACAGTTTTAGCAGTAAATGAGGAATTTCTAATATGATAGACGGCCAGGGACCTTGCCCCACCAGGAGGCCTGGAGAAGCAGGAGACAGGGAGAGGGGCAATTCCTTTCCCAGGACGCAAGAGGGAAGCCATCTTGGATTGTATGGGAGCCACAGATCTGGAAGGCTCATCCCTGTGGTGATCCGTGGCCACCGCCAGGGGTCACCCGAAGGATTAAGGAGCAATGGACTGCAGCACTTCCGCCACACCAGGAAGTGCTGCCGAACCAGAAAGCAGGTACACCCGGAGTGCTTCTGGTTGCCCATGCAGGACTTCCGCCACACCAGTGAAGTGCTGCAGGGAGATCATCAGGGAGCACCTGGAGCACATCTTGGTGCATTATAAAAGGGGCTGCCTCACTCCATTCGGAGAGCTGGAGTCGGGTGGAAGAGGATGGAGCTTGTGAGAGAGGAGTGGAGGCGGCAGAAGGAAAGAAAAGGACTGTGAGTCTTTGGGCACTGTGTTTGTGCTGTGTTGTGTGCAGGAAACAAAAATAAACTGTGTGTGTTGTAGACTTCCGGTGTTGTGTCTGTCTGTGTCCGGGCTATCTTTTACATTCTACATGCAAACCTGTAATGTCATGGTGTGTGGCTGCATAGCTTTGGTATCTATCTTATATGAGAGTAAGCTGCATGTGCAATAACTCTCCATACTTTGTTTCAAGAAAGAAGTGTTTTTCAAGTGAGAGAAAGTTAGTTTTTCTAGCATTTTCTTTTTCTACCACAATTTGTCTTGATGTTTTAAAGATCCTGACTTGGAGGATGAGACAGGGAGCAAAAATTCTATCACAAACTTAACATTGATAGACTACGTTTTCATTAAACTCATGACTTCTGCTGAGAGAGAGAGGTTGGGAGCATGCACTGATACCGCACATTGCCACACCCACCACATGGCAAATCAACTCACGATCCCAAATTAGGACCCGAGTGCAGCCATCGAACGGGTGACACCTCAGCACCACACTAGTTCAGATGGAATAGAACCAGCGTGAGATTTTTTATGGTGGCTAGAGTGGCAATCTTGCCACCAATCCCCAGGCTTTTCCCTGCAGGTTGGGTGGCCTACAGGGAGGACCTGATGTAGATTAATGTCATACCCAGGAATTGAGCAATTGCAGGTTAAGGGCCTTGCTCAAGGGCTCAACGAAGTAGAGTCACTTTTGCCGTTATGGGATCTAAACGGGCAACCTTCCGGTTACTGATGCAGATGCCTAGCCTCAGAAGCCACCACTCAGCCCCATCTGCACAATCCAGTTAATTGCCAAATAAAAATGACCTAATTACATTACAGTCTGCATTGCTGATCCTAAGTTGGCCAAGTGTGAATGACAGGGGATGTTTGCATGACTATACTCTGCAATGGAATGATGACCCACCCATGGTTGGTTTCTGGTGTGTGTCTTGTTGTAACATGCCAGAGTTCATTTTGTCAAGGAGACCCGCTGCAACTGCATGCTGAGAGTGGTGTAATTTTGCATTACCATCCTCTATTATTTCAATAAAACAACACTTAAAAGAATCCTTACTGAACATAAATGTCTCCATTACCTGTACAGTATGTTTATCAATAATGTAACATGCATAGCAAGAAAAACTATCAATCTCAAGGAATTTTTAGCAATTTGTCATTCTGCCCTCCAATATAGGGTCAACTCAAGCCAATCCAGGCAGCATCAGACATAAGGTTGAAACTCTCATCGAAGCAAAATTTCATCACTGGGTATACTCATTCAAATATATTTACAGAATTCAGTGCCACCAACCCACATAATGTTCATGTCATTGGGATGTATGAAGAAAACTGGAATACCTGGAGAATATAATCTAGTCCGTGACCAGGCCATGATCCACACCCAGTTTTCTGTGAGGCAACAACGCAAAAAAAACTGGTTAGCTAAGCATGCCAACCAGCACTGCATTATGTTTAGAAAATTTCAGTACCAAGCTAGCCAGTGAATTCTGGGACTAAAGAGTATGTCCTTATCTCAAGACTAAACGAACGAAACCTCATTATTCCTTAGCAGAGAAGAATAGTCTAGGTCTTTAAAATCCTCAAATGCATTTGATGAAGTTGATTCGAAAGAATTCTTTTGAGTTGATAGTGAAACACATATTCAAGGACACTGGTGAGGATTAATGTGAAGTGCAACTTAATAGTGAAATCAGGAAGCACTTAATTATACAAAGGGGTTGGGACTCTAGAACAAACATCCATGCCATGTATTTGAAGCAGAAACCCTCACAATCTTAAACATATGTCTTAGTGAGATATTTTGACAGCTTAGCTATTAGCTAATCAAATGAGCTTGATGCACTGAAAGGCCTCCTCTCGTCTGTCAAACTTCTTATGTTCTTGTTTTCCATTACACCCTTCAGTACTCTACTATAAAATCGGATCTGCATTCAATCAGAATAAGTCCAAGGAAAATTATAACACGTGGACAACATGACAAACATCTCTTTTATTCTCAATGTAAGAATTAAAGTCTTTCTTCTATATGTTAATTCGTTAGATGTTTTAATGTTTCCAATTGAAAAAACTGACAGCTTAGAATTGTCCCAACATAAAGCTGTGTGAATTTACTAGTAACTATAATCTAAATAAAAATAGCAATCAATACCATTAAAATTGCAACTCAGTCAGTTTTGGGGCATTGATTCACACTTCATACGACTGCCTTGGGGCTGCACAGGAGTTAGCATTGTTGCCACATAGGCTTAATGTCCTGGGTCTGACTGACATATTCACTGTCTCTGTAGAGTTTTGCACATTCATCTCTTGTCTTTTGAAATGCGTGAACGCTGGCCCGGACACACATAGACGGACGACATTTTCGCACCCAACACACTTTTATTTACACTATGTACAAGTTCCATAAGTCACGTGCACTCACACAACCCCAGTGCCCCTGGCACTGAATCCCCCAAAGTCCAGGGCCCACAGTCTCTGTGCCTTGCTTCCTGGCCGCCTCCTATCCTCTCTCCAGCTCCGTCCGCTTCCTCCCGACATCCACCAATGACTGGAGGGAGGCGGCCCCTTATATAATGCTCCCGGATGAGCCCCAGGTGTTTCCGGTATCCACTCCTTAGCCACGCCCCAGCGTGGCGAAAGTGTCGGCTGTCCTCCTGGCAGCTCTCCGGGCGCCACATAAAGTCTTCCCCCCAGCACTTCCTGGTGTGGCGGAAGTGCTGGGCTCCAGGGACAATTAGGCACTGGGGCACCGCCTGGCGGTGACCACGGGCCCCTACAGGGCTGGGCTTCAAAGCCCCCTACCCGAGGCCCCCTGCATAACCAGGACGGACGCCCCCACTCGGTCTGGAGGAGGCACAAGCCCTCTTCACGTCCTCCTGGGCGTCCTGGCCGGGCTCCAGCCCCGGCCGGGGACCACAAATGTTAGGCAGTAGCTGCAAACTAGTAAATCAAAGACATTTCTGTGATTCTGTCAATCTGGCATTTGCCTAGGTACTGCTAGTCCGGGTGTCTGACTAAGCCCTAAAATCAGAATACTGTTATCATACCAGCAGCAATACTTAATAAAAATCTGTTCGGGGCTCAGTGGCCAACATTCATCCTTGTTCAACCCACTCCCTGTCTACAAATCCTGGACAGAAATCAGTGAACAGCAGAAAAGAAAAGAAAAGAAAAAGAATATTTAAATCTTTACAGACAAAACAAACATTTTACAACACCAACCCAAAACAATAGATATATTGCCTAAACAAGGCTAGAAATTAAGAAATTAGAGTACATGATGCAATTGCCATTATTAACCCATTTTGCTAAAAAATAACACAGTCTGCTTTTACTATCCTTACTGTTCAGTCAGAGGTTGATAGAAAGCAGGAAGCAGCAAGGAATCCCCAGTAAGCTGACACAAATAATATAAATGACCTCTCCTACTGAGAAAGTACTGTAATTGGGGGCTCCAAAGAAAATACAAACAAAAGGGTTTGCATTCTGAGACGCATCTTGCTTGTAAATCTGGACCAAAATCCAACTTCCAGTAGGTGGCTACACTTTCAGATTTTCCACGCTAGTGCACTTTTGCTCCTTGCTTCACCTCCAGATGTCACTCTTTCTCTCCTCATACCTTTCTGGTCTAAATCCCCTTTAGGCAAACTGTCCTGTCTGCACAGTGTCTCCTCCTTAAAGGTGCAGATCCCCAATAAGAGACAAAACCACATTAACCCATTTTCCAAGCTATACATTTAAGGAGAGGGAAAACTAACAAAAGGCCAATAGTGCATGTGGCACTTGCTACACCTACCTGTGGGCTGTGGAAATATCAACATCGAAAGAATTTTCAAGACATGTCTTGAAACATGGTTTACAATTAACACACTTTAATTATTTGTCATTTATGCAGAAGAAAATATAATCTTATTTGCAAACATGCTTAATATAATTATGGTGCTAGGACAACCTAACCTAAGCAGCACTCGGTACAATGCTGGAAACAGTCCTGTTCTGGGTGCCATTCCATCAAAAGGCCCACTCATCCACACATCCACTCACAGAGGACCAATTTAGAGTGGCCAATTAACATAACTAGCACTTCTTTATAAACATGGAAGGACAGCTAGAGTACCTGGAGGAAAACCCATGCAATATATCCATCCATCCATTTTCTAACCCGCTGAATCTGAACACAGGGTCACGGGGGTCTGCCGGAGCCAATCCCAGCCAACACAGGGCACAAGGCAGGAACCAATCCTGGGCAGGGTGCCAAGCCACCGCAGGACACACACAAACACACCCACACACCAAGCACACACTAGGGCCAATTTAGAATCGCCAATCCACCTAACCTGCATGTCTTTGGATTGTGGGAGGAAACCATGCAATATATACTCCATATAAGTAACATCCACCCACAGGATACAAACCCAGGATCATTAAGGCAGCAATGCAATCCACTGCACCATTATGACATGTAAGAAAGTATCAGTAGCTGCTTGTTTGGGAAGTTGCGGAAAAACTGGGGGTTATACAATCAGCATTGCTACGTTTCAGTTTTGTTTACTTGATTTGATAAATACTATATTTTCAGATCATCTGCTACTAATTTGTCACAATTATGAGCAAGATATGGGTTGATCACAATTAATCAATTATGGTAACATTAGCTCTTTCCTTATTCTGGCAATATGGCAATTCTGAAAGGAATTAATTTTGAGTTGGAAAAAGTGAGTAACTCCAACATGAGTTACATCATCTCAAAACACACTATTCTTATCATCTTACCTTTTTATTTTATCAAGGCTCCCTGAAGTTTTGCAGTAACTAGATAGATAGATAGATAGATAGATAGATAGATAGATAGATAGATAGATAGATAGATAGATAGATAGATAGATAGATAGATAGATAGATAGATAGATAGACTTCTTTATTAATATTTGTTAACCTTGGGCAAGAAAAATGCAGAGGCTGCCAAAAAAGTTCCCTTCAGATGTATATTGTGAAGTAAATTTTCTTTAAACAGGCTAACAGAGGTATCTCTCATTATAATAAATAGGAGCCACATGTCAAAGACTTGCAAGTTTTTTAACAGCTGTAAATCATGGTGGTACCAATGAACATAGTGGTGAGTTGAATTTTATCTCACAAATTAAGCTGCAATTTAAGGGGCAAAGCACATTCAGAAAATGAATGAATGAATGACAATACCATTGGTGATAACTAAAGGACTGTGCACTAGACAGGACTCTAGTCCAATGAAACTACTCACTACAGGCTACTTTAGAATCAACAATAATTCTAGCAGCATGTCTGTGAAGTGTGGGAGGAAATTTAAGTCACCAAAGGAAATTCATGTTGCCAGGAAGAACATTAAATCTCAACATAGACACCAAACTGAAAATCTACTGGGTCTAAGCACTGCACCACGGAAATAACACCCACTCATCCAACTTTCAGTTAGACATTCAGTGAAAGTGGTCATATTGTTTTTTACATTTAATAATATAGGCTATTTCGTTTTCCTACATAAAGTTTCTATAAAAGAAAATGTCTGAAAATCTGATATGCTTTTCCAACATTTTTCTAATGTACTTTCCGAAATATTTTTGTAAAGCCTATTTAATAAAGAATTCATATATTTTTTGTCAAAATTGCTGAAAATGGATCAATATTCAGTAAATAATCCGCAATGCATGTTACGGAAAAGACGTGATACAGGAAAAACATTTTAAAAGCTGCTAGCAAGTTTAACTGAAATGGAACAGTTTAAGATAAAATAAGTAAAACATGAAATCACCTCATCTCATCTTTGCATTCCGCTTTTCCGGTTAATACATAGTAATTTAAAAAGGACTGAACATTTTCAGAAGTGCCTTACTTAGTAAATATGCACTATGTGCAGCATGCACCCAAACACAAAGTTACCCTTAATTTTTGTCCAAACGTAATAAGTAATGCATCATGACTGTGTTGTTAACCATTGACAGTGATATGCTAAAAAGGGTCAAAGGGGAATTTATCTACTGTATTGAAGTGTGCCATATAACACAAGGGGTGCATAATTAAGTATCTGTAACATTAACAAAAAACTGTGAGGGTTCCTCTACAAACAGGCTTTAAACTACTTAGTTAATAAGTAAACCAGTTTTGAAAGTGCTCAGATTCTTTGAATAACCCAGTATAAATGAAATCAAATTATCAGTATCAAATACACAGCAATTTACAAATGTTAAGACTTTCTATATATACAGTATTTTAATACAAAGAGTTTCAGTCCTTACATACTTTGGATTTCATATGTAATCTTTCCATCGTGTTTTTAGTTTTCAATTAGTGAGGTCCTCCCACACTCCTTGCTGCATCGGGCAGGAAGTTCTCACCAATGAACTCAAACAGCCACAGCTAGTTCAGCTTCATCTAGCAGTAGGTCCACAGTTTTCAGGTCTCCCAAAAAAGTTGCAATGTAGCCTGCCTGGTTTTCGTGTAATCTTTGATATCTAGTGGATGAAGAGCACTGGAATACGTTGAGTTGGAAGATGTAGTATGTGTTTCATTTCTAAACATACTAAACATACACAGGTAACTTATTTAGCATGTTTGAATACTCTAAACATTTTTTTAAATATTGTGAGGCTTCTGAGCTCTTTTGAGACCCGAACCCCCCACTCCCAAGTGGGGCTACACTCCGAAACACGATTGACTCATCTGTTGAAGGCTGCTTGTCCATTGTCGAGGCAACCACCTGTTCACAGCGCCACTGAGGCAATTGCAAGTTTGCAGCCTCCCCACGTAGCACATCTGTCGCCCGATGGGTGATGCAGGGAACATTATAACCTGGCCACTGACTTGACCCCATTCCTGCTTGTTTGCTGTGTCTGTGTGTAGGGAAGTGGTAGCTCTCATTTGAATAAATAACTTTGCTGCTCTTGTTTGGATGAAAATAAAGCTGAAGCCCTTCGACTTAGCCACTTCTTTAGGGTACAAGACAGTGACTCACGAGTCACAATATAAAGACAGATTTTATCTATATAGTATTTAGTAATAAGAAATATCTACCAGTTATTTCTGAGGGACGGACGTTAAAGAATTGTTTGATTGTCACTTTCATACATTTAGAATGATGCACTTGCTTGATTGTTGTCAGATGGTTAGGTTCAAAATATGCAGGCTTTTGAAAGGGAGAAAAGAAATAAGCTAAATTAATTTCATGCAGAACCTCTAATCACTTTTCACCTGATCCATCTATATATAAAAAACTTCAATAGCGAATGACAAGGTAAACCATAACTGAAAACATTTATGTACCACACTAAAAACACAGAAAAAGTATTTAAGATAATTAAAAATTACATTTCCATTCCACTGAACACCACTCATCTGAGCTCCTTGTAGATTAATTCATCTGTTTCAATCATGATTTTGCAGTTTCAGTTTAAACTTTTCCTATTAAAGGTGCAAGCCACCAAAAAGGTATGAAAGTCTAGCACTATTTGCTCCCTTAAAAGTAACCACAGTTACTGTATCTGAAAAAAGAATTCACATCAACACCAGAAATGCATCAAACACAAGACATAACGCTGATCAGAATGGGGCTTAGTGGCATCTTGGCCTTCACCCTTGAGAGGTACTGCCTGACAGTGCTAAACTTGAAAAAATGGAAGCCTAGTGTGTAATCATTCTACTGAGTTGAAAAGTGGCCAGCAGTATAACGTCACTGTTTCAAAGCAGCGTAAAGTCCTGATGCAGGAAGAATAGGTATGAAGAAAAGGTTTGCTGGCTTCATGATTTAATAAACACCTGGTTACACTGTGGTTTCTGCTATTACCAAACAGCTCCAGAATCTTGGGTTCAAGTCACGCAATGTGTGTACTTTGTCTGATAAAGTCAATGTCAGAGGATATCACAATCAAAATAGACCAGACACTAGCATCCCATATTTTGATTGATTTTGTCATATGAGCAGTGTGTGAACTTGCACATCTCAATAGTCATCAACAAAAGAGGAACACATTATTAGGTACGTAACTTTATGTTTACATTAGAGAAGTCTGTACACATAAAGCAGAATTTAGATATGACTCAACCACAACTTTCATGTAAAGAACACCATTGAACCTTTGGAATCCTCAACACACATTGACAAACAAAACAGAAGGAATAAGCCAAAACGTTGGAAAGCCAAGAAATGCCTTACTTGAAGAACTTTCTCATAAAGTGAATACATTTAACAAGAGAGAAGGCAAGCACCCAGAGCAAACTAAACATGACCTTTTCCTCTATCCAACACAAAAAGAATCATCAACATCTAGTTAGCCGGAGACACTGCCTTCACAGAGACAGACAGACAAATAGACAAGGTGATGACAAGGGCTTGATTTACAGTATAATATTCTAAAAAATGTAGGATCAATTAAAGCAAGTGTCATTCAATCCTTTATATATGATTTTCTAAAATACACTTAGAAAATTATATAATTTATAAAATGAGATTTTTTTTTTATCATGTTGCTAATAAGACTTTACTGATAGTATATTTTCCTATCTTTTTTTGTCTATCATAAGGCAGAGTTTTTAACAACAAAATCCTATTCTGATCTGGACAAAAACATTTAAAGAAGTCATTAATTCATCTAACAGCTGTTTGAACCTGTAAACTGCAAGCAGAAGAC
The DNA here is from genome assembly GCF_016835505.1 of Polypterus senegalus. Lineage (NCBI taxonomy): Eukaryota > Metazoa > Chordata > Cladistia > Polypteriformes > Polypteridae > Polypterus > Polypterus senegalus. The sequence goes on along the minus strand of NC_053155.1, from coordinate 120,252,832 downwards.
ATTCCAGCCAAGAGCTAAACCAGAGTCCATGAACTGTAGCCAGTATGCCACCTATTAACTGAATATATAAATTTTATATTGTGTCTAAAACAAACACACATTCCAAAAGGGAAGATAACTGATGTTGCGCTGTATGGGTATAAAACCTTAAATAAGGCATGTCTTTATTTGGGTACATTATATGCTGTAGCATACAAGCGTTAAATGGGCTTATTACATGTGAGTACAAACATGTGGGTGTGCCTTATAGGGGACTGGTGTCCCATTCTGGACGAGATCTCTCTATTCATCCATTTCCTCTACTTGCACCAGCCTGGGCACATTGACTCACATATGGTAGAATTCCTGCCTGGTGTCCAGATTTGCTAGAATAGCTCCGAAAAAGCAGGTTGAGAAGTTAGCTGGATGTACGGTATTGATCACAAAACATTCTGGTAATAGGTTTTACATTATATTTAATAGTGCAGTCTTCAGTTTAAACTAGGGTGATGTAGGCATCAACGGATCAGTTATTCTATTTATTCTAGCAGCTATATTCGATTCGAAATGCATTAACAAGGCACGACACAAGAAGAGATGAGCACGTTTAATTTAGAAAGAAAGAAAGAAAGAGTGCATCTACAGTGGATTTTCTGCTGCTCACCATCTGCGCTCCGAGTGCCGTTACAGGTTGAGAATGCCAGAGGATAGATATAGAAAGACAGAATGCCAGAGCGGGGATATAAAAGGAAACAAGAAACTGCGTGCCTAGATTTGTGTTTCGAATCCGATCCACAGTCTCACAGCCGCCACGATTCCCGATTTATGTTTAAGTTAATAAAAACGGAACTTTTACCGCTAATATAAGAGTTCGGAACTAATCGGCATTTACGCATTAGTGTGTCGTTCCTCTGAAATTAAATCGCTTTCGCCATATATAGCATCTAGGAGCGTTTGACAAGTGGTTGCCAGGGGCTTCCTCCCACTGGATGAATACTGAAGTAGACCTTTTAAAAATCAGCTGAACCGAGGAATACATTGTAACTCGAAGTATACATGAACATTTGTGCAGTCAACTAAAGTTACTAAAGTATTAAAAATCCGCGGCCACAAAACATTATCAACGCCGAAAATGAATTAAAAAAGGTTAAAAAGTTGATAGTCTTACCGCTGTGGAGCCTGAGGACGTCGCCAAAAATACTTTTATAACCATGGTGGTTGTGTTGAACTTTTTACAATTGTACTCCTGGGCGAGCAGCAAGAGTAGCAGAGTCTGCGCAATCGGGGTTCAATAGGAACCCCCTCCCCTCCCCAAAATATAAAAAAAAACACATATAAGGTGGGGCATAATTACACCAGTTGATTTGCGATTGGTTTAAGTGATAGAAGGGAACGACAGTGATTGGTAAGCGTGAGTGTCATCCAGACCCCTTTTGCTGCCGCATTAACTTGTCGTGAAGAATACGATCCTGGACAAAAAAGGCAAGGGATCTAATTCCCACCGTCCCCTGTGCTCCCAAAACGAACATACGCAAAGCAAGCACACGTTGAGAAAAAAATTAAGCATTTGTTGCAAAGAACGGTATTATTGGGAGGATAGTCTCACTTAAAAAAATAAATAAATAAAACGGGAGAATTAACTTTGCTGATGAGAGAGTTCGTATTCTTTAGCTCGAGTTGCAGTTGGAGAGCAGAAACTTTTTCGTCCTGTCACTTAGTGCTGTCGGGGTAGTCTCGGTGATCGTGAGACACAAGCTAGCTTCATATTTTTGGAGAGCAATCATTCTCACTGATTTTAGCAATCCGCATTGTTGTCAAGCTTCAAAGATCAACACTTCCAACGAGGGCAAAGTAGACAAAAGGCATGTCAAAGTGGCAAATGATCATATCTGCCTGCAGGACAGCACATGTCAACTGTTTCAGCGATGAGTAAAGCGGCACAGCTATGTGCTACGAAACTGGCCGGCGCAGCTACTGCACTTGCTGTTGGTGCCTTCAGGTATTTCGCTATTATTGTTATACAGTTGTCGAGATCATCATCACCGTTACTTCATTTTTTTCGTTTCTGGTTTTGACATCGAAACTTTCAAAAGATCCCTTACGTTCTCATTTTTTCAAAGCTACTTTAATCATACCACATTCCACAACAAATTTTAGCTTGCAAAAACGTTGCCAGCGCCGGAATTACATGCCCCTCAGTTTTGAATTATACATCTGTTGTCCCACAAATTTTAGATTTAATCGTGACTAGGAAGTAAGGTTTTGTGTGTTGCTTTTTTAAAATACTGGCTGCGCTACCGATGGAAATTTAACTAACCAACGTGGCCCTCAGCGTTAACGTTTGCAGTGCACCATCTATTGGAATGTCATTTGTTGGGATGAGCAGCTAAAGTCAATAAAATTTGCAAAGCATGCAGTAACATAATGCATTGCATTTGACATGCCAACAGATGGTGCATTTTAAATATTAGTTGTAATAAAAATAATTAATAAAAAGTTTGCGATCCGTCATCTTCTCAAATGTAAAATGTAATGTATATGTCTGTTATACGCCATTTAGTATGGGGTTCCTAGTATGGGTTAATGTCTGTGATGTGCCATATGTTGGAATGACAATTGCAATGCATTTTATTACTATGATTGTTTGCTATGAGCAATGTCTTGGAATGACAAAAACATTGCAACTGGAAGAACACCGACACCCATTTATTTTGGCGGATTCAAACATGCATGTGTAAAGAAGGATGGTGAGGACGATGGAGGGGTTGGCAGGTTCGTAGCCCTGGGCAGCCTCTTTTGATCAAATCTAAATATTGCAGTGCCTGAAGGAATGCCCACATACATTGGCGTAGCCCATTGGAAGTTGATTAAACTCCTTTAAAATATTTGTGTGACAGTTTCAATTTAAGTTTTCATACGCGAAATTTTGATCGTCGTATTTTATCACCCCCTCGCTCGCATACACATGGAAAGAATCGTCCGCACAGACGGTGCAGAGTGAAAATTTAACTCCGGGAAAAATCCAATTGTCTTGTGGTTTAAGCGCATGCGTAGAGCGTTCAAAATTAACGGCGCAAAACGATGACAGCGTGTTCACAGCATAGATTAAAAGGAAATTTACAGGAGCCGCAGCGTCTTTCGTTCTACTTGTTGCCTTTACACCGTGCGGTTGTCCATATTAAGTGACAGAAGCATGTACGTTACTTATTATGCCCTCGTGTTACGTTAATTAACCGAATGAAAGTAGCAGTCTTCAGAACTGACGACGGCCCTCTTGAAATTAAGTAAACCACTGCAAATGTTAAAGCGATATTTACAAAATCTTCAATTTTACGTTATCTCATAAGAACATCGATTATAAGCAGTATCAAAGGGGCGCACAACTTATACGAAGCAACATTTGTGAAACTAACTCAACAGGGAAAATAAATGCGTGCCTGCTTGCGTCCGCATCTTCGTTTTGCTGCACAGTGTTTGTCTCTTATCTCACATAGGGAGTCCAGCGGCTTTCTACACCTGCCCACTTCTTCAAGAGAACTTTTATTAATTTTCCTGCAGAAATCGCCCCTCCTTACTGCATGGATTAAGTTTAACCAATAAACATTGATGTGTAGCTGACAACTGAATTACTAATTATGTGCTAAAAATGTCAATCGCTAATACTACTATGCTGTAAACACTTCAAATATTATCATCGTACATTTTTCAGCTTTCTATAAATTGCATTATCGTTTCATAAACTACTTTATGCTTCAAAGATGATTTACCTACAAAGGACAAAAAAATTAATAAAAAAGTTTAAAAAAAAAACAAAGTATAGGCAAACTACAAAGGAGATTACGTTTTTACAAGTGGGAGTAAAACCATAATAAAAAATAATAAACCTCACGTTTGAGGGTGGCTTTTTACATTTTAAATGGTGTAGTTTATATACTGTCTTTTCTTGCACAGATCATCATCATTTAAAAACATAAAAAGAGAAACCATTGACAAAATGAACAGGAGTAGCATTTTTCACAGCTAAAAGGAATTGTGAGAACTGATAACACCCCCTCCAAAATATGGGTTTACCTTTAAAATCGGCTTATTTTTTACAGTGTTTTTTCTTATCCCCAAATCCAGCATATACACATTTAAAAGAATATAAAAGTGGAATCTCTTAGACGTTTTAAAAGGGAGTCACCTTTTCACAACTGAAGGGAAATCATGAAAATATGACACTGTCCTCCAGAACAGTTTTTTTCTTTACCCTGAAGACGTTTATTTTTCACAGTGTCTTTTCCATATTCCCAAAATGAAGCAGATTATGCAGTAAGAGCATACAGAAAATGTAACGTCTCACTAAAAAAAGGAATCACATTTTACATCTGAAAGGTGGAGTACGTTGAGAGCATGCGCTGATAGCACGCTGCCACACCCATCACTCGACGAACCACCTGGATTGGGACCCGAGTGCAGCAAGTGACACATCAGCAGCACCACACTGGAACAGTGTGAGTTTTTTTCTGGGGGGCGCTTTTTAATGAACTCCAATCAGTTGTGAAAATGCAGTTCCCTCTTGCATTTTGGGTGAAATTCTACTATTCTCATCTGCTTCATTTGTAGAATCAGAAAAAGACACTGTGACGATTACATCTCTTTAAAACATAAACACATGATTTGGAAGAGAAAACCATATTTTTACATTCCCTGTTTAGCTGTGAAAATGTTTTTTTAACTTTTATCCATTTTCAAAATGACATTGCTTTTGCTTTAATTTACTCTTTCTATGTATTTATTTTAATGATCCCATTCATTTATGAAAATGTGATTCTCTCTTGCTTTTGAATGCTAATGTTTCATTTGAAAAATAAGAAAAAGACACAGTGACAAATGTAGCTCTTTAAAGCATAAAAACATGATTTGGAAGGGGAGTTGTTTTTTTTCACAATCCATTTGTGAAAATGTGATTCTATGTGAAATGTTGTGATACATTCCACTTTTGTATGCTATTAAATGCTGATACACTTCATTTGGGGACAAGTAAATACGTTGTAAAAATAAACCTCATTCAAAGTTTAAAAACTTAATATTTTGGGAGGTCATATTTTCATAATGCCCTTCTATTGTGAAAATTCAAGTCCCTCCTGCATTGTGGGAGAAATTTCACATTTGTGTGCTGTTAAATACTGATCTGCTTCATTTGGAGCAGAAGAAAAACACAATGTGACAAATACCCCTATTTGCATATGACCAATGGTACCATTTTTATTTATAATTTTTAAGTGCATATCAATGCACGCATCAGAAAACATCTGCTAATATGATCAGCTAAACTGTATATCAATATTTTCTGAGTCATTTAAGTACTGCACGATTAATGTCAAGTTAAGTTTATTCTACACAGTTGTTCAACATTATTAAACAAATATCAATATCCTGTTAATAATATACAAGTTTATCATTTTAAGGTTTTCTTTTTAACAATATGCATTTGGGTACCAAAATGAAGTACACAATACTATAAGATAACAATATAATTCTGAAAACACTACTGTGTAATACTTGTTCATTATAGAAGTATTAAGTGCTCTCTAGACACTGACATGTTTCATGCTAGAGAAAACAAAACAACTCCTGCAGAGTTACAGTAGCTCAGGTTATTGTTAATCCATCCATCCATGCAAAATGTGCACATCTTGGACCTGCCTTTTTTTTAGAAAGCATTTGAACATATTTATAAATAATATTTATTAATACTTCTGTCTGTACAACCATGTTTTCAGATATGAATGTTCAAAGTTCTGCGGTGGGCTGGCACCCTGCCCGGGGTTTATTTCCTGCCTTGTGCCCTGTGTTGGCTGGGATTGGCTCCAGAAGACCCCCGTGACCCTGTAGTTAGGATATAGCGGGTTGGATAATGGATGGATGGATGGATGCTCAAAGTTTAAATATTAAAGAGAAAGAGTTTTACATTTTACTCTTGCATCATTCAACATTTAACTTAAAACACTGTTGCTGTTCCATACTAAAGGAGTAGCCAGTTATTATTATTTTTATTATTATTGTTGTTGATAAATAAGTAAACATTTATTATGAAAGAGACGTGCAAGTGTAAAGTCTGAAGACAGAGACAATGCAAGACATATTAAATATACTTTAAAATAAATATGGCTTTGTGTTCAATAGAACATAAGTAATTTTAAAAATCAAAGGGAAACGTTTGATCAATAAAAGTTACCAGGGTCTCTATTTTAATTACTTGATTTAACAGTAACTTCCAGATTTGTCCCCTTATGTGAAAAGAGTGCTTCCAGTTTTTGATCAAGAATACACTTTCCATCAATTTGTATTGGTGACCTTAAGCATATCATTCATTATTTGAATGAAACTACTTCTATGGAGTTGCATTAATGGCTTTTAAAAATTTTAAAGACCTGTATTAGACCCCAATGCATAGTCTTTGTAGTATAGTCTGTATAGAAGGCTTTTAATGTTCAGTTTCCTTAAAATATCAAAGTACAAAGTGGCCCATCCAGTGATGCACTTGTTTGCCAAGGACAAAGCTTGCACATGTCAGACAATTTTAATTTCAGTGCTAACCGTAGTGTCTTTGACCATTACTCTTATCAAAGCTAAAAGATGTGGTGTAAATTGTATTTGATTGGCAATAACTCAAGTGATTTGCTTTTCAATAAAGAAGAGATGTGCATTTTTATGCATTGTGCATTATGCATCATACAGTGTCACAAATCTAAACCAATCCAACACCTTGTGAATGTGATGCTCAAAGTAGTGGCGGTGATTTTGAACTACAAAGACCAGAGGTTCTCTCATTAACCTGCTCCCAGAGTCAGCAAACGTGCCATGAGAAAATAGCTGCAGCGTTTTCCCACTTTGTATAACCATTGAGCACAATGCTTATCTAAACGCTATTTGCTGTTGTTATGTCATATACTGATACAATAGTTAAAATGACTGAAAGATATCATAGCAGACAGAAGCATTTCTCAAACGTGTGAAACCCAGTAGGTGTGACTCTTCTGTTTTTGACAATTTTAGACCAATGTCAAACATTCTATTTTTGACAAGTTCTAGTCAGGTTTAAGAGCAAATCATAGTACAGAAACTGCACTGTTTAAAGTGGTAAATGACTTGCAGGTTAATACGGACAGAGGACGTTTATCTGTTCTTGTTCTCTTAGACGTAAGTGCAGCATTTGACTCCATTGATCACACTATTGTTATAAATCGCCTTAGTCAATGGGTGGACCTCTCTGGCAATGTCTTAAATTGGTTTCAGTCTTACTTAAGAGGTAGAAAATTCTTTTTTAGTAGTGGCAATTATACCTTGGAGACCTGTGATATTTGATATGGAGTAACACAAGGATCTGTTCTAGGTCCAATACTCTTTTTAATCAACATGCTTCCATTACGTCAGATTATCTCAAAGCACAAGATGAGCTACCACAGCTATGCAGCTGACACACAGCTGTATTTATCCGTAGCGCCTGATGACCCTGATGCTCTTGACTCTCGCCCTGTGTCTTACTTGTATTTGCGAATGGATAAGCAGTAACTTTCTCAAACTAAATAAGGAGAAAATAGAAATCTTAGTGATCAGCAAAAATGGACATAATGAGAGCATTAGAAATAAACGTGATCCATACGCTTAAAAATCAAGTCGGAGGCAAAGAATTTAGGGGTAACTATTGACTCTGACCTAAATTTTAAATCACACATTAATCAGATTACCAGGATGACATTTTTTCACTCAAGGAATATAGCTAAAGTTAGACCTCTTAAAACTTTACAAGGCAGTGAAAAAATAGTTCACACTTTTGTTTTCAGTCAACTAGATTACTGTAATGCACTCCTAACAGGACTACTTAAGATTGTTACAGTTAGTACAGAATGCAGCAGCCAGAATATTAACTAGAAAAAGAAAATCTGAGCACATTTCACCAGTCTTAGCATTGTTACATTGGATACCTGTGTCATTTAGAATTGACTTTAAAATACTTCTAATGGTTTATAAAGCCTTAAATTTTCTTGCCCCATCCTATATTTTGGAATGTTTCCCCCCTTATACTCCAAGTCGTAACCTCGGATCTTCAGATGAAGGTCTGCTTATAATTCCAAGAGCCAACCTGAAAAGAAGTGGTGAGGCAGCTTTTTGCTGTTATGCACCTAAAATTTGGAATACTTTACCAATAGAAATTTGTCAGGCTAATACTGTAGAACAATTTCAAAAACTTCTAAAAACTCATTATTTTAAAATGGCTTTTTTGTAATTACATTTTAGTTGTATCCCTATTGATGAATTACATTTTTCTTTGGGATTTTTGAATTATTATTTTCCTCTGGGTTCTGCAATTCCGTACTAATCTGTACCATTCTCTGCTGTCTTTTTCAGTTCTTCTGTGGTGGCGATCTGCACCACCACTACCTTGATCAAGGTACCATGTTGCCCCCTGTGTTTATGGATTGAATGGTGGGTGTCCCAGATGTCCACATAACCACCATCACCTTCAATTTTTTCCATGTGAAGCCCAAAAACCATAAGGAGTGATTTAGAAAATCTATTCTACATTGAATGCCAAGTGGGAGCTGGGTGGTCTTTTGGCCTTGGAACCCCTACAGAATTTTTTTTTCCTCCAGCCTAACTGGAGTGTTTTTTGTTTTTTTCTGTCCTCCTCGCCATTTGACCATAATTTTTTCTTTGTTAAATACTGTATAATATTATTTCCGAATCTTGTTTGTTTTGTTTTATATTAACTTTATTTTAATTAATTTTGTAAAGCACTTTGAACAACATTGTTTTTATAAAAATGTTCTATAGAAATAAATGTTATTGTTGTTGTGGTAGTCTACATCGTGTGTGTGTCTGTCTGTGTCCATCATTACAGCACTCATTACAATGTGCAAATTAATTATTACGCTTCAGTTACCTTGTGGTACTGAGCCCCTGAAGAAATAACAGCAATTTTAGCTTTTTATTTCCCCTCAGTGTCAAATCTTTTGTTCTCTCCCTGAAACCACAGGCATCAGTTGAAAGCGCACAGACTGGAGAAATCGGAGGGTGGGGCAGCCTTTGTGGCACAGGATTTCACCTCAATTCACTATACACTTTTTAGCAGGTTGTCCCTAGACGGGCATTTTTGTTTCATTGAATCGTGTCTGGTCCTGTGAATCTAATTTACCCTATGTCTAACTGCACTTTAAGGTCTATTGAAATCATCCATCTCACCACAACAAACAAAACAATAACTTAGGTTGAGGGTCCAATCATTGTCTCAATTTGCTTCTCCCATTATCGTCTCGTAATTATTAAGTCAAGTATTTGGATAAAAACAATTACATTTACTAAAGACTTCCATCATGGTTTTGAACAAGTCATTTTTAGAAAGATAGTTACTTATTCTAATCAAAAGAGTCCCAATAACTCACCTTTTTTAGCTGTAGTGATTTGTTATTTAATATATGCGCCACCAACACCTACTCAAAGCATCATGATACTCCAACAATGATGGATGGATTAAAAGCCAGAAGTCTACGTGACCATCATCATCATCAAGTCCTTCCGTGACAAACCTAAATCCAATGAGGACTGTTTCATTTATGTTAAGGTAGAATGCTCAGAGAGGACTGGGCAGTCTAATGGTCTGGAATCCCTACAGATTTTATTTTTTTCTCAAGCTGTCTGGAGTTTTTTTTTTGTTTTTTCTGTCCACCCTGGCCATTGGACCTTACTTATTCTATGTTAATTAATGTTGACTTATTTTATTTTCTTACTGTGTCGTTTATTTTTCTACTCTTCATTATGTAAAGCACCTTGAGCTACTTTTTGTATGAAAATGTGCTATATAAATAAATGTTGTTGTTGTTGTTTAATATATGTGTCACTGCAATGAAATCTGATTTACCTATTTAGATTATACTCATAATCTTTTGGGAAACATGTTGACGTGTCTCCCTATGAAATTTTAAATGGTGTATGTTAATTTTTATATAGAACATTTCTTTTTTCTCCTGAAAATTTACATCTTTTCCATTAATATACAGGATTGTGTATGGCCCTTGATAATTCTCTTCTAGCTTTCTTCCCTTGAGCTACTGTTATCTTTTGCTCTGATGAAGTGCCTTGTGACCCAGCTTAAATGCTGGAGAAGACACATTTTTCTTTAGTTCTGTTTCTTTCGTGTGTTTTTCTAGTATTTCTTACACAATAAATAGTAAAGTGTCATGTAGTGAAAGGCTTTTTTCATATCAGATCCACATCACTGAACTGTATATAAAATAATGGTAATATAAGGTTAAGAAGGACACAATCTTACTGTATCATCATACTTAAAAATACAGAAATGAACAAAAGGCTCATTTGTGCAGTTTTTGCATTATGCTTAAAACGTAAAAAATGCGTTAGACAGATACATTTGACTATATTCACAAATATTTATGTCTGTCACAACACAACAACAAGTTTGAAATATATGACAGTTTGACAATGCGGGTTCTGCTCCATGCTCCCATCCAGCTTCTGGGAGCCCTCGAACCCGATACCGTCAGTAATGTCACTGATGAGCTGGACAGTGAGGCACAACAATGAAGCCAGGGGATGATGCAAAAAGTGCAAAGTGCTTTTATTAAAAACAACAAAATCAAAAGCAGTGTCAAAATAAATAGTACAGTGTCTGAAAATTTTTAAATAAGTAATCCAATAAAAACAGGTGAACTGTGGAGGTTAAACACAATAAACCCTTTAAAAACGAGGTTAAAATAATGGCTGGAAGCCGTTCTTTTAAAAACAAAGCCTGGTGACTTCTTTCTACTGGTGACTCCCCTGCTTCTCCCGTCCAGGCTATGCACCAGGGGAGTCCCCCCACCTGCAGCTGACCTTCTCTCTGCTACCTTCTTCTGGTCTGTTCACCTCACCAATCTCTGGCTCTGGTGGGCTTCACCAGACCGTGACATCAGCTCCCCCAGCGACCAGGGCACTCACGCTGGGGGGTTCATTTCCCAAGTCCTGACTCCCGCTACCTTCTCAGCCTTATGAGGCGAGCCATCCTCCTTCTGGTCACACCTGCTCCTCACTAATGCTCAATGGGAGCGACCACTACTGACTGCTCCCGGGGTGCTGGCCAAACACCCAGGCTCACTGCTCAGCTGCGTTTGTTCTCTACAACAAGCACCTTCGCTCATTCACGCACAGGCTTTCTGCTCCCTGCCTTCTCTCCTTCTTAACCGCCATCCGTCTTTTCTTTCTCTCCCCTAGCCGCCTCGCGCTTATATTATTTATCAGGGGGACGTGATCAGGTGGGGCAATTAGCAACTCCCTGCATCAATTACAGATGTGGACGACTCCTCACCTGTGCACTTAAGTGAGAGCTGCCTGCATCACGAATTCACCCGGGAACCTGCTCCGGCCACACTACCACGCCCCCTCTCTAAGCCGCGAGTGCGGCGACTATTTATTTAAAAAGTGGCCATTTTGACTTGAGCTGTGGACCCGCTACACCACACAGTTTAAAAAAATGGTTACTGCAATCTCATTTTAAATTAAACTAAACCATTTTCAAAATATTATATTTCTTTTATTAAATATATTCTTGAAATTCAAGAAGTACTTCAAATTTTCCTGGAATCTCTATAGGACTGCGTATTACTTGTCCAAACATAACAAAATATGGGCTGATTTATGATGAATCCAAATATTGATCCCAGTCTTTAACCTTGTTGTTCACAAGCACTGTAAGGGCAGGGTCAGGGGCATATTTATATAATAAATGTTTCAGTTCCATCTATCTGTGGCTGTCATTTCCTTTATGATAAAGTAGGTGGTTAATTTTTTTTTAAATCTTTAAAATTTTAATTACTTTTTTGTTTTTTAAATTTAAAGTCTTGTAACACGTATTAGGTTCTTTGATGGCTACACACACTATGAGAAAAGGTTGAAAAAAATTATTAGACAGAGGAATTTTTTTTCTAAATAAATGAGAAACAACTATAAAGACATGTTGCAATTATGCCAACAACTGACAATTCAGCCCAACATAGCTTATCAATCTCTATTTACCTAAATCTCACAAAAAAATCAAGTAGACTTTTGAATTATACTCTACCCCAAAAGCAATCAACTACTTTTTAATACATTTTTACAAAGTCCACAAGCTCACTGTGACTTAAAAGCTTGTATTGCTACATGGTATTAGAAATAGTTGAAGGCCAAGATTACAAGCAACGAAACCACAATTATGCTGAACACTGAAAACATATTTTAAACTTTTCATCTACATTAGAAAGCCATCAAAATCTGCTCTGCTGTGGCTGATTGTTTGTTGTCTTAAATATGAAGTAAAAATATTTTATTTGTCAATTTAAAGTATTGTAAGTGTGCCTCCATGAAAAACATATGTATCCTCATTTCAAACTCAGAAATGAAACAAAGGGCAGTTGTTTGAAGAGTCTTCACATTGTTAGATTTCATGTGAAACTAACCATTTCTACACAAGCCATGCTGCATGGGCATGTTGGCATGTTGTAGTTCTTCTAACTAAGAAAACAGTCTGTTTTAGCATATAATAATCTACAATTCAGCAATACTGAACTGGACTATATCATTTCATCTATGTTTGTTTTGTATTTATCTATGGAAAGCTGGATTTGTCTTCTCCAAAGGGCCATTTGTGAGGGAGTGATGAGTGATAGGGTGTAGAAAGAGGCCTATTTATTCCTAAGAACTGGCTAAAAATTCATTGATCTGTACAGAAATGAAGGCCACAAAATCTTTTAGTTTAGCATTAATACTTGATATATTATTTCAGTTTTATGTTGACTGAAATGCAGATCAAAAGTGTTTCCAGTTATTGCTATAGACCTACAAAGAAACATTGTTTAACTGTACGATAAAATTACTAGTTCTTTTGTCCATTACCACATTCACAAATTCTTTGCCTTAATCAATACAAATTTATTTCTGGCAATAAAAAATATTCATGATATATTCAAAAACCTCAGCAGCAGAGTTGGTTTCAATGGGATGCCTTTAACCCACTTAGCGTAATAATCAATTATTATAGAACTGTATTTGTGGCCTCTATTGGGTTTGGTAAGTTTTCCAATGAGATCCATATCAGTGAGGTTTCATAGTTCTTGCATCTGATTCATTAAAAGCAAACTTTAATATGCAGTATAGACAATATGGAAATAAATAATCATCATGAACAAATGTATATCATCTTAACATTCTACTAAACACAAAGACCATTTATTGACACCTAATGTCAAGCTTGAACTTAAATTTCATATTGTGAAATGTTTCATGATTCATGAAGTCATAATAAAACAAATTCAATAACTTCATGAAAAAATATTTTTAATGCTATTGTATTCAGCCTGGAGCCCTAAATATTCAACTCATTCATGCATGAAAAGCAAGTCTATAGGATAATTGATTAAACAAAACAACTGGAAATTTGAAATTGGTATACATTGTGGTCTAAGAACAATATCCTTAAAACGTGTACTGTAATTACAGCATCTATAGCAAAATTTGAGTAAAATTCTAATACACAAGCATTCAGTTAATCTCACAATCAGAAATTATTACCATTGTTGAACAATATACTGTACAAGTGAATGCTTTGACTATAATGGGCTTCTTTGACAATGTGGGCATTTCAGTACCTTAAATAAAAAGTTACGTTTTCTTTTTTCTTCCTGAAAGGGTAGTAATCATCCATTGATTTTCTTCGATTACTCAGCTACCGTAAAAACACTCACATTGTTCCAGTGGTGCTGAGGTGTCACCCGTTGCAAGGCTGCACTCGGGTATCAATCTGGATGGTTCGTCGTGTGATGGGTGCGGCAACGCGCTGTTAAATCAGCGCATGCTCCAACTGAACATTCCTGACGAGTAATATTGATTGTGTTAGTTCTCCCACAGTGAGCTCTATTTAGGCTTGTGTGGAACTACTGAAGTACTCGTCAGCTTCGCTCTGTCGCTCTGTCACTCCACAAGTTTCACAAATGCCCCGCTTACTCTTCTCAAATGATTGAGATTTTCACCTTAAAAACAGCATAAGATACGTGAGAGGATTATAAAAGTATTTATAGCATCGTATTCGTACATTTACTACAAGCAAACATGGTGAAGGTAATTGACTACAGAAATACGTGTATTTTATCGCACCTAACATGGCATTTTTTATCTTAAAACACAGAAAATACACAATCTAATGAACTGACATCTTTATAAAATCAGTTTTTCATGATACTAAAATTATCTTTAAAATCAAAGTTTGTAATTCTTGTGCAAGTTTGGCAATTTGGAAATGACATCAAATCAGTACGTCTGAAATCTGCATTCTTTGGTTTTTTTTTCCAACGCGTTATTTTTAGCATTTGAAAAATCACCGTAAAACAATTTGGTTAGCAGAGAAATGTCTAAAAGAAAGAAATTCGAATACTGATTGGAATATAAAATATTACCAACTCCTTTTGCGTTAAATGTAAAAAGAGTCAGTTAAAAAAAACATCATTCAGAATGCTGTACTTGTACAAAGCAGTGGCGTAGCGTGGGTGTCAGCCGCCCGGGGCGGAGGAAAATTTCGCCGCCCACTTATTTAGGTATTTTAATTTAAAAGACTAAAATATAAAGTAATTCTTTGCCGAACCCTAAAAGTGCCGCCCGGGGCGGGCCGCCAATGCCGCCCCCACTACGCTACGCCACTGGTACAGTCATACCTCGTCCAAAAATCGAGTAATTGTGTGAACGCGCACGCACGCACGCACGCGAGCAAAACACGTATCAATTCTGTTTTTACAACACTATGCTGCTCTCCCATCTGTAAGCACTAAACTCAAAAACATTTTTGAATAGCCCGTAAGCCTATTTGCGATGGTTAAACATTATATTATAAATCATACTTGCAATGTTAAAAGGCGCACGTTGTCTTCCGTAGTTACATTAAGAAATAAACATACTGATGTGGGTGAACGGAAGCGATGCTAAAATAAAAATAGCTGAAAAAATGTAAATTATTGTTTTCTGTATTTTAAATGATGAATAAAGGCGTTATGCGTGTTATATTTTTGTATTATCCAGTATGGCGCAAGAAAATCGTGGACTAATATAAGATAAATAGAAAAGATTATTGATGTAAAAATAAAGAATGACGTGAGCTTTAATCTCAGGCAGCTAGCTCCCTGGCTCGTTTTAGCCTCCTCCGTGTGATACGCCGACCACCGATGCTTGAAGTAAAACAGCCCCAGTAGCCACCAGTCCACCTCACACCCCCCTCAAGTATTGAAGTTGCTGGATATCCTGCACGTTCTTGGGATATGAGAGATAAGCAGCAATCGATCAATACAGTTTATTAATATAATAAAACAAGCTTATGCCTAAAGAATTACAAAGTGTTAAATGTTAAAATTAAAAGAGTAAGGAATAACATAAAGAAGCAAATAACCCCTTCAATCTATTTTACTGAGAAAAGCTGCTGCGGCGCAAAGGATTCTGGTAGATGTAGTTTATAGAGAACAGACACAAAATCTCATAAAACTAAAGATGTTAATAATGCATTCAGTCACACAAGCGACAGTACATTAAGGCACCCTCTCAGTGCGGCTCTTCTCTGATAAATACAAAGCACACTGGAGCCCGAAGGACCGCAACGGAAGTACCACCAATCACCACGGAGACCGCTAATAACAAAGGTACATGTCTGTGAAGACCTTTGGGGCTGTAAAATGAAATTCAAAAAGTGAAACTCCCCGTCTTGTTTTACTGGCAGCGAACTGTGAAATGTTAATCGGTGCGTATTAGTATTTTCTTTATTCCTAATTATGTGAATTCTGTTTGGTTGCCCTGCGACGAAGTTGGCAACCTGGTCAAGGTTCGTTCTTGCAGTGCACCACATTTAGAAAAAAAAAACAAAGTTACATTTCTATAGTCCGTAAAACTTTTCCAAATGACTAGAATGGAACTAAATGGTAGTTCACATTAACGAGTACACAGAATTAAACGTGTGGATCAGTTTCTAGAACTATAGGGTGATCCTGATCTAATTATGCAATTTTCATTACGCTGTAACAACGTGCAACGCAGGATGTTGGAGGAATTTGGACCACCTGCACTGCATAGGAACACGATCTCCCAAATCAACGAAATGTTTGACCGGACTGGTAGCGCCAATCACCCGAAATTGTATGGTTTTCCTGCATTGCATTAAGAGTTGCATAATTAGATCTGGACCACCCTGCCTGAAAATTTGTAGACCTAGTAGAAATTTTATCATAAGTGGAATGTATGCTTAGTAAAACTCAAATTCTCCTGAACTGATTCGGAATCAATATTTTTATAGCATGCAAAGACTGTAATCACATCTTGATGTCTTCATGATTTCTTTATTTGTTTCATGCTACGAAAACATAGAGGGACGCACACTCTCTCACACACACGCACATACACACAAAGACGGGCGTAGCATTTGGAACGATAAACGGATCTTGAATTGTGCTTTGATGTCTCAGTATACATGTGATGTACCTTATATAGGACAATCACTGTTGAAATGGATTTCTTATTGACGTTGGTGTTGAGCGCTGGACTTAATTTCATTCATTTTAAACGTAAGTCTTCAGAATGTAGTGTTAATTGTATATTTCAAGGAAATGTGCTTTACTTATAATTATAATGTGATTTATGAACACAATAAAATAAAAAAAGGCAAATCTGTTGAAAACGTCAAGTCAGACGTTTGGTTGTACTGCAGCAACTTCTTTATTATATAAAGAGAAAGTAAAAAAGAAACAAAGTGTGCACGTGGTGTAACATTCAGGTGCGTTCAGAGACCTAGCTGATTTGAAATTTGGAGCGTTTTTCAGTTTTCTAGTTCAGTTTTTTGTTTTATTTTTTCCACAATTTTGTTTATTGGCATATATTTGTAACAGTTATAGCAGAATGTAATTACATGTACTAGAAGTATACATAAAATGTTTTAATACCATTTTACAATTTTATGAAGCTGAAATTTAATAAACGGAAGATTCCAACTGAAGTGTTGAAAAAATTCATGTGCTATTGTTAGTTTTTGGATGTGGAGATTCTATGGCCAATTGTAGTTCAAATATCTTAAACATATAAATCTTTTAATAGAAGTACCCGATGGAAATTTAAAATCTATGCAGAAGTTTCAAGTTAAAGTTGTTGGCTGGATGCATACATGACAGATTGCAGATCAATGTAGTGCTTTCACCGTAAGTTACAGTGTTGGAGACATACTTAATCATTATAATCTTTAGACAATGTAGTGTTGAGGGTTTTTTTTGTGTACCGGAAATAATGAGTTCAGTTTTAGTCACTGTAGTGTAAAGTGTCAATGAGCCAGGTTTCATGCATATCAAGAGGAGTTAAGTTGCTTTTATTTTTTTTTTTCTTTACTTTTATTGACATTAACATCATTTCACTTACATCGATTACAAGAAGCAACAACAGAGGTTCATATAAGATGCTGCATAGCCGTGCAGGGTGGGGTGGAGGAGGAGGAAGACAGGCTTTTAGTATTTAATGAGTCCCTTCTTCATCCTGGCATAGAATGGAACTGTACTTACCTTGTATGGTGATGAATATATAAACATTATTATTACTACACTATTGAATACAAATTCAGACATGAGCATCAGTAGGAACCAAATTTTATTCTATAACATTTCAGTAATTATTTATAGCCCTGAAGCTGATCTTTCTGATGAACAAAAAGGTCATTATGATAGCAATTGACAAGAAGAATTCACAATTAATTACAGAATTATGGTATTTGGCGGTTTCTCTAGAGTGCCTCTTTCTTTTGCATGATTTGGCTCTAAAATTATAACAGACAAATTTTGTTTCATCCAGCCGTTTTAGCTCTAGATCATTCTCCAGAAGCAGTGACACACACCCATCATAGAGATATCAATGTTTTTGGTATCAGGGGACCCTAAAACGTTGAGATCTTTCGAAAACCAGAGATTAAAATTTTTGACGAATCTAAAACTTTCGCTCGTCTCCCATAGATGATAGATTATGGTGGGGAGGGAGCAAATCAATAAAGAATATCACTATTAGCAAAGTGAATACATAAATACACATCCAACTTTCCTTATATGGTAATAGTCAGTCAACCTGCCCACAATCTAACCCCACCCCATTCTGTGTACTGCAGCAAGGTGCACTTGGCACGGTGGCGCAGTGGGTAGCGCTGCTGCCGCGCAGTTAGGAGACCCGGGTTCGCTTCCCGGGTCCTCCCTGCATTGAACTTGCATGTTCTCCCCATGTCTGCGTGGGTTTCCTCCGGGTTCTCCGGTTTCCTCCCACAGTCCAAAGACATGCAGGTTAGGTGCATTAGTGATTCTAAATTGTCCCTAGTGTGTGTATGCACGCCCTGCGGTGGGCTGGCCCCCTGCCCAGGGTTTGTTTCCTGCCTTGCGCCCTGTGTTGGCTGGGATTGGCTCCAGCAGACTCCCGTGACCCTGTAGGTAGGATATAGCGGGTTGGATAATGGATGGATGGAATGTATTGTACAAGCTGAAGTAACTGCTCTCAGGGTAAAATTGAAACAGTGAAGAAATTTGTAGTTGAAGCCACACAGAATGTTTCAATGTTTAACACAGACAAGTGTGCAAATTTGTCAGCACTTCTCAAAGAGAGATTTTGAAAATGAGTGTGCTGTATTAAAGATATCTCAATGAAAATGGAACTGTCTTGACACATTTCCTCAAAGAATAAGTTGAAATTTTCAGTAAAAACAGTCCCTGGGAGATGCTTTGATCCATGCATCCAGACAGACAAGCAAGAGATTTTTGTTAATTTAAATCAAACAAGGGAAACTTATAGAAACATAAAGATATTATTTATGGCAATATTATGGCACCATTTAGATTAAGCATCTCTATAAGTCATTTTAGAAACTGAAAACTCAAAGATATTCTCCTCATATTTATACAGTACTTGACTCTTCTTGGAATCTAGTTAATGTTATTTTAAGTTACCTGAATACCCTTTCTTGATGCTGTCTCTTTATCAAGCCCTCTCAACCTACCACATTTAGACCCATGGCTTTGGAGGCCTGGTAGTTTCTTGGTTTTGTGACCAAGTTACACTACTAATTCTTCCTATCTTTACAAACTAGCAGTTTTAGAATACCATCCATGGTCTGCTAATGAATAGAAGTATGTTTATTTTGTGCTGCCACTAAGATATATACATAGAAAATACCTTATTTTGCTTGAGTCTGCATTACAGTGAACAGTTACAGTATATATTTTCTGGAAATCAGTCTCATACTTAAAAAGCAGAGTTTATCATCTGACTTTGGTGTATACCTATTTTAAGTATTGTACCATTGTTCTGTCTCAGTATATATGTACTGTATATTTTTTGTCTTTCTAGTGACACAAACCCCCAAGAGGATCCAGGAAATATAGGAATCAAACATTTTAAAGATGTCTACAGGCAAGTGACACATGAAAATTATTTTCTGCGATGGACTGGTACCTTGACATTGTTTCTGCAAACAGTATAGGTGCTGGCTCCATGTAATCCTGAACAGGATTAAATGGGTTTAATAATAGAAGGATGAATGAAAAGTTTTTTTGCTGATCTTGGACATGCTAAAATATTAAATAATATATGCATCAAGAGAAAGTGTGAATTCCCCACCAAAAGTATGACATTATCACAAGCAAAATTTTATGAGATTTTATTTTTGAGAAAGAAACAGGTATTGATATTGAAAAGCAGTTTTGGTTGAATATGCTGTATTTCAGATACATCCTTTGGTATATATAATTCTTAAAGAAAGAGACCTTATATTATATTTCTATAATTTTTGTAATTAAAAGGACGTATCATTGCCCAAAATAATAAGAACAGGGTATCTCTTGCTAGCAACTACATCAGATCAAGATAAAACAAGATCATTTCACGATTGGAAATTCATTTATTATGACCACTTTAAAGTATGAAAAATTGAGTTTGTTCATCACAGTTTTTAGCATTATTGCCTCACAGCTTCAGAGACCTGGGTTTCGTTCCTTATGTGGTCACTGCCTTTGTAGAGTTGGTACATTCTACGACATTCTTTGTGGATTTTCTTTGGGTACTTCAGGGTACTTTCACATGACATGTTTGACCCTCCAGTTTTAGGAAATATGAATGCACCTTCAGTTATATATCTTCAGATGTTTTAAATGAATATTTACAAAATGCTATTCATTTACAGGATTCTTTTCCTTAGTTTTAGGTACATCCTTTACAGGCACTAACATTTAAAAGGCTTAGAAGTTACATATACGTTTTTGGTGTTTTTGCATGTGTGTATTTTTTTAGCTAAAAATTCAGATGTTGTTTTTTATAGCTGGACATTGCTGATGAAAATGTGACTCTAAACATGGCTGTTTTGTTTTCATAGGTCGAAAAAAAGTGCCCACCGTGAGAGTTAAACAGTGGAACAAATCTAGTACAAAACATACAGCTTGTAGTTTCAGACATTCAAATCCACTTTGTCATACGGCTGAAAGTGGTCCAACCCAGCGTATTATGTCAGCGTGCCTTCACCAGATCAAGGAACTGAGCAACAAAATATGTGATCTACACCAGACACTGAATGTCGCCAGCTCAGAAAATAATCTCCTAAAGCGTCTGCATGGCCGTCATACTCAAGCCCTCCGTAAATTTGAAGATAGCAAAAGTTGCCTGTCTCAGCTGATCCTCAAGCACAACTCTGAAGTGAAAAACCTAAAGGATCTGCTTTCTAGATCACAGGCACACAACCGAGTCATTTCCCAAAAGCTGAAAGCCACCGAAGCTGAGCTGATGGGCATAAGGGACTCTCTTCGGGGGCTGCAAAAGTTGTCTGATGACAGGAAGCTAGAAGGAAGGGAACAACTTCTACATAAGTTAGCAATTATTACAGGGAAGGCGGACATGAAGGAGAAGAAAATCAAGGTAATATGGCAATGTGGCCTACCTGTTTTGTTCAAATAACCTTATATTCACAGACAAACATATTCACTTTATTTCATGTGCATCTAATGAATACTGTTTACACTTACTTTGCACTATGCCTTTAATTAACAGAAATGCTCAGGATCACGTATGAAGACAGTGGTAGTGGTTAAGAAACAACCTATTGCTTAGTTATTAGTTATTATTAGAGACCAACAACATATTCATGTATTCACAGTGTCTGTTGCACAAAAAGCACAATTTTTGGTTTAATGTATATTGCACTATTCAAGGCAATCCTTCTGAGTACTTTTTGCACGTGCACTCATAGAGTTTCAAAGTTATTATATAGCTGCTGATTTTAAAACATCACAAATATTGATTTAGGACACTGTGCAGCCAACTTATTAGAAACCCAAATGACATGTTAGCAGAAACGTCATTACATTTTGTCTTTTTACTAAGAAATGTCTACGCCAAGTTAAGACAAGTAAAGGAATGCAAAAGTATGTAATTAGGTAAAAAAAATTAAAGACCAGAAACCTCCGCACATTTTCATGGTTCGAAGCTTAAAATTAATTGACACAAGCAGGGTTTCTTTCCTTGCCCCGATTGGTCTCCCTTTCGTGTTATGGGAAACAAAATCTACAAAACAAAATTGGGTATACAGTTGTTTGAGCCAAGCAGGTTGTTATAGTGTATTTTAACAGTTTTTTGCAGTTTTCTTAATTGAAACTAAGTATTCAGCAGTCACTTAATAATCAGTACTAGCATGTCACTAGTTATATAGTGAAGGTACTGTATCTGTACAGTGATTTAACCAAGGCTTTGATAAGTGTAAATATAAATCTGAGAAGTGTATGTCACCAGACATTTCTGATAAAATATTTTCTTTTCCAACAAGCATGTTATAAGTGGAGGAACAATTACAGTATTACATATCATTTACACCTGACAGCTGTGTAAAACCAACATCAGAGAAGAGAAGAAATATGTGACACACATATTGCTAGTGATATCTCCACAGATATAAAATACAAAAATATATTTAATTATTAGGTGGCACAGTGGTTAGAACTGCTGTCTCACAGATCCACAGTCATGGATCCAAATCCTGGCCTGGCCTGGCCTGGCAATATGTATGGTGGCCTTGCATTTTCTCTAGGTTCTCTGATTTTCCTAAAGACATGTATGCTAGTCTTATTGTCAGCTATAAACTAGCCTAGCATGAGTGAACGTGGGCAGCTGCCTGAGTGTGCTTTGTGATGAATAGATTGCCCTTCTAGGTTTGCTTCCTACCTTGTGGCTATACTGTTAAGGCATGTTCCTGATGTTGATTGGGCAGGCCCTATCCATCTTCTAAATCAATCTTCTAAACCTACATGGTCACAGGGGCTAGCCCCAGCAAGCACCACGCACAAGGAAGGAAAAATCCAATGTCAAGTCATGATTCGGAGGAAACCCACGCAGACATGGGAAGAACATGTAAACTCCATGTAAGGAGCACCCAGAATGTGAACCCCAGTGTCCTTAGTGTGAAGCAGCAGCATTACTACTGTGCCACCATGCCACTCATTAAGCAGGATCATTAATGAATTAATGTTTATGGTGTAGACCATAACAAAATCTTTCCATACAAGATCTGCCCATACAAATTGTATACTTCAGCCAAAATTAGCAGGAAATGTCTGCAACTTACACTGTAACACTGTAGGGATATCAAAAAATGTGTACATATTAGGTTCTGTGAAGCCTAACTATCAATTACAAAATTGTATGGAAAGAGGGCTGCCTGGGATTATTTTTCCATCCCAAAGGTCACGTGAAATGACAATTTCCCCTTGGGATTAATACAGTGTACCAAATACTGTACTTAAAAAAAATTCAAGACCAATGGTGAAAGACTTTTTATGAATAATAAATAGAAATGGCATGTGGATTTATCACTTTATACTGGAGATCACAAAACAGCAGTTTGGCATCACTCAACCTGTCCTTTCAAGATGAACTTTAAGGTTACACCTTCAGCAGGGACAGTCATGGCCACTGTTTATTTAAGGAAGCAGAATTGGTCATTCTGGTGAAAATTATTTCAGTCAGATCTGCATATTCAGACTTTTAATAGCTGTAGATGCTTTTAAGGGGAGTTTCACTTCACAGAAATGTTGCAGAAATCTTCCTTCGAGACAATACTCACACAAGTTTGAGAAGGCAGGAAGCAATCACATGACTTGGGTGGACTGTTCTTTCCCATCTGCCCTGCAGCCAGGATCTTGCTCTCTCAGACTTCCACTTTTTTGAAGATGTCAAAGGATAGTATATGTGGGAAAACATCTGGCTGTGGTGAATAGGTTATTGAAGAAGTGCAGATGTCATTTGAAGTGAAGAATTCAGACTTTTATAAGAATAACATATATGCTCTTGTTTAAGTTGAATATGTGAAAAATTAGGGAGTGCAGCTAATGCATTTTAATATCTCAGGGGTATGTTCAAACAACTTTATAATAAATTACCAGCAATAGAAACTGTGGGTTGTCCCCACCTTTATACGGCTGAGGACAGACTCTTCACAATGATGAGCATGTGGTCCCGCGTCTTGAGGAACCACGCACAGCATACACGGAACACAACAGAATATACATGGACATAAAGAACCAAAAGGATCAGTATGGCTAACATAGAATATGAACAAAATAAACATAACAATACCAAAAGAAAATTTTCAATATACACTAAAATTTGCAGTAGATTGCAATGAATTAATCCAAAACAAGCTTGGTGCATAACATAATGTATTTTTCACAGGAAATGGAAACAAATGTGGAAATGTGCAACAGCAAGTTTTCTCATCAACTGGCAGCAGAGAAACGGAAGATGGCAGAAGCTCAAGAACTTATAGCATGTTTTCAAACAGAAATTGATTTAGTGACACAGAAGATAGAGGTAATTTTGAACATGTGAATATGTGGTGGGATGGGTCCTGGCTTCACACTATACCTTCAACCACGTAGGGTTATGCAAAGACCACAGCTTTCAAACCACAAAATCCTTTTTTATCCCGACAAAGGTTAATTAAAAGACTGAGTAAAGTCTAAGCAACCTCAAAATAATAAACATTAGTCAGTCTAAACAGCCCTTCCTTCACAGTTCACCAGATCCTTTATTCTGTGACAGACTAAAGTGCCACCATTTCTCTCACTTCTGTCACCTTTCTTCCTCCATTTTCTGGCCACCCCTGTTTGTGAGCCATTTCACATTCAATCTGAATATACATTGGAGTCAATGAAAGCATCTCAAAAGGTTGTGTAGCCCTCACATGTTGTGCTGACTGTGTTGCCTTCACAGCCAAAGAAACTAGCTGTATGTATAGTAATGCAAACAAAGCAAAAAACCTTTGAGGATGAGAGGAGTGAAAGACCAGAGAGAGTGAAGTGGAATCTATTATTAAAAAAGGTTTAAGGTTAGTCAGTCATTTAGGGCTGAAATAATGTGTGATCCAAGCTTCTTTTGTGGCTGTGCTTTGTAAAGTGTGCTACAGGAAAGCAGTTTTGTATGATTTAGGTGGTCAAAGGAAGCATATCAGAAGAAGTGTATCAAGGAAAAAGAGCATCTTAGGAATAATCCATCTGTAACATGAGGAATTTTATTTATTGACCTGTGGGTGTAATATAGAGAATGTAGGACGAGTGAAATTCAGATTTAATTTCTGATGCTCCTTTTTAAGGTGGACCCTGTAAGGTCTGCTTTTCATATTGTATTTCCTACAGTATGAGAATGGTATCCAGTATCAATGAAGAAAAATGTTTTGAGTGCTTCATTATGAAAGGAAGCTTCAAGCAACAGTGGAGTCTGAGATTCTGTTTAAAAGAATGAGAGCTTTCTGTGTGCCAGGGATGAAAGGAGCTGTAGAGAAGGTAATTCTGAATAAAGGAATTATGAGTCACTTGGCTTGCAATAAACAAGAGGTTTTGCGTCCAGTAAACTGATAGAGAGACTGATGAAAGATACGTGGCTGAAAAGTGTCTGTATCCTTCTTTTCTTATTTTCAGCATAGAAGAAACATCATTTTTCCCTCAATGCATATTGGCTGTTCATATCCTGTCTTCAGGTTGTTTTTCATGGCATTCCTAGATTTACTGGGGCCATCTGGCAACAATGCCCTCTGACAGCCACTGGAGCCTTATCTATGATTTTCACTTTAGATCACCAAGGGCCACATTTATAAATAGTGCGTACAAACAAAAATGTTGTGTAAGAATGTTTCCACATTCAAATCGCGATGTATAAAACCTAAAATTAGCGTAAAGCCACACGCTACAGGGTAGCTCATACCCTGTTGTACGCAAGTTCTGCACTCGGTGTTGCAGACAGGCGGTACCCAGCATCAAAGCAGTGCTACTGTTCCAGTGTGGTTTCCCTTTCTTTTTTTAGATCCACATCCCTGACACGGCTTTATAAATACACTGAAATTAACCACATTATTGTTTATTAGTTTAATGCATCTGATTGTAATTAACCTGTAACAATATAATGGTCCACAGAATGGTCAAACTATTCTAAATACAATAGCTACTTTAGCGTTGTTACTCTCACTGCCCATTCTTCTTCTTCTTCTTCTTTCAGCTGCTCCCGTTAGGGGTTGCCACAGCGGATCATCTTTTTCCATATTACTCTCACTGCACCACTCGGGGTATTTATATCACTGTATCTGAGTGGGAAATCACAGCTGTACAGCAGCTGACCAGAAAGAAAATCATCGGTATACAGCATCAAGCACACGCTGCCTCAGCCATGCTGTCTATTGAACTGCTCTTGTAAGGCGAATGCTTCAGACCCTTTCCTGTACTGTCCTCACAGATCAGAAACAGTTTCATCCCAAGAACTATAAATGCACTCAATCAGTCCATCAAGTGCTCCTTGTAGAATGCTTTGTACTTATAAGTGCAATTACCTCACTGTAAACTTGCGATACAGTTATAATGTTGTACAACCTGAACCACTTTATAAAGCACGTATTTACATATGATGACGATATCCTTTTTAAGATGAAATGCAGCAAAATATGTTTATTATATTATACCGATAGAAAACTTTAACTTCATTTAAATAATCTATAGTATATTATTAATAATTAAATAGGTGGTGACACGGTGCTGCAGTGTTAGCGAGTCGCTGGCGCTCCGTTCACAGATTGTTCTTGCCTCACGCTGTATTCTTGCTGGTGCTGGCGTGACACTGGAAGGATAGATAGATAGAATAATTAAACACGTACTATGAAGATATTTCAGTGTTCCTTAAAAGTTTTGAAGAATCGGTGTACATTTTTTCTTGCCTCCACTTGGCATTTACTGAAATTCTTCTATTTTCCATTGTGCTTTTGCCATTGTCTTTTCACAGAAGGCTGAGCTTAACGTCTTTTTATTTTGATTTGCCTATACAAAGATGTGTAATTCTGGGAGGAGCTTGGGTTAGACAGCAGGCGCGTGCACATGCGTTACTTTTCACGCTGACCGGGATTTATGGAGTGGAAGAACGTGAAAGTTGGCGAGCGCGCAGATTTATACATCTGGATTTTTTTGTGTGTAAGCACATTTCCGCTTTTGTCCTCAAGCCATGTTATAGCGTGAATTCTACGCACAGTGTTATGCATGAGGCCCCTTTACTGGCTCAGTTCTGTTTACTTTTCTCTAGATAAAATGGGGCCTATATTTCACCAATGGCACTGAGCAATCTCACTACCATTAGTAACAAGAACATCACTGTTGTAGAGTATTTAACAGCTATTTAGACAGAAAGAGAGGTGTTAATATATACACGTGAAAGCAAGGGAGCACATCTGTGAACAGTGTTATCACAACATCTCATGTTTTTCAAATTTAAGAAAAACTCTCAACAGGGTGAATTTACACAGAAAGGCTTTACCATTGAAATACAAAAAACAGTAAACAGCCACTAATTTTAAAGGTATTTGCAAGGTGAGCATGTGGGTGACAAATTTGGATTCATACAGCCAGCTGTTTCTATAATTCATTTAATGAGATTTATACACACACATAAGGGTGAATCATATTTTAGCAACACTGGACACAAGGAAGCCACCAAACCTAGACAGACTGGCATTCACAAGTGTACACTCATACACACGCTCAAACTCATACACACTGGCTATTTAACTAACCCACCCGTCTTTGGGATTTAGAAAGAAATAGATGAGTTGGTCTTGACCGTTACGGGAGATGGACGTCTGAAGCAGAGCTCCATTGCAGCGGCTTTATTTTTTCTCTTATTTCTTATTATCCTTTCTTATTATCATTTGAAACTAGAAATGGCCTTGCAGTCCTCCTCACTCCTCACGACCCAGAAGCATTGGATGTAACAGCGGTTGCTACTTCACCTGCAGAGCACGAAAGCCGAAACAATTTCTCCGAACTGAAGCAAATGATCGCAAAATTGGCCACGGCCACGGCCATAAGTGAGCTCAAGAAAGACATTCAAAAAGACATTCAGAAAAATATGAAGAAAGAAATAAATGGCTTGCTCAAGACAATCAAGAAGATAAACAAGAAGCTGCGGCTGGAGCTGCAAGAGATGCAGCAGGAATATAAAGACTTGGAAAAACATATATATAATCGTTTTGATGCAGTCTTTAAAGATATGTTGAGAAAAATTGAGAAACGCATTCAGGAAAATGCATCTAAACTGAGAGAACTTCCCGATCAGCTGGAAGATGTTAAGCAGACATTCACAGCTCGATTTGAAAAAGTGGAACAATTGGCATCTAACACGATGGAAAAGCTACAGCTGTGAATTCCGAATGCAAAAATCTTGGAGACAGACTTGTGGCTCTAGAAGATGGATGCAGAAGGAATGATATTAGAATCAAAGGTCTACCTGAGAACCGTGAAAGTCCAAACACAGTGAAATTCGTAGCTGAACTATTCTCAGAAATAATTGGAGAAGACTTTAAATCATATACCGAGATAGCAGCAGCTTATCGCATACGTGGATCAAATATCTCTAAACCTAGGTCTTTATTTGTCCGCTTCGAGAGATTACAATTTAAACTTCATGTAATGGCACTTCTCAGACACAAACAAGAGATTATATTTGAAAATAACCACATTCGTATTTTCCCTGATTTCTCACCCTCAACAGCTGCTAAACGTGCAGCTTTTTACAATATTAAACAGCAGTTCCGGAAAGCCGATATCAGATACAGCCTCTTGTATCCTGCCAAACTGAAAATGGATATTCAAGGCAAATATCACATCTTCTCCTCCAAGGAGGAAGCAGAAAGGGAGTTAAGAAAGCTGATTTTTAGAAATACAAAAGTGAGTCGCATCCTGTCATGGTATGGCAAGAAAATATTACCTGCTGTCAGATCTGCTTGCAATGATACGGGTACCATAATTATACATCTTTTTTTCTTCTCTGCCACTTTTTGTTTATGTTTTAATTATAATTACATGTGTAAAGGAGTGGCTTCACAACAACTCTGTGACTGTTCTTGAATGGCCCAGCCAGAGCCCTAACTTAAATCCAATTGAGCATCTTTGGAGAGACCTAAAAATGGCTGTCCACCAACGTTTAACATCCAACCTGATACAACTGGAGAGGATCTGCAAGGAGGAATGGCAGAGGATCCCCAAATCCAGGTGTGAAAAACTTGTTGCATCTTTCCCAAGAAGACTCATGGCTGTATTAGCTCAAAAGGGTGCTTCTACTAAATACTGAGCAAAGGGTCTGAATACTTAGGACCATGTGATATTTCAGTTTTTCTTTTTAATAAAACTGCAACAATTTCAAAAATTCTTTTTTTTTTTGTCTGTCAATATGGGGTGCTATGTGTACTAATGAGGAAAAAAATTAATTTAAATGATTTTAGCAAATGGCTGCAATATAACAAAGAGTAAAAAATTGAAGGGGGTCTGAATACTTTCCGTACCCACTGTAGATACTTTTATTGCAGAGGAAATGCATAAACCTCTGGTGCTATCAGAAGTAATAGATGCTATAAAGTCACTTCAGAGCGGGAAAGCAGCAGGTCCTGATGGCTACCCTGTCGAATTTTATAAGAAATCCTCCACTCAGCTAGCTCCCCTCTTATTAGCAACATTTACAGAAGCTAGAAACAATCAAATTCTACCTCAAACTCTTTGCCAAGCATTAATCACCGTCTTTCCTAAACAAGACAAGAACTTATTACAATGTGCATCATACAGACCAATTTCACTTCTGAATAATGATGTTAAGATACTCTCCAAAATCCTAGCTAGAAGGATGGAGAAAGTGCTGCCTTCGGTAATATCACAAGATCAAACTGGATTTATTAAAGGCCGACACTTAGCTTCCAATATCCGACGCCTGTTTAATGTATTATATTCACCTGGAAAGTCAAACACCCCTGAGTTATTATTATCGTTGGATGAAGAAAAAGCATTTGATATGATTGAATGGAACTACCTTTTCATTAAATTACAGAAATTTGGGTTTGGCCCGAATATTTTTGCATGGATCAAACTACTGTATACCAATCCAGAAGCTTCAGTTTGTATTAACAACATTTGCTCAGACTACTTTAAACTAGAACATGGTACCAGACAATGCTCCTAGTCACCACTGCTATTTGCAATCGCCATTGAACCACTGGCAGTCCACTGTTGAAATACTTATCAGATAAAGGGGATTATCAGAGAAGGACTGGAACGGAAAATTTCTCTATATGCAGATGATATGGTTTTGTATATATCAGACCCACAAAATACTGTGCCTGCAGTCTTAACAGTACTTACAGAATTTCAAAAGATCTGCCTGATTTTCCCCAACTCCCACCTTCCTCTATGCTGGAAAAAATATTGCTCAGTTTCGAGGACTCGAGATCCAACAGGACAATGGGAAAAGGATCTCTCACTCAACATATCAGAAAAGGAGTGGAAGGTAGCAATGCAGAGAATTCATTCAAGCTCCATATGCGCAAAGCATACAATTATTCAACTCAAAATTATATATTGAGCACATCTGTTTCGCTTAAAATTATCCAAAATGTTCCCAGGGCAAGATCCAACCTGCAAACGTTGCAATCTGGTTCCAGCCTCACTGGGTCATGTGTTTTGGGCCTGCACCAAATTAACATCATTCTGGACCAAAATTTTTTAAGTGCCTTTCAGACAGCCTTGATGTCACAATCCCTCCCAACCCATTAACAGGTGTGTTTGGTGATCTTCCAGATGGGCTTAAAATGGAGAAGGACAAACAAACTGTGATTGCCTTCACTGCACTATTGGCATGCAGACTTATTTTGCTAAACTGGAAGAATCCTAACTCTCCTCTTTTAAGTCAGTGGGTAACTGATGTTTTATATTATTTGAAATTGGAAAAAATCAAATTCTCACATAGAGGATCTGTGCAGAATTTTTTCAAAACCTGGCAGGATCATATCAATAATATTTTAGAATTAGCTTTTAAAACACTGAGGAAGTAGATTCTCTCCCCATTTCTATTTCTTCTCCATGTATCTGTATCTGCCTAATCAATTTATTAATTTTTACTACCGTTGGCCATGCTCTGTTTCTCAGGGGTGGGGGTTGATTTGCTTTCAATCCTATTTTTTTGTTGTAAAAATTGATCCATTTGTATGGAATGATTACAATAAAATAAATTTAAAAAAAAAAGAAAGAAAATAGAAGTGCCCGTAAGGCTGAGTTTATACTTCCAAATGCATTTGTATGTCAGCATTTAAGTTTGATGTTTTGCTTCATGGCATCAAACCATTCATCAGACATTGAAGCATGCACATTGATCCAGTATGATCAGCAAAGTGGTTCGCTGTCACATGTTGAAAGTAAACAGTGACTCTGACGTCATGTTCCAACTTGCGCACAAGTTGTTGCATTAATTAATGAGGATGTGCTCAGAGGACACATCAGATGAACGCTGGGAACACGTGGCAGCCATGATGTGTGCACGTACGCATTCTGAGTGTGAAGTATAAATCGGCCCTAAGAAAACAAACATAGATAAACTTTACACAACAGTTTGAACCAAAAACTCTTGACTTTAGAGATTTACATATTAAAATTGTTTAATGAATAATACTTTGAAAGATGCAGTTACTTAACTTGATTTACAGCTATGGACTGGAATTTAACTCATTTAGTATAAATTTATATGCTTAATAAATAAATTAAGAAAATAATCTATGCAGCCACACATTTCTGAGTAAATCTAAATAAAGCATATTTTTCATTTAGATATTTTTATTTGAATATATATTTTATTCTTAAATATTTAATGCATTATTATCTTAGGAAAAAGAACGAGAACTGGAAATTCAAAATATTTACTCAAACAGGTTGATAAAGGGATCTCCTAGGAAGGACAGTAAGCCAAAGGGTAAGAATTCAGTTTTGATTATCAATGTTTATGCTTTAGTGAAAAAAAACATTTAAAATGTTAATAAATCTTTTTTTGTGTATTTTTTATACTATGCAACTGTGTAGTTCCAGCGGTTGTCCTCCAGAGGGTGCTAAGTAATGCTTTACCAGCAGTATGCTAGCTCTTTGCCTACACGTAATAAAAACAGTTTTCAGGAGGCATTTTCTGTGTTTTGCAGTGTTTTTCATTGTACAGTAGCTGTGTGAAATGGGCATATTTCTGTAAAAAAGAAATGGACTTTGCAAATTGATATTGGTAATGAAATCTAGAATAATTTTGTAACTGAAGAATTGTAACAAGCATGAATATTGCATTATCTTTTATCCTAGTGTATCATAATAATATAACTGCAAACTGTTAATGACATATTATTGTTAAAGTAATAAATATATGGAATTTTTGTTTCATTGTATATTTTCTTCTGTCTATGTCTTTTTAGCTTAGGTACATGATACAGCGTATATAAATAACATTTTTGTTTCTTTCCTATCAGTTGCTTGTGACTCTAAATCTGTTCAGACAGATATTTTTGAGTATCATCTTCTTTTAACCTCAGTGCCTGGTTTGAAAGAATTAGAAATAATTGGAGAAAATGAAAATCAGCAGGTATAATTGCATTTCAGTTGTTTTCATTTTTTATAATTTCAATAAGGTTTATGTAAACTGGTTCAAGAGTCTGATTATTTTGTCATATTAATTAACTATTGGCACCATGACTCAGTTGTGCACGTCATCATTGTAACAGTGCTTGTAGCAGGAGTAGTTGTAGTATTGTCACATGTACAGAGTACAGTGAAATTTTCACTAACATGTCCAGCTAACATGCAACATGTCAGCAGTATTTCTTGTAAAATAAAAGAAAGCTATGTTGACATCTGGGTGGTGCATTGATTTTTACTGCTGTCTTAGAGCTACATACTCTTGGCCCTGTCACTGTTGTGCAGATTGTTCTCTCCACAGCTGTATGGGTTTTCCTCCCTCATTTCAAGGTAATGCATATTAAGTTCATTTGTGACTCTGATTAACCCAGTGTGAATGACACTGTAATGGACTGGCCTGCCATTCAGAGTTGGTTTATGCCTTGCACCTAATGCTGGCAAAACAGATTCTTGCTCTCAGACCCTGAAATTGATAATTGGGTTATAAAATGGATAGAATGATATTCAATACAACAGAGGTTCTCTGCCACCCCATTTAACAAAAACAATAACTACAGTTAAATTGTGCATAGTGCAGGATACAGTTATCTTTAGTCTTTCTCCAAACTTTCTTCCCTCCTTCTGCAAGTACAGTCAGTCTACCCAAGTAACCTTCTGTATAATGAACCTATGTGAAGAAACATTTAGGTGTGGTGCTCCTTCATAATCCGTGATTCTTTCATGATATACATGTTCCAGGAGCCTCTCATGTCCTATCTCTGGGTTATAGCCAACAAAATAAAAAGTCTAATTGATATGTTGTGCATATTTTAAATCACTTAGTAATTGCTAGCGCATGTTGCTTTGACCAGGGTTGACCTTTCAACTAATTTTGTTGTATAATAAATTACTTTTGCTGGATTTCTCATTAAGATTCCTTGTAAGTAGTCTGGCCAACTGTTTTTTTTTACAGATAAATAAGATGGCCAACACTGAATACAATGTTATGAAAATGAAAGAATTAGAGCAACTAGAAGCTGAAGAATACTTACATGAAGAAGTAAAAGAATGTGAGCAAGATAACAGTAAATTAATTATAGAATGCTAAACCTAATTATTTCACTGATGTGTTTCAAATAAGTAAAAGCTTACCTCCATACATTACTTTATGAAGTTGAATGAAATTAATTGTTCTTGCTGTGAAAGATGCAATTCTGTCTGATTGACACGGTGGCAAGAAGGTGCCAAGGGTAGAATGGGAAGGAAGTGGACAGAAAGGAAACAGACTGGGTACCTTCCTTACTTTGTTAAAGGAGCCCACAAAAGACGTAATGTGTAAAGAGTCACCAGAAGGCTGCATACCTTGTATATCTGTGGATATACAATGTAAGATAAAGTGAAGTTAGCAGCCAGTGATTTTGTGCCATAAGTGTATGGAGTGTCCCACAAGTAATTATGCAGAGAGCAAAAGATCAACAAAAAAAAGTGGAGAGTCAGACAGGCAGTGGGTGGTAGAAGGAAGGGTCCCCATATTATACTGGTGGGATCCTACTGCATATTGTGGAGGATTGTGAAAGTTTTTTGTACTTGTGTCAATGTTTTATCAGATCAGCTGTGACATGCACCAACACAAAAGTTACCAACTAACCTCTTACGTGTTTTTCTAGATGGGGGATAGGAAGAAATATTGTAACCAACTATGTAATGTTACCTGTATGCTCTTAGCGGTCTCACAGTCCATACTGCTCCCCATGTGTTTCGCCCTTGGGACTATGTTGATTACTGACTGGGGCTACGTTTACTTTCAAACCTTTATTTCATCTCATGTTACCATCAGTAGAGGACTGCACAAAGGTGCTTTTGTGTCTTTAAGGGATAACAGTTAAACAAGGAATGAACAATCTAACCTCCCGGCCATTAGCAACAGACAGAAAAACTGACTTTCAAGTTTCACTCACAAACTATATTTCAATCAAAACCAATAACAGCAAATATAAAGTGATACATAGAATCATACAACCTGGGTGAGTTACATTTTTATGTGGTCCTTCTAACAACAGCAAGATGCCGGTGAACACTCCCAGGTAGCTTGATGACAGCGCTTCTGCACACACCAAGTTATAAGTCAAAGAGTTTTTGATCAAAAATAATGTGGTTGCCGCTTCACACCTCCCATATTTGCCATATCTTGCTCCCTGTGACTTTTTTTTTGTTCCTAAAATTAAAATTGAGACTGAAGGGAAGATGACTTGCTACTGTGTTAGAAATACAGGAAGAGAAATCACAGGAGGCTCCAAGCATGATAACAAAAGATGAGTACGGAAAATGTTTCCCGGCATAGAAGAACTGCTGGGACATGTTAATTGTATCTCACAGTGAGTAATTTGACAGTGACTAAGAGGATAGAGCTGTAAGTTGTATAATAAATGTGTTTTTTTAATAATTCCTAGAATGTTTGGATCCTCTCTTGTATATGTACGTGTGGTATATACAAAATATATATTGATAGTCAAAGACCAAAATGAGCTAGTTCAATGAGGATTCAAACAACAAGAAGTTGGGTGCATTTATCCATAACAAATACTGTCAAAAACAAAAGTGCAGTACAGTTCTTTAAATATAAAAATATTTTATGAGAAAACAGGTGCTCATCATAGGGGATAAAATCAATCCATAAATGAATCAATACAAAAAAAAAAACTTCATGATAAAAATGTGGGCTGTCAAAACACAAAGGTCAGTGTTCTGTTCACTCATTGAGCTGCCTAAGCCAAATTTCATTCCTGCAGCTGACGGACGCTCACCTCAATCAGTGATCCAACGTCCTCAAGCTTGCCTTATTCCGTGCTCTAGTGATCTAAAGTTCATTTAGCTCATCCCCACCATTCCTCGTGACAACAGACACTCACTTCAGTGGGTGACACAGCATCCCAATGCTTGCCTCCTTCATTCCTCTAGCAATCTACACCCCAAAAAGCTAATGGCCACCACCATTTGCCTCCATCAACATCTAGCACTCCCTCTCTCAAACTCCAAAATTTCCACTTGCTGTTTTATCTTTGTAATTACTGGGACATCTTCAAGTCCAGCAGCTGGCAGCCAATGTGCAGACTCACTTCAGTCCCAAGGCAGTTCTGTCTCTGTGAAAGTGTGTCCTCCTGTTTGTGTCTTTAAAATAACAGAGAGCCCAGTGACTCAGTTCTATACAATTAGCATTATCCAGTTATTGTTGGGGTATGGCAGTTGCATGCAGATATCATTAGATTTGGGAAATGTTTTGCAGCTGTTGTTCAACAAACTGTCAAAATGAAGACTGAGAAAAATAGCACAGAAAATAAAGGTTCCTGTCTCCCCATGACACTTCTATCTTTAGCTAAAACAAAGAAAGCTCTTAATTCCTTTTAAATATGTTTCTATAGTAACATTGTTACAAATCAGTCCATCCTTCCTTGATCTGTCAATATATTCTTCTCACTTAATGCAGATCAGGGTTACAGAGATTCAGAGACCTGTCCCTTAAATATCTGATATAAAACTGGAACCATACCTGGAATGACAAAGGCACATTTACAAACCAATTAAGAGTCACCAGTTGAACCAGTCTACGAGATTTTGGGATGCTGTTGGAAAACTGTACCAGTTTAAAAAAATGAACTGCTTGCAAGCTACTAAGGGTTAAAAGCTGTTTTATTATAACAGTAGGTTATTCATACAGGCGTCTGCCATAAGACAGGTTGCAGCAAACTGACCTTGGACAATTTCCTTCTTTAGGAACGTGTCTGTTAGACACAGGAAAGATTACCTTTTCTTCTTTGGGGCCCATCTTGATACGTACACAAAAAATAAACAGTTGGCCGATTTGCATAATATAAGATGAAATGCTTAGATGCTGTTTCATAAGTAAGGCGGAGGGAGGAAAATGAATATTAAAAGCCGATTGAAACAGGGGAACTTTGTTCTTCTGCCATGAAACGTAGAATCCATGTACTCATCTGTGACTGAATAAAGACTGATTGATTGAACTATCCCTGTCTTCCTCAAGGGTTACTTCCACACAATTCAAGTAAATCCTACAAAAACATGGAGCAAACTCCACAAAGAAAATGAACATGTCTAGATTCAAACACAACAGAAATAACCACAGGGCCAACATGCCACCCTCTAAAAATCAACATCTTTTTATTTATTATATCTATAATTTATTATAGATTTTAGTATATTAGAAAATTCAGAACTATTATACTGTGAATAATGTGTCTCTCCTTTTTTCAGCCATTGATGAAGAGAAAGAAATTCTTCAGGAGATCGAAGGAAGCAACTTAGAAGAAGAGGAAGAGAGAGATTACACAGAAAATTTTCCACACAACACCCTTGAAGAAATATATAAGGAAAGTGAAGATGAACAAGAAGAACTGGATGACTTTAGTCTAACAAAAGAAAGACAAGACAGTGACAAAGAATCAGAAGTGCAAGAGTTGCTTGATCCCACCATTGTTAATGACAATGTCCATGAAAAACCCAGGAAGCACTACACATTCAAGGAAACTTTTGAGAATATGCATCAAGGTCGACCAGCCTATGGAACACCCACATCTTATCATAGTGGAAACAGGAAGAACAGTAGACAATTGAGAAAACTGAAGCTATTAAACAAGGAAGTGAGTAGTTAGGAAACACTACTATTAAAGGAGAAGGAAGATTTATCTAAGTCAAATGCACTTGCATCTAGCAAAAATGAAAATAAAAAATATATATCTTCAGCAAAATTAAATAACTAAATGTTACAAGCAGCTTTGATTGGTGTTGATGCATTTAAAGAAAAAAACATTACAATACTGCTTACAGCATTAGAACATGAATAAGAAAATTTAAAAAAAATTAAATAAACTGCTTTTGTTATCAGCCTTGCAACAGCATTCTCATATGTATGCTTTGTGCTGTTTTTTGATTTTTTGTGACATTATAGAATGCAGTATATGACAATTCAATGAACATTCTACAGTATATGATTGCAAAGGTAAAGGAAATTTTAAAGCATGCCTTTAACCACTGTAATGGGAGGGTCGAGTGGAGAAGCCCGATTGGCCTTTGAGGCTGAATGAGTTTTCCTTTAGCTCCACTAGCTTAAAGGGCTGTTCCATAACTCAAATGCTCAAGTTTGAATCCTACAGCATGGGGAGCTAGAAGCAGCCGAGTGGGTGAATTACTGAACACAGACACAGGTACACACCACCTTGTTTTGTCTTTAATTTCAACATCGTGACAGGGATTGCTCTATATAGTTTCACTTTTAGTCTTTCATGTACACAGAAAAAGTCAAAACCTAAAACGGCTGCAGTGTTGAAGGTAACAACAGAGTAAAAACAGCTACACACTTCATTCTAACCTGGCTTTCTCTTCAGAATTCAACATCATGCATGAGAAATCAAACCAGACTTGATGAGACTGATCACTGTGTGTCATTGGGATAAGCTTCAAAAAGACGATTTTTTCTGTAATGAACTGAACTACTGAACAACATAAAATATCAGATGCATGGAATTTGATTTGGTGAAGCTCATACAATTAAAACACCAATGTAAATGTAATCTTTCTCTAACAGCCCACAAGCTGTTAAACAGAAATATACAGTATACTGTCTATTCATTATATTATTGCAGATGACTCTGAAGGTCAAGATGCATGCATCCCACAGTTTAAAAGGCCTGAAACAAAGTTAAAAAAAAAAGTATCAGTGACAGCATTTAATATAAAGTCTGTTTAGGAATATTAGAAAATAGGGAATGGCCCACTAGATTGTGATGTTATGCAAAATAAGCGATAAGCTTCTCTTAGTAATTTAACTCCTTACAAAAACATTTATAGCAAATTAACTTTTTCTTCTTAGTCATTTCTTAGTGTAGTTTCTTATTTAATAATATTGCTTTTTTTCTGGTATGTGAAATTGTTTTTGTACATGATGTTGCTAGTTTGGGCAGCACAGTGGCGCAGTGGGTAGCGCTGCTACCTCACAGTTAGGAGACCTGGGTTCACTTCCCAGGTCCTCCCTGCGTGGAGTTTGCATGTTCTCCCTGTGTCTGCATGGGTTTCCTCCGAGTACTC
Source organism: Polypterus senegalus (assembly GCF_016835505.1). Taxonomy (NCBI): domain Eukaryota; kingdom Metazoa; phylum Chordata; class Cladistia; order Polypteriformes; family Polypteridae; genus Polypterus; species Polypterus senegalus. The sequence continues at coordinate 120,214,712 of NC_053155.1, read as the reverse complement.
CGGTTTCTTTCCGCAGTCCAAAGACATGCAGGTTAGGTGCATTGGCGATCCTAAATTGTCCCTTGTGTGTGCATGGTGGGTGTGTGTGTGTGCCCTGTGGTGGACTGGCGCACTGCCTGGGATTTGTTCCTGTCTTGCGCACTGTGCTGGCTGGGATTGGCTCCAGTAGACCCTGTGTTAGGATATAGCGGGCTGGAAAATGACTGACTGACAAAAGGTGCCATCGCAACTGAATCACCATTCTCAATGGAAAGGAATAAATCAGGGGATTTTAGACTTAAAAGACTTTCAGGTACAAATAGAAAACCCATCACAACATGGAAAGAACATGCAGACTACAAACACTGCATGACTTGAACATAGGATTTAATAGCCCTGACCACTGTGAGGCCTGATTTTTGCTGGACAGCATAAAGCTGGCAAACCATTGAGACTCTGTACCAATACATTCCTGTTCTTTCTGCATCAGGACTCTGTGTATCATGGAAACGGGCATCATACTCAAGAGTTGGGGCTGTCTACTGTTGGCTTCTTTCTGAGGAAGTGAAACAAGAACATGTACAGCATTCCTTGGTGGCTTTTTTCAAATTTAGTGCCACCAGCCAGGGACAGTGGACCTTCTTTGTAAGGCCGCTGAGTGAAGATCAAAAGATGATGCTCAGCCCGCTTCTGATCAGCTCGTCATCTTAAGCTTAAAGCATTCCTGATTTTTTTCACCCTCAAATTATTATGGCAACAGTGCAAAAAAAATACAGGAGTTTTCAGGGCTCATGATGCTGACTTGGGCCACCTGGACTCGATTGGGAAAAACTCAAAATAGAAGTGTTAACATGCAATTCGAAAAATGGCAGCACACATTTTCTTGCTGAAAATAAGGCGTCCGAGCCTACAGGCTACAATACTTAATCGAAAGCTCAGGTTGTAATGCTTACAACAGGGCATCAGCAGTTTTCAGAGAAAGAGAATGCAATCAGAAGATGACATGGATAGATTATGTGGAATTCAAGCAGGGGTCAGAACTGGAAAGACTAATATTAAATAAACAAAAGTTAAGCACAAGTTGCCAGCATTGTGGTCAAAGAATTGAGCAGTTTCCATACGCCAAAAAGAGTGCATGCAATCCAGAATGGTGCCACCCATAAAGAAAACAAAATAGTGTAACTAGAGAATGTGAATAATATGTAACACTGGTAAAAATCCATGGGAGCAACTTATAAAAATAACCAATAAACCCTGGCCTTCAAAACCCCTAGAAACTATACTTAAATCATTTTAGAAGCCAAGGAACAAATGGGAAAAAAAGAATCATGATCATAGGCAGCATGTGCATGCATACATGCAAAGTTATAGAATGCTACATGGATAACAGGGCCTTGCCCACTAGCTGGAAAGAAACTAGCAACATCCATCCATCCATCCATTATCGAACCCTCTATATCCTAACTACAGGGTCACGGGGGTCTGCTGGAGCCAATCCCAGCCAACACAGGGCGCAAGGCAGGAAACAAACCCCAGGCAGAGTTCTAGCCCACACACACACACACACCAAGCACACACTAGGGACAGTTTAGGATCGCCAATGCACCTAACCTGCATGTCTTTGGACTGCGGGAGGAAACCGGAGTACCTGGAGGAAACCCACACAGACACAGGGAGAACATGCAAACTCCACGCAGGGAGGACCTGGGAAGCGAACCGAGGTCTCCTTACTGAGAGGCAACAGCGCTACCACTCTGCCACCGTGCCGCCCATTGGGACTTTTTGACTTGAACATAAACAAACTGACTTATTATGACATCCAATAAAAATGACGTCAGAATTAGGTAAATGGTATTAAAAACAGTTACAGTACATAAAACCTACAAATACTCTCATTTTTAGTCGAATCAACCTAAAGTAAGCTGTGTCATGGTAAATTCTCTCAACATCAATTTTAAAGCTTAACATGTTCATTTTGACCATCTGGGTAATATCAATATACTCTACTCTATTTTTATTTTATTGATTTTATTAAAATCAAATAACATTCCATACAAATAAATCAAGTTTTACAAAAACAAATCAACCCACACCCCTGAGAAAGAGAGCTAGGCTAGCAGTGTAAAACTTTAAGCTAGTAAAAATAAGTAAATAGATAAATGAATAAATGAACAAAGATAAATGGAGTAAAAGAGGGGAGGGGACCTGCTTCCTCAATTTAAAAGCTTTTGTTAAAATGTTATTGATTAGATCCTGCCAGGTTTTGAAAAAGTTTTGTACAGATCCTCTAAGTGCGAATTTGATTTTTTCCAGTTTCAGATAGTATATAACATAATATATTCTAGAAATAATTTCTGTAAATGATGCTGGCATCTGAAGCAATAAAATTAATTCATATTTTCCCATATAAATTGTATTTCTTAATGCGGCATCCAAGAGATTTATGTCAGTTGCACTAAAAATAAATACATAAGTCCCTGCATCTTCCTCATTTTGAGTAAAGTCAATTTAATTTACCTCTACAATAACAATGGCGCTTGAGAATCATTTCTTTGAATGAAAATATGATTGAGCAACAACAAAGTTATCCAAAAGGTGTTATCATATATGCACCTCGAAGGACCTCCTTATGGGCTGTGTCAAGGTTTGTAATAACCCGCCTGGATGAGAGGGGGCGCTATTGCTAATATTGTCTTCTCCTTCTCTCTCTACAGCACAGAGAAACTGCCCAGTGACGGCATCTGACTCCATCTCTTGTGGTACTATGTCCATAAGGGCCCTAGCTTCCCAGAAGGATGAGTCATTTTGGCAAGAGCAAACTGGCCCCACAGCTAAGAAGCCATGTTTTCTTTCGTCCAAAGACAAGGGTAACAACACAAAACTGGTGGGTTTTTTTTTGTTTGTTTATTTTGCTTGTTCATTAAATGGGACAGCCCAGTTGGCATCCTAAATTTCCTTCTGAAATCTTTTGTTCCTGCACTCAGCCACAATGGTTATGGTATACAATTCTTCCAGCTTCTCTTGAGAAGATACGACATTACTCCATTTAAAAAGAGTAAATGAATCTACCCGTTTTTATGTAGCAACTCTATTTTCATTGTCCACCATTACACAGAAGCTATGCAACCCAATATCTAACCAGAGCATCAAACATAGAGAAAAAAATGATATTAAAGAAAAGTTCTGAATAAGGTTTATGTATCCTGTTTCATTTCTCTAAGTCAAAAGCTTTCACGTATTTCCAAATAAATAAAATAAAACTTAAATCTAAGATTCCAAAATCCTAAATCTGAAACTAAAATCTTAAAGCTTTCAAGCTTTACAGGAGAACACAAAGTAAATTCTTTGGTCATTTCAAAATAAATAAAGAAGGTATTATTACAAAATAAAATCTCAAAAAAAATCTCTCTATACTGTATCCTTTCCTTTGTATAGATTCAAACTGTTTTAGATAGTTGAGAAACAAAGCCACAAATAGACAAAAAACATTCTGTACATATCCTCAGTACAAACCCAAGCAGATATCAAAAGTAAATGAAGGAGAGCATAAACAAAATTGACATATTCACTCAATTGTGGGCAGCTTATGTTCCATTGAAAGGCACAAGAATCCCCATTAGTTAAGCACTTGCTTGGGCCTGGGACTGCAAAGTCTTTCATTGTGCATGCTCCAAAGAATAGCAATAATTGAGATGGTACAAAAGATTAGAGGTAAAGCCTGTCTTTGTGCGAACATGCTATTGACATAATTAGCAGTGCATGCTACTCTGTTTATTGTTGGAATTTAAATAGTCAAAATATTTCCATACTATTTAATTTCTCTGACCCTTCTTTTCAACAATGTCCTCGTCTTTTGAGTCTTGAACTGTGTCATTTTTTGTTAATATTTTCTGACATCATTTTCTCTTTTATTTCGCTCCCAGTCCTGACGTACTGGTGAATGCGGCTGCTGTAGCACAAATATTAGCACGTGTGCTGTTGCCAGCTGCTACTCTTCGTGCCTTGTGTGTCAACCTAACCTGATGTGGCTGTAACTCTATTCCAGCCACATGATTCGTTCAGTGCAGCCCTATTCTCAATATCATTGGCTTTTCGTGTTATCTGTCAAAACATGGATGGAACAAGTTCTATTGTCTTTCTGTTGACCATGTCTTGTATTTCTATCAAGGAGAAGTAATTTCACAATAATTATCTTTATTGTTTTATCACCCAGCCATATTTCAAACTTTTCTAACATGTATAATAAGTGAGGTATAAATCATGAAATGAGAGAAATATGTGGAATAGTGTCAGTCTGCTACCATATTAAAATATCCCTAAATGAGCAGTGACTTGATAAAATCCATAATTTATGTAAGAAATGTATTCCTGATGTAGCGAGGGGTGGTGTGATCAGGAAACGCTCCCTCCAACGATGGCAATGATAAATCTGACACACTACTCACACGACAGGCAGGCACAAGGCAGTCCATACATCCATACAGGTGGTGATAGTCCAAGACAGATGATGGAGAGTCAGAACAGTGAACACAAACACAAAACAATGGACATTTTTTTTCTTACAGCCTAGTCGGCCTTCTTTTAAAGTTGCCACTGGCCCTTCTTGTCCCGAGCAGGCCCAGTGCCCCCTACAGTCTTTTAATCAGGGCAATATGCTTGGGGCAGCTGCTACATTTGAATTCATAGCGCTGCTCCATTTTATATCTGGAATTCCTTCAAGGATATCCTTAAGACTCCGTCAGATTACACAATTTCTCCAGAGATTACAAATTGTAGACTTCATTTATAAAAGCGTAGTGAGCAGTCATGGCTCGCTCCCATGCTCGTTGGTCAGGAAGACTTCCATACTCGGCAACTCTCCACAAGAAAGTTGAACAGGTTTGATTTTGTCTTAAGTTGTAGGGGTGGACCTGTGTGTATTTGTGAGCTAATGAGCACTCAGTTGGAAGTACTAAGCATATAATGCAGCAATGTAAAGTAATGTAAAGTAAGTAATACTGGTGTTTTGGACCAAACAAAAAGAATAGAGTCTCATCTGTCTGATGTTGTGTGGAATGAAAAAAAGAAAGATATTGTGGTTGAACCCACCATATTTAAAAAAAACATTTTATAGCACTCAGGCAGCACAATAATTGACTTGTCAGCATGCAGCAAGCTCACAATACTTTGGAAAGCTTTACCAGAGTCATCTAATTTGTCATTCCCTGCAATAGCTGGTTGTGTAATCTGACATCCGTATGTGATGAGATCAGGATATGCAGTTGTCAAGTTTGACTTTTCTTATGACTAGAAATTGTGAAATGTGATTATGGCTTTAAAAGCATAGTAAAGACATCTACTGGACAGCACATGAAAAAGTAGTCATATAGTGTACACTGTCATGATCTTCATGATTTGTCCATCTGTTGTAGTAATTTCACATCAATTTATGAGGACTTTTCTTCCATGTTATCTGCAATGTGAGCAGCAACGATTTCTGAGGTATGGATAGAGGGGTTCCTTGCTTTTGACGTATGGCTAACATAAACAATAGTTTTGACATTTTTTCATCAGGTGCTGCATCATAAATTTTGCAGGAGCATCTGCAACAAGGTACTGTTCCACAAATTCCTCATGTGTCAGCTTGAAGTAGTCTGTGTGAACATACAGATGCATATTAAAAACACACTGTCCTATTGAATATTGCATGTCTTCTCTTCAGTGCAAACAGATTACAGCATTAACAAAATTAAACAACCCCGGCTTAGAGATTTACTGTTAGCGTCATCTGACCACATTTGTTTCTGCTAAAACCAGGGAAGGGTTCTTTAATATATCTAGGGCTACTCTTTTGTGTGCCATCTGCTAAGTTTTTCAAATATACAGTATCCTTAAATAACAGCTTGGATTATACAATCTGCTAAATCAAATGGCTCCTTGAAGATGAAAAATTATCTGAACATATCTTTAAATCATTTAAAAATACAGGTATCTGGTCTGAATATGTTAGGCAAGGTTATGCTCACAAACACCTCTTTTAAAGGTCTTTGTTGCAATGGAAACCAGGAAGTGTGATGTTGTCATAGTTTTTTGTCAGATCTTCATCATATTTTTGAGAATTGTTCCTTGTTGTCCATTTTTATTATTTTCGTAAATTGTTTCATTATTATGTAATTATCTTTTTATCATCTCTGTGCTATTTATTGTTTATCCTGCCTTTTGTATGTCAAGCCCAAGGAAGTGGGACTTCCTGACACTGCAGCTGAACTGACTGCCTATGTAGGCCTTGGATACCTCAGGCCAGTGCTGAGGAATTAGCTATTCTACATGTGTTGGCCGGTCCCCAGTTTTGTTACTCTTTTAGTTGAAACTTTAATTTTTTGTTGGTCTTCTGACTTTTTATGACCCTTTTAATTTATTTTTAATAATTTTATTGTAATCATTCCATACAAATCGATCAATTTTTACAAAAAATAGGACTGAGATTGAAAAACAAGTTGACCACTATCCCTGAGAGAGAGAGCAAGGCCAATGGGGTGAAACTTAAGGCTTGTAAACTTACCTAAATTGATGAGTTTACTAGACCAATAGAGATGAATGGAGAAGAAAAAGAAATACTGAGATAACTGCTTCCTCAGTGCTTTAAGAGCTTATTCTAAAATATTACTGATTAGATCCTGCCAGGTTTTGAAAACATTCTGCACAGATCCTCTAACTGAGTATTTGATTTTTTCTCACTGACTTAAAAGAGGAGAATTAGGATTCTTCCAGTTTAGCAAAATAAGTCTGCATGCCAGAAGTGTAGTGAATGCAATCAAAGTTTGTTTGTCCTTCTCCACTTTAAACCCATCTGGAAGAACACCAAACACAGCTGTTAATGGGTTAGGAGGGATTGTGACACCAAGACTGTCTGAAAGGCACTTAAAAATTTTGATCCAAAATGATGTTAATTTAGTGCAGGCCCAAAACATGTGACCCAGTGAGGCTGGGACTTGGTTGCAACGTTCACAGGTTGGATCATGCCCTGGAAACATTTTGGAGAGTTTTAGACGAGACAGATGTGCTCGATATATAATTTTAAGTTGTATAATTGTATGCTATGTGCATATGGAGCTCGAGTGAAGTCTCTGCATTGCTACTTTCCACTCCTTTTCTGATATATTAATTGAGAGATCTTTTTCCCAGTGACCTCTTGGATCTTTGAAAGGGAGGGACTGTAAAATGATTTTATATATTGCACAGATGGTGTCTAAATCCTTGAAATTGAGAAATATTTTTTCCAGCATGGATGAGGGTGTAAGATGAGGAAAATCGGGCAGGTTCTGTTTAACAAAGTTCCTAATTTGAAGATAGTGAAAGAAATTTGTAGCTGGAATGTTAAATTTGGAATTTAATTGTTCATAGGATGCAAAGACGTTGTCTATATAAAGATCTCTAAGCAGTTTAATCCCAAATCTTTTCCAGATATTAAAAACTTTGTTTTTACTCTTCTTGTTTTCTTTAGGGAGTTTTTTCATTTGGTTATTTGAATCTGGCTTTTTGTTTTCACATTTTGCTTCTTTTATTTGGATATATATTTTTTTGGAATTGTTGTTTAATAGATATTCTATTAAGAGTATTAGTTTTTCTCTTGGAGGTCAGGTTCTCCTTTTCTATTTGGAATTTACAGTAATCCCTCCTCGATCGCAGGGGTTGCGTTCCAGAACCCCCCGCGATAGGTGAAAATAGGCAAAGTAGAAACCATATGTTTGTATGGTTATTTTTAAATATTTTAAGCCCTTAGAAACTCTCCCACACTGTTTATAAATATTCTCCGCATAGTTATGCAGTAAACCCTTGTTTATTGCAGTTAATCCGCTCCAGACAGAATTTCCTTCTTTATTTATAAATCTAATATTTTCGCAGTTAGAGCATTGAAAACCTGTTTAAGACCTTCTAAATATGTTTTTTTAACATTATTAGAGCCCTCTAGGCATGAAATAACACCCTTTAGTCAAAAGTTTAAACTTTACTCCATGACAAGACAGAGATGATAGTTCTTTCTCACAATTAAAAGAATGCAAACATATCTTCCTCTTCAAAGTGCGCATCAGGAGCGGAGAATGTCAGAGAGAGAGAGAAAAGTAAACAATCAAAAATCAATAGGGCTGTTGGGCTTTTATGTATGCGAAGCACCGCGATAAAGCGGCCGCAATGAAGGGATCAATGTGAAGGTAGTCTTTTCAGCATTTTTTTGAGGAGCGTCCGTATCTTCTAAGCAAACAGCCTCTGTGCAAACAGCCCCTCTGCTCACACCCCCTCCGTCAGGCAGAGAGAGTGAGAGAGACAGAGAAAAGCAAACAATCAAAAATCAATACGGGCTGTTAGAGCTTTTAAAGTGTGCGAAGCACTGCACGGGAAGCATATCGTATATCATTGAGGAGTTTTATTTAATACGTAATACGTGCTCTGATTGGGTAGCTTCTCAGCCATCGGCCAATAGCGTCCCTTTTATGAAATCAACTGGGCAAACAAACTGAGGAAGCATGTACCATAAATTAAAAGACCCATTGTACGCAGAAATCTGCGAACCAGCAAAAAATCTGTGAATATATATTTACTGTATATATGCTTACATTTAAAATTCGCAATGGAGTGAAGCCGCGAAAGTCGAAGCACGATATAGTAAGGGATCACTGTATAGGCATTTTTGAGAGTGAAGACCCCTAACTTACTTTTGAGAAACAGAGCCCAACTACCTTGAGTTTTCAGGTCTATAGTTTGGCGGTGAGCTTTTCTGAAATTTTTGGAGCCCAAAATAAAAACAGGTGTTACCAGAAATGTGACAAAAATGTCAACAGTGACCATGGCCGGATCTACCATCAGGGTGACTTGGGTGCACACCCTTGGGCTTTGTTTGCGCAGGTACCTTTGCATATCTAAGAAAAAATGCCTAAAAAACAGAAAAAGATTTCATCGACAGGCTCTGTGCATCACCCATCTCTACCCCACTTCAATCCTGACGATTATAAACCTGCCCAATCAGACCAAAAACAAAACAAAAATATGAATGGGTATGGTCTAATAGGACACTTTTAAGAGAATTCACATTTGATGTTTTACCATGCCTCAAAAGAGAAAATGGATAGTCATCTAATGCGAGAGCCCAGTGGAGCAGACAAAGGAAAAATTAAAGATAAATAGTATTCTACCGAAATTAATACCTATACTGACATTTGTAGCTTTAAAAAAAAAAAACTAAATGATGATTCGAACAAACTGTAAATGATGATGTCTAATGAACCTGACCTTAAAGTCACTTAGGCAAAAGATGATAATGCTGCTTCTAGTAGTTATAGCAGCAATAAGCAGTGACATAAACAACAATGTGGAAGACAATGAGGCCAGTGCAGGAGATATGACGCACCCAACAACACTAAACTTAAACAAAGATATCCTTAAAGGATCTTTAATGATTTTTGGTATATTTAAATATATGAACCCAAACACAACATAATGCATATTACCTTATCACTACAAAGTGGCATACGCCTTTTAAAAATGTTTAATTGATATTCACTGTGCTAGGAGAAGAAAGTTTACTTCCTGTAGATATGATGCTGCACTCATCAATTCATTTGTTACTTTCATTGTAATCTACTAATGAACCAAATTTGCCCCTCCCATAAACAAATTCATAAGAATAGTTTATATACAGTATGTACTGTTAGAGTTGATTTTTACTGTTACGTATATCCTGGTTAGCTGTTGAAAGCATTTTAATTAAAACCTCTTGACATATGAACCAGCCATGCTGCTACTTCTCTGCAAGGTTAAGTGCTGATAATAGGACCAATATAATCAAGTACAGTAAAATTCTGTCACTAAGGCTCTGTTTGTCAGTAAGTTGAAAGGACATAAATTAAACTAATCATGTACTTCTGTAATTAACAGAGTATTTAAGAAGTGTAATCAACAGCTGTAATTCAGTCACCTCCTTCTTGACACTGGGTGACTCCATGCAAGTGTCAAATAAAGGTATTCTCACCATCCTGAAATGGCTCAGTGAATTTGACTTTGACTGCGTATATACATTTTAATGCATGTGTATTACATTAAAAAAATAATAAAAAGAAACTGAATACAAAATACTGTTCAGTGAAAAATGTAAAATGTGGCATTTATCCTGAACACCAATTCACTGAGATTTTGGGGATCATGAACTAAGAGCAGAGGATAAAACTGTGACAAAAATACATGCAACAACAAATATGCTCACATTCAAAGCATTGCCTCACTTTTACTGTCGGCTTTTCACAGTTTATGTCTGCCAAAATTCCAAAACCATCTACCCAAAGGTGCAGCTTGCAATTTGGTTTATCAATCTCTAACAGCTGCTGTGGGGAAAACTGTAGGAATTTAATTTAGTGAACACTGAACTAGTTTGCTTGCACATTAAAATTCTATTTGCTTCACGTCTTATGCCTTGTCCACTGCCTCTAAACCAAGATATATCTAGCTTAATCACTGCCTGCAACACTCATTTATTACATTTTATAAGAGACACTGAACAAAAGGTGGCACTATACATTGCATGTGCAGTACAGGTATCCTTTTATTTACATGGATTTGTTTTTCCTCTTGCATTTTTTCATTTTATGTTTTAAAGTATCTTTCCAATGCATGATTATGTGGTAAAGCCATTGTTCATTAGTGGTGTATTCATCTGAAACTATATTTATATGCATGCTTTACACTAAATGGAGAAATTATTATGGAGGGGAGGCGGTTAACTGACCATAAATGTTTAAAAAGTATTGAGCATGTTTATTTTGCACTTATTTGTTTGTGCACCATGATTTTGAAGATATAACTTCAGATGAGGTTAGTTTTTGATTTGACACGTTCATCTCTTCTGTTGGTAAGTTCAGTGGTTTACCAACTGTCTTTATACTAAGCAATATCACAGCCTTGTTACACTATTAGTTTAGGTAGCTAAGTATTAAGGCTTATTATAGTGGCATGCAGAGGTAGGATGAACTATTCTTTTTACTTTATTTGTTACTGTGTTTGATTTTATGCATTTTATTTTATTTCCACATCTTACACCCCATTGCACAGTGCTGTATATTGAGTGCTGTTCTTGTTTCTGTTGCTTATGCACTTTCAGGGATATTTCTTCTGAATCAAAAATTTGGGCTTTATTGGTACTGTAATCATGAATTCGCCCCCCATGAAAATGCAGTTGCATCCTATCCTCAACCCACTAAATATCTTCTGGCATTGACTCTGTAATGAAGTCACTTCCAGTTTTTTTTAAAATAGACTTAAAGCTTATCTTTTTGCCAAATCTATTTTTTTTTATACTTTTCTGCTATCTTTTTGTTATATTTCAGCTACAGTTCCTCTCCTGGTTGTGGTTCAATTTCTTGCTTTATGTCCTTATTGTTCATTTTTTGCGTAAATTAACAAAAGTAATATTAACCTAAATAAATATCTGCTTTGTTTCCTATGTCTTTGTTATGTGTCTTGTGGGCGGTTCCCCAAGAGATGGGACCACCTGCCCATCAGAGCCAGGGACTGTCCTCAGCGCTATAAAAGTTCGGGTTTCCTCACAGTTCCTGGCAGTTCATTCAAATGTGCTAGGGAGTTGGTAGGTCTACTTGAGTCTCTATTTTTGAGATTACTGGATTTTTGACCACCTTATGGATTCTTGTATTGTGAACTTTGTTTGCATTGGATTGCCTTATAGGTTTAGGCAAATCCTTTTTGCCTATTGTGTTCTAATGGAGCTTCATTCATGTTGAAGATCATTCTTGTGAAAATAAATATTTTATTTTAGAAAGTTCCTGTGTTTCTCTTTATATCTAGCAGGAGTTTGATGGTAAATCCCCCCAGGGAGCACTTTGGTGAATTGCGGAATTGTCTTTCCAAGTTCATAACACCTGTTATTTATTGTTAACTATTTCTGTTATGCTTTGTACATCACCCTTGGGCTGTGAAAGGTGTGTCATAAATAAAATGTATTATTATCATATTTGATCCACATATAAAGTCCTGGAGTTTCTGCTTTCTGCTTTAACATCTGTACCTTATTTATTACTGAAATGTGTAATGTTAATAATGTCTGAGTTTATGCATGGTCCTGGTAGAAGTAGTGAGGTATAGGAAAGCTTTGGTCCAAGGGGGACTTAGTCCAGCCTTGACAGTGACTTACCCATATAGTTAGCCAGAACATTAGTACTCCAGTTAACCAAAGTCTCAGATCAACCACCATGGCAGCAGTAAACAAACAGCCTCCATTAAAATATATATAAAATTAAAGAAATTAATAAACCCAGAGAATTATGACAACCTTTTGATTTGTCGTTAAATTGTTACTGTTTATCAAGATTTAATATTTATGATGTGAATTTATGTGTTGTAAAGGTTATTTAAATTGGTGGAAAGTACAGAAAGTAGTTGGAATAAAAAGGTATTAAAAATGCTTACATATTTATGGTTAATTAGACCCGTTAATGATTATTTCAGGTAGATGATGCTGTATATTATAGTATATTTTTATGATGATGTGCTTGCATAAGATCATAAGACAGAAAATGTTTTCACTTTTTTTTCTTTACACAAGAAAACTTAAGTTATTTAAGCAAGAACATTTTGGTAAATAGATGTGTATTTTAATTTCACAGAGGTAAATGCTGTTCTAGCAGTCTTAAACCATATTTTCAGCATGTTTATTAAATGCATTTTGTTTTGCCCAGAGAAAGCCCGGCAGCTTGGAGATATACAATGCAAAAGGACTAAAGACTAGGAAGAAGCTGGCCTAAACGCACTGCTAATACTCAATTAACACACTGCACCGGGGATAAAAAAAAGAAGGATCATAGTGAGTTAATCCCATACTAAACTGGGAGAACAAATCAGTCAACACTGTTTAGATGTGGTTTATTGATGCAATGCTTCAACAATGCTTAATGGCAGAACTAGAATTTCCTGGCATCAAAGAAGCACTTCTGACAAAAGAACAATTTCACATAGTTTCAGTCATTTTGGGATTCAAAAGATTTATTGAAAACAAAACAAACAATAAATAAATTTACTTTTGACTATTTAATAGCCACACAGTACACAAACACAATTTGAGCTAAGTGTCATAAATATAAAAAAAAACAAAAAAAACATTTTTATATAACATTGCAATATGTATAGATAGCCTTTGCACTTACTGGCTAGATCACTAGAAACAGAAATAGAAAGTTTAATAGCTTTAGTATATATTTCTATATTATCATGTATTTTGAAAATTATCTTATCTTAGAATCATTATATAGTATAGTAGTCTGTATTACATTAATTCAATGATCTAAAGCTGAACTGCTTCGTAACAGTGCACATTTGGTCAGGCAGTTTTACCATAATACCTTAATTCATCAACATATGGTATATTTGTTTTGAATAATTTAATGAATAACACTTTTAGAACAAAATTAAAGTGCACTTACACAAAAATTACATTGTAAGGTTCATTTGTCCAGAGTGTGTAAGTACAAAAAGTCAGAATACTGTACAGAGTCACTATACTGTATGTTGATGAAAAATGCAAAGCATTCCCCAAAATGCCTAGTTAATTTTACATTTTTATTGTGACCATTTCCCTTATAAAGATAAACATGGAATTACTATACTCATTGTTTAGAGTTTTTATAGCAAAATCAAGAACTAGCGAACAGTTCCCTTTCAAATGCATCCAGAAAGAGGTGTTTACTGAACAACTGCCGTTTAAATTATTTGTTCTTGTCAAACTATAGAACTCTTGGCTTTTCGAGTATTCTGCCTTACATACAATACAGAAGGTAGATAACATGGCATTCACCCCCTCTTAGCCAAAAGCCTGAAGGAGAAGTGCCACCACTTTGTTACATACAACAAGCCAGCATGTTATTCCAACACCACCTGGAAATATTAAACATATTTAGTAAATACTTTACAAATTAAATTACAATATCTTACAAAAGTTTTGGTATGCATACTACTCACTTATTAGAATAAGGCAAGAAAACAGTTCAGCATAGGGTGTAAGCAAGTCAAACATAGCCAATAAGGCATAGCAAACCACTTTTTTAATTTATTATAAGCACAATACAACTAAAATTAGTACAAAGTGTATAATTAATCAATTATTTATTACTCTGCAATAACATCAATGGCGGTTTTAATTGTATTTTTAAATGCATACACATGTCTAGATGATACTCTAATTCAAATAATTTGCTTAATTAAAGTCAATTTGAACAGGCATTTTTTTCATCATGTCCCAATTTAAATGTACCTACCTGCTATTCCACTTGGAAAAGCAACAAGACGTTCAAGAGGAGCAATCCATTTGCTTGGTACAACAGTAACCGGATCAGCATAATACTTCCATATTAAAGAAATCATTAAAGTAGCCTAGGGAAGTCAAAGTAATTGTCAGACACGTATAGCTAAAAAAATGAAATAGTAACATTAACATATTCAATAAAATTACACTTTCCATTCAGAAAAGAAATAATACGCTCTTGAAAACAACAAATAATATACTATTGTTGGGACATTTACAGCTAGATGCATAGTAATAATGGATTTGTATACAAAATAAACTACACTATTTGTTAATATAAATCAAAGATAAAAAAGATGTTCAAAACATTTGCACACTTTATTATTTTCGTTGGAAATGGTGAAGGTTGGAGAAGTAGTAATTGGGCATTAAAAAGTTGGTACAACGCTGGGAAAACTGCATCGCAAATGATGGTGACTATGTAGAAAAGTGGTCTAATTTGTTTTTGAAATCTATACTAATAAAAGGCAAAGCCCTCACTGACTGACTCACTCATCACTAATTCTCCAACTTCCGTGTAGGTAGAAGGCTGAAATTTGGCAGGCTCATTCCTTACAGGTTACTTACAAAAGTTAAGCAGGTTTCATTTAGAAATCCTAAGTGTAACGATCATAACTGAATCCTACTTACGTACATACATACGTCCATAGCCTGCAGCTCGGTCGTTGTGTGAGGTGGGGTTGGGGGTTGATGGTTGCGTGTTGCGGCCTGCGTCCCAAAACAACAGTCACAAAACAATTGCATTGACAATCATGTTACGTTATTTTTAAAAAAAAAATGTTTCCTTTTATTTTTCATAACTTCTTTAACACACTACTTCTCCGCTGCGAAGCATGGGTATTTTGCTAGTTCTTAATAAATAGAATTAAAAAAAAAAGTGTGGAAACTTTTTGAACATCTCTCGTAGTAGTAGAACTGACAAGTCACTAATAATAATTCAAAAAACAAATTATATTAAACTAACAGACATTATTTTTGCTGATCTGTATTTAATGGTGAAACTTATTCAATACATGATTTCACATATGCAGAAAATCAAAAAAACAAATTTATTCTACTGGGTGACAAACCACTATATGCATTCTGACAAACCCCTAATACATCTGGCATCTTCTGCTGTTACATCATAACTCTTATTTTTGCCTACTCACTATGAGGGTCACTTACACTGCTTTCATCAATAACTTATTTTTTGATGACACAGCTAATCACACGAAATTCTAATTAATGTTATTTATTCTAATTAACAAGGCTATACCAGCTCCATTCAAATCCTATTTAATAATGCACTTTGCCCTCAGTATTTTTTTTCTTTGTGGATCTTTTTCTATTTCTTGGAACAATTCCACACTTTTTAAAATACTGCTTGACTATCATTTTGAAATACATATGAAATGATAAAATATCACAAGAGTGTATAACATGGTCATTTCAAGTGTGAAATGTATTGGTATGAACATTCCAAAGCATGAACCTTAACTGACGGACGTGACTGAGTGCAGATAAGTTATAGCTACTCACATACTGTATAGGAAGATATCGATATAATGCGTTTGTGATCAAAAATATCAACTACCCTCAACATCATACATAATTGTGTACATAATTTTACCAGCACTGTATTGGACCTTGAATTCCTTTGGTGTTACATAATCACTGTGTTCCCAATGTTATGATTGTTGTCCTTTAGGACATCTAAGCTTTGTTCCTAGCTATGAAATATTTCCTACATTTTTGGTAGCCCAAATTATTAGCTCAACAATTTCTTTTCGAACTCTGAATTTGAAAATGTATCAATTCAGTTGTCAGTAATTTAGGAACCTAACAAGTGTGGACCTTAATCATGTTAAATTGTTCCTGAAAAATAGATGCAGCTGTCCCAATAGTAATCCATACATTGTCTGCTACCTCATGCACTGTCACTGTTTGATCCTCAATTTCAATTTTCTTCAAAATATGTCCTTTCATGACAGAATTATGCAGTTCCTTTTCCTGGCTCTAGCAGGGAAGGAGACTACTCCTAGTAAACATTGGTTGCCGAGAATTAATCTCTGAAGGTACATTGTTGTAATCTTACAAACTCCGTGACAGCATAATAATTGTATGGTTTAATCATTCAACAAACTGTATATTATAAAACAACAAATGCTAAAAACTTGTAATTAACATATTTTAGTAACAGGACCTAATCTTTGGTCTTTTGCAAAATCAACATCATTGAAGACCCCTTTCATTTTCAGGTTCAGAACTTTTGATGACGTTTTACATTTCTTGCACATTACTTATATAACATTTATGCACAAAAATATTTCATAATATATGTTACAGACAGCTAAATATATGTTAATATTCTGACCACTAAAACTTCCAAAAAATATATTTGTACAAGGCATTATCGATTATTAGACACCCAGGAATTTGTTGCAAAATCTGATCATAACCATTTAAAAGAAAAGATTCATTGTGCTTAGGTACTTATTATGTAAGTCATTAAAATGTCTAATTGGGATCTTCCACAATTTTATTGTCTAACAGGTGTCAACTACTAATTTCAGTATAAAGCCTACAAATATGAAACTTCACACTGAACCAAGTTTTGTAATGGCTCTGTACACTCTCTACACTATACAAGATGTTAAGCTTGAAATGCTGCCTGGAGTAGGGATGACCTTGGTACTTCAGATGAAACCTTACTTTAGCTCCATATATCAGTTTATTTCTTATTTCCATATACTATACAAACCATACTGCTCTTATGTATTTTCTATATCTTGCTTGCCTCAGGTAATAGTTTTAAAAATAACAGGTAATATGCAATGAAGAGCCACTGGGCTTAAAACACAAATATAAACAATGCACTAATGAAACAGCAAATATTGTATGCACTGTAAATGTGCTACATTGTTGTCTTTTGCAGAGCAGATTCTGCAGGTTTAATGCCTCCATAACACTACAGGTTGATTTTTATTTTATACATTCAATGCACAAAGGAATAAAGAAGCTCTTTTTAAAAAAATTAAAAGTGTGTTTTATTCAAGGCTTAGTTTGGCTACTACACTAATATGATGTCATTTGATTTTCTTGGGGTTTGGAACAATACACTGAACAGGGCAGGCAACATTCTTTGAAGAATTTTTATGTGGCCTCAGAAACCCCAGCTCCTACTGGTGTTTGAAAACTGCCTATACCAGCAAAAGACCAAGTTTTACAAGACAGAGTGATTGAGTTACACTAATATGTAATATATCAAAAGTTTAATGCTCAGTTCACAGGCCACTAATTTAAATATGGATTAGATGTTCAGCATTCAGCTTTACTTTTGTTGATGCTAAAAGATAAAATGCTAATCCTGAATACACCATATGCAAAGAAAATACCCCAACAGAGCCAAAGAATTTGTGATTGAAGCTATTATTGACAGTGTTGTTAATAATACAAGAAGATTTTGTATCTTTAGTTTTCACATCAGCACTAACCATTCATCATACAAGGTAGAGGTAGAGACTCAACTTGCAAAAACCAAAAAGAACACATTAGAATTTATTTATGTCTCTCTCTCTCCCCTAATCATCACGGGAGCTCCATTCTTCTTACGCTTACTCATTTTATGAATATTTTTGATTTCTCTGTGTGTTCAGTTATGACAGATTTTATCAATTTGGACTATAAAAGAGAGGGCAGCACGGTGGCGCAGTAGTAGTGCTGCTGCCTCGCAGTAAGGAAACCTGGGTTTGCTTCCCGGGTCCTCCCTGCATGGAGTTTGCATGTTCTCCCAGTGTCTGCATGGGTTTCCTCCACGTGCTCCAGTTTACTCCCACAGTCCAAAGACATGCAGGTTAGGTGCGCTGGCGATCTTTAATTGTTCCTAATCTGTGCTTGGTGTGTTGGTGTGTGTGCCCTGCAGTGGGTTGGCACCCTGTCCGGGATTTGTTCCTGCCTTGCACTCTGTGTTGGCTGGGATTGGCTCCAGCCGACCCCGTGACCCTGTGTTAGGATGTAGCGGGTTGGAAAATGACTGATTGACTATAAGAGAGGACTTAATTTCTTAATCTTAGCTTTTTTGTCTAAGTGATTCTATTAATCTGAGAAAGATCAATGACTCCTGCAACAATTATTAACTATAGATAAGGAAATGAGGCAGAAGAGGTGAATGGCTAACAAAATGCTCAAAATGAAACATTCATTTATGTTTCCAAATGTCCTTCAATTTTATACCCATTTTTTTTTTTTTACCAAATAAGATGAATGAAATACATTTTGATCAGATGAGAAGAGGTCATTTTGACTTCTGAAAAATCTAATTATGACTAGTCAAAGGAAAGCATCAAATGTTACAATGGCTTGCCATTTCAAGTGTGCAATATGACTTTACTCAAAGACTTCCAAAGAGTTTTCAGGTAGGTATATTTGTATTTATATTTTGACTAGTACAGATAGTCAAATTATGATCAGATATGTCTATAATTGTTAACTAAAATGGAACTTTACAGATCATCAAATCACACATGGTAAAGACACCCATAATTTTAATTTTGACTGCTTAAAATATAACTGTAGATTCTGAAAATAGAAATTAGCACAAAAAAAGAACTGGCATTAGATATTAAAAAGATGTGCCATATTTGTGTCTGTTTGGCTTCACCTTTAAAGAGGTTTATTCAATCTAAAAAATTGATTCAGACTTTATTAAAGGGCTGCTTTGTTAATTCTAAGCTACTGTATTTAACAATATGTATTAAGACAACATAAAAACAATTTTCTTCATCTTGATATTTAAATTGTGTGTTTTACAAAAATGAAGAGTGCAGGTTTGCCTGAACTATTAAAGTCCAAGTATTTCTCCCAAAAACTATGTTAAACTCTAACATGTCTATATTCAAATTCCATAATCCTTGTAGTATGAGTAAATTGCATTATTTTGTTCATTAAGCAACAGTGTTGGTGTTATTTGATGAGAAACTGTCTATCACCTGTTTGGCCCCTCTTAACAGAAAAAATTAAAATAGTTATGTGATACTTTCTGTTATAGTGTAACCAGGTTCCAATTCCCTGGCTCTAGTGTCCTTTATTTTAATTTTTTTCATTTTTTTTTTTTTTCATTTTTATTACTATTGAATTTAATACTGTTTCTTTGTATCAGTATACTGTTGCTGGATTATGTGAATTTCCCCTTGGGATTAATAAAGTATCTATCTATCTATCTATCTTTATTTTTATGGGTTCAATTTATTGTCCTTTGTGTGCTCATTTGTAAATTATGTCTCTAAAAATGTTTTCTCCTTTTTGCAATTTATTTTTCACTCTTTTTTGCATATATGTTAGTCACTATTTTGTACATTTATGTTATTGTATTTAATATGTTTTTACATTTGGCTTATATTATGAGATATATTCCTAGTCCTCTGTATGTTGACCCCAATGAATGTGCTATCCTGATATTGTAGTTGTGACACTGGCCTCAATTCTTAAAAAAGTTGGCAGAAATCTTAACAGTGTTGCTAATAGTCTGTTTGTTCAGATCTCTACTGAATTTGGATTATAGGCAGTGAAATTTTGTACTTTTGTTTTTGATCCTTTGATTCTAGACTTTGCTTTTTATATTTGGATTGTGATTTTAGGAATTACATTTGTTAACTTATTGGCATGCATTTCTGGTAATCAGTTTGACTTCCTATATTTTTGTGTTTAATTTTTAATACATTCATTACACACATTAAAAAGTCACTATTTTACATTGTTGGCTTTTTTATTTTTTAAAGGTTGCCCTCTTCCTTTTTGAGAATATTAAGTTTGTCTTATCTTTTGGTGTGCAAGCTAAAAAACCTATTTCTGAATGGTGAAAGCCAGAACTGTTTTTGAAAGTAAGGCAAAGTTTGAAAGATTAAAGCCTTCATATGAGTTTTGTGTGTCCTGGAAATCATAACACAGTCAACACACAACTAAAGCTACTATGAGATGCAAAGGCATTAGATGCTGTACCCCACATTTTATCAAATTATTTACATATAAAAGATGCTTCACTGTTCCAGCAGTTAAAGGAGAAAGACCACTAATTAATATATGGACATGACAGTATTGCTGTTAATGGCTGATGTTTAATAAAAGCAGTAATTGCTGTGATTATGATGCATACTTATGTACAGTAAGTTTGCCTATGTCAGGCAGACTTTGATTTGATTATTCTAAAATACCTTTTGTCCCGGGTGTGTTTTCTTTAAAATCTGCATTTTAAGACTAAATTTATATTTTCATCTTTTCTACTGGAAGCAGACCTTAGTTTAAGTGAATGTTAACATACATTACTCCTACTTTTCAATGCTACCTTGAGCTTTAAATATACTGTAACCGTAAGTAAAAACAACAGTCTGTGCTTGATAATGAGAAGAATTTCATTGTAAAAAATGTACATAATTTCCTGAAATTCCAAGGCCACCTATGAGATAATGTACATTCCTTCAAGTGTACCAGTGGTCTTGACCAGTGCACTTGTTGAGAGAGTTGCCCAGGAGCCTTCCTTACTACATAACTAAATCAGCCTGCCTGCCGTGTACTGATTCTGTGTGAGGTCCCTCCAGACTGGTAATTGGCTGCTATTATTTATAGTATGCCTCTGAACTACCCACATGAATACAGGTTCACAATCTATTTCTTTTGGCCACTAACTGAAAAGATTGTGGCCAAAGGTAAGAATAGAGGCAGATGTAGAATTGTAAATCAAGACCATTGTTCAAGGACTTCACTCATGTTTCACCACCATCACCCACTGGTAAAATATCTACAGTACACCAGTAGCAATCCATTTGACAGTCTTGTGGCCTAGAACAAACAACAACTAAACTACACTTGGAATATTTAAATTCTGCTTTTATTACCTACAGAATGTAAGCCATTCTTTTCCAGTAGAGAATAATGATCTCTTGATGCTTTTGAGATATTGATTCATATCCACACGCCTCCACATCTTGCTAAAAACTGTTTCAGCACATGCTGGAGATTACAGTCAGATAAAGACAAAAATATAACGTAATCTGAAAACATACAAATTGCTAATAACTTATTTGTATCTTACTATCCCACTGAAGAGAAATCATACACAGGAGGGGAGACATGACACACCTTTGTTATAGCATTGCAGCCACAAAAAATAGATCTTTATGCAGACATAAATCTGTCTGCATAACTACAGAAATTAAATTCCAAACAATAGTGATCCTGGGAAACCTATACTTTGGCAACATATCCTACTTGGGTTACTGTGCCTTTTCAAATATATTTGAGGGGTCTTGTGGATTTAAAAATACCATCTGAGGACTTAGAGAAGTCGTATGACAAAGAAGTGGTCCTTAAATCCACAGAAGGGATGGAATCTGAACTGTTTTATTTCAGTCCCAGGAAGACCTGCTGACTGGAGGACAGACTTTCCCAAGGAGCTCAGAAGTGTAAGCCTTGTTGACGAAAGCACACAACTGCTGTTTCCACCTGTCATGTACCTTTGATAATGCACATTGATTAAAACATGTCAATAATATTTATACCTTAAGAATTTCTAGTCATACATTATCCACCTTCACAGCCTTATCATATTTCAGAAATTCACAACCATGACATTGATCCAGTCTTCGTAAATGCTTCTCTCAGTACCTCCTCTGTGAAGAGACAGTTTTCCAGCTACATTTGTTTCTTAAAGTGCTCCTTCAACCATTCAAAAATATCCTCAGTTAAGTGCTTATCTAACTTTTTAGGAAGGGAACATGAAAGACGTCCCAGGTACCTTGCTGTAGTAACCAGAGGGTAATCCAGAATCTTTTTTGGGCAATCTGAAAATCATTTTGCATAACTTCACTAAACACGTCTGATACCTGGACCCTTTTAACCCAATTTGCAGTATTCTGACCAAAAATGTTCTGGTAACATTTAACATATTTAAACACAACATCTGTTAAGAACAGTCCATGACAACCACATACAACCTGTGGCAATTCATAACTTCAATTCAGATCAGACGTACCATTCTTCACAGTTTTACACATGCCCTCAAAGTGTCTCTGCCATTCTCCAGATTAGCATATACTGTACCTCCAATTAAAACAAAACAGTAAACATGTTGTACCTATTTTGCACCAGACTCAGTTACTCTAACAGGTAGAATATTTATATTAGGTGTACACACACAAACCACAATCAAAATGATTCTGCTACCTTAAGTTACACTAAATTAACTATTTAGTCCAAAAGCATAAAATCCAAATGAACCACACAAAGTCGCAAATCTGAGAGTATCTTCAAACTTTTCTAAGGTCTTTCTAAGAGTAATGATCAATGCAGTGTTGTGCTTGTGGTGAGTCTAACTATATCTGGCTAGCACTTAGGAAACATCACAATCATCTCTTTTCTTGGGAGTTGTGGTGTTCCACATTCCAAAGAAAACTTTTCATTTTGGAGGTCTAATTCCATTAAAACTGAACTACAAATACCAGTTACCAGATTTGCATTGCACCTGTAAAGGAATGAGTAATTGATTTTTGTTTATATTTTAAACAAGCATTACTTGGATATGTATTTTTACTTGATCAATACCAGTGAAGTAATACAATATTCACCAAAACACAATGCAGTTTGCAATTTTGCTCAATGAAATTACCATAATATGGAAGCGTATTAGGGCCACGGTGAGAATAAAAAATACGGACACAGTGAAGAAAAAAAAAATCTAAATGTCGAGATTAAAGTCGACATGTTGACTTTATTCTCGACATGTACGTCGAGATTAAAGTCAATATGTTGACTTTATTCTCGCCATTTATGTTGAGATTAAAGTCGACATTTCCACTTTATTCTAGTAGTTTATTTTGTCAGTAGAATTTCACAAACTAAACCTAATCTTAAAATGAAGGCTTAACTTACTAGATTTTCTCAAACCCCGTCATAAATTAATGTAGCGCATTAAATGCTTTATATTAAGTGTTCCTCGACCCTGTTGTTAATCTCTACGCGCTTCTTAAACAGACTTCCACTTGCACTGAGAGGTGCAGGCAGCGATCACCGCACATTGACTTCGTGATATTCCGGCTCTATGAACATTCAGAATACTAAGATAAATACTTGATTACTTTTTCACAATGAAATGCATTAAATCATATATTAAACATGGGGGCCGGGTTGGCACGGTGGTGTGGCTGTAGTGCTGCTCCTTTGCATTAAGGGGTCCCTAGGTGTATGTTCAGTGTAGAGAACTTTATGGCAGATGTGACGAGGCTCCAAAAAACTGGATATAGGAATGGGTATCTCACAGGTTTAACTTAAATATTGTGTAAATGTTCGTTCGTAATGTGGTTATCGGAGACACGAACGCAGAATTCAATGGATGTTCTTCTGAGCGGGCTTTCTTTATTGCATGCGTGCCGTCTCTGTCTGATGTACTAAACCTCCAGTTCCTATCCTTCCTTTTTCTTTCTCCACATAACCAATCACCACACGATAAATGTCTTTGTGAAATTAAAACTAGTTATAAACTTAGTCCTCAGAGTTTTCAGAACTTTAAATGTATTAAAGCATGTGGGGGCGTGGTGGTTGCACTGCTGCCTTGCAGCAATGGGGTCCCAGGTGTTTTCTGTCTTGAATTTGCATGTTTTTCTGGTGGGTTTACTCAGCGTGCTTCAGTTTTCTTTCAAAGTCATGTAAGATGTGGGGTTTTGTTATGTATTATTGACCCTGCTACTGTATGTGTTGCTCGTATTCACTGTAGGTGTGGGAGGAATAGGCTATAAAGTGAGACTGGTGGACTTGGAACATTTCCGGATTAAGGAAATGGAAATTAAGAGGTGACATGATTGCAACATTTAAAATCATAAAAGAAATTAGTACAGTGAACACCAGTTGTTACTTTCAAAGAAATTCTTTCACAAGGAAAAGGGGACACAGTTGGAAACTTGTCAAATGCAGATTTTGCATTAATGATAGAAAGTGTTTCTTAACAGAAATAACCATAGACATGTGGAATAAATTACCAAATAGCGTGTTGGAGAGTTGGAATTTAGGGACTTTAAAATCTTGAACTGATATTAATTTAGACAATATGGTAAATAAGATAGACACGTTTGTTAGACTGAATGGCCTGCTTTCGCCACAATTTTTACTGGTCTAACAGTGCATCAATATTACTGCATTGGAAATGATTTTCAGAAAATATTTAATCAACTAGGTTCTCCCTTTAATTTAGTTATGCATTTGGAAAATACAGCAAAGAGAAATTATATGTAACACATTACCGTAGATACTCGCGTATTAGTCGATCTCGCAGATAAGTCAAGTGTATTTTAAAGCCGAAAATTACGAAATTTGTTATGACCCGCGTATAAGTCGAGGGTAAAACTTGGGTTTTTTCATGGCCCGTTGTCTTAATAAGTACGGTCTTCTTACCAATACCTGCTACAGTTCGATTCCCCAGCATATCAAATGCCATTGCCGTTTTATCCATGTTACCAATATTACTGTGATCAAAGTCATAAATTTGTCTTTGCTTGATAATAAATTTATGAAAGGAACTGACCTTTTCTTCTAGATCTTTCGGCAGCTTCTGCGTAATTTTTGTTCGCTGACGAAGGCACAGCCCATATCTGTTCATAAACCGCGTACACCAGCCAGCCGATGCTTGAAATTCCAACAAAGGCTTATGTGGTGTTATGAGTCCACAGCTCTCTTAGCAAAGGCCGTTTTAGTTTTTAAATAAATAATCACCGCTCGCGGCTTAGCGAGGGGGCATGGTGGCTGTAGCGCGCCGCAGGGCGATCTGCGGTGTGGGCGTTTCTCACCTAGTGCACAGGTGAGGGACTGCCCACATCCATGATTGTTCCTGTGGCTAATGTGCTGCAGCTGCTATGTCCTCTATGCATATAAAGAGAAGCCTGAGTCAGTTAGAGACGAAGGAAAATCTGAGTAAAAAAAAAACAAGGAAGAGAAAGAAAGACGGAGGTGGCTGGAGAAAGCAGGAGAGAGAGAGAGACAGTGCGAGTGGTCGAGTGAGCAAACGAGCGCTCACAGACAGATGTGTGGAAGCCTGGGTGTTAGGCCGACACCTGGGAGTTGAAGTAGAAGTCGCTCCCGCTGAGTGATCATGTATAGTGGAGTGACCAAAGAAGAAAAGACTGTCCGCGTAAGGCCAGGACGGCAGCGGGAGTCGGGAGGCTTGGAGGTGAAGTCCTTGGTGTGGGCGTCCTGGATGCCAAGGTTCCAAGTCTCAGGCCTGGGATGAGTGCCAGACCGAAGCCAGGATCAGGAGGACTCCAGACCTGAGTGTGTGAGAGAAAGGACAGCTGCTGAGAGAGCGTCTCGCCTGCTGTAAAGCCCAACCGGGAGAAGCAGGTGAGACGCTAGTTTAAAAGAGGCACCAGGCTTATTGATTTTAAAGACTGCTTCCAGCATCGTTTTAACCTCGGGTTTTTAAGGGATTGTTTCTCTATTTTATTGATTTTTAAACCTCCACGTTTGCTTTATGGATTATTTATTTAATGAATTCTTTTGACTCACTGCACTGTTTACATTGAACACTGACTTTGATTGACTGTTTTAAATAAAAGCACTGTGCACTGTGCCATTACCCAAATTCTATGGAAAATTATGTTGCCCCAAGGATAAGTCAACCCTGTTTTTTTGAATGAATTTTAAGGCAGATTTTTTTATCTTATACGCGGGGATCTACGGTACTTATGTCCCACGCATACACATAGGGAACAGCTTAAGGACTTTGGTAATTCCCTGCCAGTCCAGGAGGTTGCACAGTTTATTGACTACTTTTCTGTTCCTCCTTCTGTAGACTGGAACGATTGACAGCCTTTCAACCACTGATGCCACTTCCGGTGTCCTCCCACCTGGACCCACCGCTTCCTACCGGAAAAACCTAAAGCCAAAAAACCGCCATTTTTGGCAGTCACAAGTACACTCTCGTCTGAGAAGACTTATTTAATGCTTGTAGTAAAGAATTTTTTATTTTGTTTATACAGGGTTTGACTTTGGCGCCCCAAAACTTCATGCTGCTTTTTATCTTGTTTCTTACATTTGATATTCATTATCAACATATTTAGATGAGGAAGATAACTTGCTTTAGAAGTTAAACTGAAATCAACTTTGTGAATAATAATTATTGAGGAGACTGCCAACCTGGCTAATACTGCCATTATGTTTTGACTACATGTATAATATTTCACACACATTAACTTACCTGTAACACATAAAACATAATGTTCACCACCCATTTTATTTTCGCCAGTTGAGCAGTTCTAGATTTAACTAAAAGAAAAAAAAAAAAACCTTGATCAATTCAATTTATTTATCCATATACCAGATTTGTCAATTTTTTCATTCCTCTGTTAATGCAATCAAAATGAACACTTTTATTTGGCAATACTGCATATTTAAATAATCATCTTTATAATTTAAAAACATATATATAAATACCTATTTATATTTATACCTATTAATAGAAGCATTTGAACTGCTCTACACTAAAAGAACCATAAATTCCTAATCAAAATACACAATATGGTAAACTACTAAAAGCAACATTTTGGACACTGCTTTAATTTTAGAGACAAGAACATACTTACCTGACCAATTTCCATTACTGCCTCTCAGGAAGCCCAAGGCTATTCCAGCAATGCTGGGCACAAGCTAGATACTATGACGGGATACCAGTCACCTCAGAGTATACAGACATACACATAGACGTACACCATCAAGCTGGGCTAATTTAAATCTGCATATCTTTGGGAAGTAAGAGTAAACTAGAGCATTTAGACAAAACCTACAGGAATATACAGTGGTGTGAAAAACTATTTGCCCCTTCCTGATTTCTTATTCTTTTGCATGTTTGTCACACAAAATGTTTCTGATCATCAAACACATTTAACCATTAGTCAAATATAACACAAGTAAAAACAAAATGCAGTTTTTAAATGATGGTTTTTATTATTTAGGGAGAAAACAAATCCAAGCCCTGTGTGAAAAAGTAATTGCCCCCTGAACCTAATAACTGGTTGGCCACCCATAGCAGCAATAACTGCAATCAAGTATTTGCGATAACTTGCAATGAGTCTTTTACAGCCCTCTGGAGGAAGTTTGGCCCACTCATCTTTGCAGAATTGTTGTAATTCAGCTTTATTTGATGGTTTTCTAGCATGAACCGCTTTTTAAGGTCATGCCATACCATCTCAATTGGATTCAGGTCAGGACTTTGACTAGGCCACTCCAAAGTCTTCATTTTGTTTTTCTTCAGCCATTCAGAGGTGGATTTGCTGGTGTGTTTTGGGTCATTGTCCTGTTGCAGCACCCAAGATCGCTTCAGCTTGAGTTGACGAACAGATGGCCGGACATTCTCCTTCAGGATTTTTTGGTAGACAGTAGAATTCATGGTTCCATCTATCACAGCAAGCCTTCCAGGTCCCGAAGCAGCAAAACAACCCCAGACCATCACACTACCACCACCATATTTTACTGTTGGTTTGATGTTCTTTTCCTAAAATGCTGTGTTCCTTTTACGCCAGATGTAACGGGACATTTGCCTTCCAAAAAGTTCAACTTTTGTCTCATCAGTACACAAGGTATTTTCCCAAAAGTCTTGGCAATCATTGAGATGTTTCTTAGCAAAATTGAGACGAGCCCTAATGTTCTTTTTGCTTAACAGTGGTTTGCGTCTTGGAAATCTGCCATGCAGGCAGTTTTTGCCCAGTCTCTTTCTTATGGTGGAGTTGTGAACACTGACCTTAATTGAGGCAAGTGAGGCCTGCAGTTCTTTAGACGTTGTCCTGGGGTCTTTTGTGACATCTCGGATGAGTCGTCTCTGCGCTCTTGGGGTAATTTTGTTCGGCCGGCCACTTCTGGGAAGGTTCACCACTGTTCCATGTTTTTGCCATTTGTGGATAATGGCTCTCACTGTGGTTCGCTGGAGTCCCAAAGCTTTAGAAATGGCTTTATAACCTTTACCAGACTGATAGATCTCAATTACTTCTGTTCTCATTTGTTCCTGAATTTCTTTGGATCTTGGCATGATGTCTAGCTTTTGAGGTGCTTTTGGTCTACATCTATGTGTCAGGCAACTCCTATTTAAGTGATTTCTTGATTAAAACAGGTGTGGCAGTAATCAGGCCTGGGGGTGGCTACGGAAATTGAACTCAGGTGTGATACACCACAGTTAGGTTATTTTTTAACAAGGGGGCAATTACTTTTTCACACAGGGCCATGTAGGTTTGGATTGTTTTTCTCCCTATATAATAAAAACCATCATTTAAAAACTGCATTTTGTGTTTACTTGTGTTATATTTGACTAATGGTTAAATGTGTTTGATGATCAGAAACATTTTGTGTGACAAACATGCAAAAGAATAAGAAATCAGGAAGGGGGCAAATAGTTTTTCACACCACTGTATGGAGAATATGAAGAGGCTACAAAGTAATGGTTATGCTAGAATTTGAATGCTTGTCAACGTATCATCTTTGTTTTTCAATCATTCCCCATCTTTGTTTTTTTTTTTTTTTGTAATAATTATAACAAAGGTTAGAACAAGAATGCTGAGGTCCATTTGAAATGGGAAGTTGAAATTTATGGGTTCCCAGTAGGAAGTTTTAACTGGAATGCTCTCACAAATTAGATTTCCAACTCAGAAATTCTGTAGAGCCCCACCAACCCAGACCTCAAAATCCAAAATGGCTGCATTGCACATCAACAGAAGTGAAAGCTGTAGCACTATCTAACTTTTACTTCTGGACATGTTTCTGCAGTGTTTGAATGTGCAAAATACCACATGATGCATTGTTCAGTAGTTGTCATTATTCAAAAACAGCAACAAAAACAATTGGTTTTCCCGAATATGTTACTGGAACGCAGTCAACACAAGTGTGATGTCATTCCCAACTTAGACATCAGAGGTAATTTGAATACAGCATAAGCAACTACATTTTGAATAAACTATCATATATATATATATAAAAAAAAACCAAAAAGTTTATACATAAAAATGACAGTGGTTAGCTCTGTTGTCCAGTTTTCAACCTTGTACCCTATCATTGTCCATGTGAAATTTACACATTCTTCCCACCCCTATGTGAGTTTTTCATTGAGCACCTCTTTTTTCCTCTCATATTCCCAAAGATGTGTGTATTCGGGCAACTGGTGAATCTAACCCTAGTAGAATGTTGTGTGTATGTGTGTGTGTTTGAGTAGGCTGGCAACAGACACTAAGTGTAAAACCAGATTTTAGATTGACATCAATGGTTCACACATAATATGAAAGGAGACGAAGAGAAAGGTGCAACGAGAAGCCACAGGTTTGTCATAGGTACAATGAAAGTGTTACTTGTAAGTCTCCCTCAGACTACTGATAGTAACACGATACCAGAAACAGAAATAAACCACAATGAATACAATAACAATCATAACATACCACAAATATATTTTATTTTACATTCAGTATATATACATATTATATATACACAAGACCAAGTATTTGTGACTATAAGTGGCTGGGGAGAAAAATAAATCTACTGGTGCAAGTGCCAACGGTTCTGTGTTGCTCACCAGATGGAAAGACAAAGGTCTATACAATGCAGTATGCCTTTCTAAGTCATTTATTATCAGAACACAGCCATAGAAGAGTAATATTCTGTGCCAACTTCATAGCTCTCTGTATTTATTTACAGATAGTAACTAAGCATATGTCATAAAAGGATATTATGCAACCAGTTATTATGGACTTCTCTTTAAACTTATACACAGTGGTGAGCATAAACAGTGACCTTGGAGCATACTCAAATGACT
Organism: Polypterus senegalus; assembly: GCF_016835505.1. Lineage (NCBI taxonomy): Eukaryota > Metazoa > Chordata > Cladistia > Polypteriformes > Polypteridae > Polypterus > Polypterus senegalus. The sequence continues at coordinate 120,184,587 of NC_053155.1, read as the reverse complement.
ATGGGACTAAAGCATTAATAAGCTTTCATGATATGTTTTGTATATTTCACACCATTGCTTATTGTTCCTTTTTGTTGTTTTTCTCCTCTGAATTCAAATGGTTGTACCTTTTAGGTTTTTTATTATTTTTTTGTTTGAGTAGCATGTCATTGGAATGTTCTGGTTTTTTTGAAAATAAAATTGAATAAAAATAGACCCACAAGACATTTCAAGTTGCATACCCACACAACTGTATCCCCATCTAATGTTGTTGAGAGTGTAGTCTGCTTTTTGCCTCCTGAGGTCTAAAACTAGCTTCTTACTCTTAATAACACTAATGAAAAAAATATTTTGCAAGCACCACTGTGTTAGAAGGAAAACAAATTTAAATTTAATGTTGGAGTCAGAGATGTGTTTTTCAAAACAGTCAAAAGTAAACAAGGAATATAGCATTCGGATGAGTACACTATTCTGTGGAAGAATGCATTGATGAATAAGTAATGTTATTAATCCACACATCCTGGGGTTTGCCAGCTAGAAAGTTCAAAATCCATTTGCAGAGGAATACTGCCACTCTTTAATAGCTTTTAGTGAATCCTATGGCCCTTCCCTACATGAGAAAAAGTATAATCTAGGAAAGTGAATTAGGTTTTTAGAATACTTATGTTTAGAAAAATTATCAATAAATAAACACTATAAGAGAATTACAGTATATACAAAGTGGAAAAAATTAAGCTGGCTTCAGGCTGTTTCAGTTTGGGTTTTCTATTTTACACTATACTAGTATTACAATATAGTCAAGTTAAAAAAAGCTGCCTCTAGTCTAACAGATGACGTTAATCCACAAAAACATAATTTTAATATGAAATTGAAGTAGTTAAATACAGTAAACTTTTGTGAATTTCATCCTGTGGCACTTGGGCTACATTTAGAAAGTAAAAGCCTTTTAACTGTGATATACACATTTTCTTTTTTGCAAAGATATTAATAATAAATTGAAAATTAATGGACATAAGATCACTTTCTTGTGAGAACACAAATGACAGCTGTAGGGCAGTGCCAGTAAACTGTGCACTGTCAGATAGTAGGAGATCATAGATGTAGATTTGTCACTGATAAGAAGGGGCTTTCCCTAGATCTCCAGTCACCAATCCTATCAAGGTGACCTCTGCCTTCTCCCTGAGGCTTATGTAGGAAAGTCTATTAAAATATAAAGGTTTCCTGCAAAAGAAATGTTTTACATACAAGCTACAAAATAAAACTATGCCAAAAATGTTTTTAATTTAAAAGAAATCTGTAGTTTGTCTGAATAGTGAAGTTTGTGACTTTTTTTTCTAAAAAGGATATAACATTTCCATGACAGTAAAATGTAATTAGCAGGTTCAGTGCATGGATGTATGGAGTTTGAACAATTTCTTACTTTTATTTTAAACTACAAAATACAGTCTAATGTATTATAAACTACATAAAAATGTAATCTCAATTAATTTCACTTTATGAGAACATTAAACTTTTCTCTCTCAATTTTAATGACGTCAAGAAGTTGAACTTAATGTGAAATGCTGAACAATTACAATAGATACAGTATGTGCCTCATTTTCAGAAATCAAGTTAAATGAAAGAACTCAGTTTGTCTACATGCTTTAAACAATATATTTTTATTATTATACATTTAAATATGAATAATTTTATATAATGTTTACCTTATTTAAAAAAACTACACATAAATAATTAAATATTAAGCTAGACATTAAAGTTATGTTTCTTCAAAAATAGCTATTGTTTGAAAACAGGAATTTATGCAGCTGCGTACCTCCACATGCAAAACCTCTGCTATATTAACATGTCAGTGTGTTCAATCACAACTCTGTCAAATGAACCAAATGAACAAAAAGAAAGAAAACATTTTAGATTAACATACTCACAATAAGGTTTCTATAACTGGTAGCAGGCAAGTGCAAAAACTGATAAGTCTCGACTTTAACTTAATTGAAAATGTATAAAGTTTCTCACTCAGGGTCAGATAAACATTCATTTTTAAAACTTACAGTGGTGTGAAAAACTATTTGCCCCCTTCCTGATTTCTTATTCTTTTGCATGTTTGTCACACAAAATGTTTCTGATCATCAAACACATTTAACCATTAGTCAAATATAACACAAGTAAACACAAAATGCAGTTTTTATATTATGTTTTTTATTATTTAGGGAGAAAAAAAAATCCAAACCTACATGGCCCTGTGTGGAAAAGTAATTGCCCCCTGAACCTAATAACTGGTTGGGCCACCCTTAGCAGCAATAACTGCAATCAAGCGTTTGCGATAACTTGCAATGAGTCTTTTACAGCGCTCTGGAGGAATTTTGGCCCACTCATCTTTGCAGAATTGTTGTAATTCAGCTTTATTTGAGGGTTTTCTAGCATGAACCGCCTTTTTAAGGTCATGCCATAGCATCTCAATTGGATTCAGGTCAGGACTTTGACTAGGCCACTCCAAAGTCTTCATTTTGTTTTTCTTCAGCCATTCAGAGGTGGATTTGCTGGTGTGTTTTGGGTCATTGTCCTGTTGCAGCACCCAAGATCGCTTCAGCTTGAGTTGACGAACAGATGGCCGGACATTCTCCTTCAGGATTTTTGGTAGACAGTAGAATTCATGGTTCCATCTATCACAGCAAGCCTTCCAGGTCCTGAAGCAGCAAAACAACCCCAGACCATCACACTACCACCACCATATTTTACTGTTGGGATGATGTTCTTTTTCTGAAATGCTGTGTTCCTTTTACGCCAGATGTAACGGGACATTTGCCTTCCAAAAAGTTCAACTTTTGTCTCATCAGTCCACAAGGTATTTTCGCAAAAGTCTTGGCAATCATTGAGATGTTTCTTAGCAAAATTGAGATGAGCCCTAATGTTCTTTTTGCTTAACAGTGGTTTGCGTCTTGGAAATCTGCCATGCAGGCAGTTTTTGCCCAGTCTCTTTCTTATGGTGGAGTCGTGAACACTGACCTTAATTGAGGCAAGTGAGGCCTGCAGTTCTTTAGACGTTGTCCTGGGGTCTTTTGTGACCTCTCGTATAAGTCGTCTCTGCACTCTTGGGGTAATTTTGGTCAGCCGGCAACTCCTGGGAAGGTTCACCACTGTTCCATGTTTTTGCCATTTGTGGATAATGGCTCTCACTGTTGTTCGCTGGAGTCCCAAAGCTTTAGAAATGGCTTTATAACCTTTACCAGACTGATAGATCTTAGTTACTTCTGTTTTTATTTGTTCCTGAATTTCTTTGGATCTTGGCATGATGTCTAGCTTTTGAGGTGCTTTTGGTCTACTGCTCTGTGTCAGGCAGCTCCTATTTAAGTGATTTCTTGATTGAAACAGGTGTGGCAGTAATCAGGCCTGGGGGTGGCTACGGAAATTGAACTCAGGTGTGATACACCACAGTTAGGTTATATTTTAACAAGGGGGCAATTACTTTTTCACACAGGGCCATGTAGGTTTGGATTTTTTTTCTCCCTAAATAATAAAAACCATCATTTAAAAACTGCATTTTGTGTTTACTTGTGTTATATTTGACTAATGGTTAAATGTGTATGATGATCAGAAACATTTTGTGTGACAAACATGCAAAAGAATAAGAAATCAGGAAGGGGGCAAACAGTTTTTCACACCACTGTAACTGGTAGCAGGCAAGTGCAAAAACTGATAAGTCTCAACTTTAGTTTAATTGAAAATGTATAAAGTTTCTCACTCAGGGTCAGATAAACATTCATTTTTAAAACTTTAATGTCAAGTAATTGAACTTCAACAATGGAAATGTGTTGCTCAATTTGAGCAAAAATGACGATTTTTCCAATATTGTATACATACTGTATATAGTGCAAGTGCCCATGAGGATACACAGGAATCCCAGCCAGGACAGAGGATAATTTCTTGCTGAGACAAGCTAGCCGGCTAGACGAGAAAATTACTTTGTGCCCGGCCGGAATTAGATAATTGATGGACCAGCAAAACTGAGAAGTTCCATCCCCCATATGGCAGGTGGCAATGTTCCTCTTGTGGCATCTCAGTTTGGATACCTGCAGGGCTGCTTGGCTGTTGGAATCTGGAAAGCCAACCCTCTCAGTGTCTCTGGGTATCAGTAAAGAGCACTGTCGGGAGAGGCCCTCCCTGCTTTCAAAGTGAACCGGAAGTGCTTCCAAGGGCACCAGACGCATTCCCAGGTCCAGCTTTAGAAGGGGCCCCCACCTCACATAGGGGAGTCAGAGTCGGTAGGCAGCAGGCGAGACTCAACTGGAGGTGGAAGGAGGAAGAAATGTATTTACTTTGGAGTATTTTGGCGGGTGTTGGTGATAAATAAAAACTATTTTATTTGAACCCAGAATTGTGCTGGGTAACTTTGTGTCTGAGATTTGAGGCTCAGTCTTGCACCCTTGTGGTCACAATAGTTTATATACATGCCAATCAACCATAGTAAAATAAGTGCACTCATAAAATAGATAGATGGATGGATATTCAAGACTACCATTTCAAAGGAAAAATGAATCATATCTCAAAAAATACATTTAAGAATAATAAACAGAACTATTCATATTAAATATGGCTATATACTCCACAACTGTTTGGTGGATGTACCATTGATTAAAATACTAGCTTTACACTACTAGCTATACCATCCTACTTGGAGGATTGTTTTTTTCTTAATTTACTAATATGTTACTTCAAGCTGTTCCAAATGTACTAAGTAAAGTTGGACTTGAAAGTGCTCTTTACTAATATGTCTTTAGTTGGATCACATAAGGGCAATATTTTGTATTCAAAAATGCTGAATTCGCTTTAGGCATATCCTTTGAATTCTGCAGTATTATTTTGTGAGTCAGTGAGTGATCAATGGGCATCTCAGCCATACATCCCAAAATTACCCTCAGTTACATTACAGCCTATTTCAGAGAGGTGGATTCGCTCTCACTATTTTAGTGGAAAAAGTATATTAACATTTTTTAAAGTGATTATGCCATTATTTTCAAACTCAATATTTTACACCAAAAATTACAGTGGTCTTACTTCATTCATCCCTCCATTCAGTAAGATCCACTTTATAACCAGGCTTGAGTGCAAATATACTTACTCTAATGTTGGCTCTTGTAATGGAATGGCTTCTATCATGCCATTTGGTGCCAGGATAGTTTCCTGCTCCCCACAGCCCAGTTCTTGATAAAGTGAGTTAAGAAAATAGATGGATACGTATATTTTTGATGCCTCTTTGGGACATTTTAAAATATCATTGCAATTTTGAACATATACCTATAAATGGTATTCCACATGTACTTACTACTAAAATCAAAATGTCTATTCATTATTTCTGAAAATGACACTACAAAAGCATAAGACAGGTTTAATTTTATTCACTGCAAAAGCAGAGTTTTGCACGGAAAAACTAAATCTCCCATTCACCTGTCAATCCTGCAAAAGACTCTGGCACCTAGGAAATAAGTATAATACCTTTACAGATACAATGAATGCTTATAAATAAAGTAGGATATTATTGTAAAATGCAGCAATATGAATGTGTTTTTATGGGATTATTAAACATGCTAGTATACAGATGACCAGGTTATTTAAATATTTATGTTGGAATATCAATATGCAATACTGTATATTGCCATTTTTATTCTTGAGCTATAAAGTACTTACCATGTGTTTTCAGCTTGTCAGTCATTTTGTTAATCTTCCGCTCTAGCCTCGCATATCTGGCAAACTCATCCATCATACTAATGGTAGCCAACTCCTGTCTCATGCACTGGATTTCAAATCTCATTTGGGTCTCTTGTTCTGCATCCTTCTGAAGAACTCTACATAGCTAAGAAAAAAAAAAAAAAAACTTAATCTGTATATTCAATGTACTTGATTGTTTAAAGGGATATCCAGGGTAAAAAGTGCTCCTAAGGCTAGAGAAAAGATTAAGGTATAGAGAGGAAATCCTTATTAGGTTAAAGGATGTATTATAGAAAGAACCACTCCAGTGACTAGTACAGACCCGGGGGAAAAGTCAGGTAGCATACAGTAACTACTAGTTTCCAAGACCTTGGAAATGTATTAAAATGAATGCATGCCTGTATCCATTTAAATGCTTATGCTGGCTAGAGGCTACAGACATGAAGGTAGCAGGATATGGTGATATAAGTTGTACTCCACTTGACAGACATGTAACAGTTTACCTACTTAACAACTTAAGAATAATTTACAAAACTGTAAAAGATAGCCAGTATAACTAGTTTGAGAAACTAGAAACATTTCACTTCTTTCATATTTTGTTAAGCTACAGCCTTAGGTTAATGTTTAAATTAATTTGTCTCTTCATCAAACAACACTCAATACTCTCAGAATTACAACATGAAAACACGATTTTTTTTGTTTTTATTTCGCCTTATACAATTTCTCATATTAGGAACTTGTTAGTTTTTACATACCCCTTGGGGTCAGAGCGCAGGGTCAGGCATTGTCAGCAAAAACCAAGCCATGAGGTGAAAGGAAGACAGCTTAGAGACAGGGTAGTGTCAAGGCACAGATTTGGAGGAAAAAATTCTGCATTACTAGGGTTTCCTAAGTGGCCTGCACAATTCTTAAATAGATAAGAGCTAGACAACTACAACTCTTCATAGAGCTGACTGCCTGGATAAAAATAACCAATCGAGGGGGAAGAACCTTGGTAAGAGAGTTGACCAAGAATATGATGGTCACCATGGCTAAACCCATAGAGAACATTTGTGGAGATGGGAAGAATGTCCAAAGGGTCAACTGCCACTGCATCACTTCACTAACCTGAGCATTATGGTAGAGTGGCGTGATGACACATGAATGTCTGGTTGGTGTTTACAAATAGGCACCAAAGGACTCTCATAATATGAAAAACAAAGTTCTCCGTGATGAAACCAAGATTGACCTATTTGGACTCAGTTTAAAGCATAACATCAGTAGGAAACCAGGCTCCCACTCATTACTTGTGCAATACCATTCCAACAGAGATGCATGGTGGTGGCAGTGGGCTATGGGTTTGCTTTTTAGCGGCAGAGAATGGGAAACTAGTCAGGATTGAGAGAAATCTGAACTGAGCAAACTACTGAGATATCCCTAATTAAAGCCTGTTCCAGAGCACTCTGGACCTCAGAGTGGGCTTCACCTTCCAACACAACAATGACACTAAGCATAAAGCAAAGATACCACTGGAGTATTTTAGATTCAACTGTGTGAATGTTCTTGGGTGGCCCAGCTAGAGGCTCAGACTTGAACACAATCCAACACCTCTGGAGAAATGTGAAACTAGCTATTCACGTCATCTAACCTGACAAGAGCTTGAGACAATCTGCAAAGAAGAATGGCAAAAAAAAATTCTCAAAATCAGGAGTGTGAAACTCGTCAGATCATACCAAAGAAGACTCTAGGACTGTAATCACTGCTAAAGGTGCTTTAACTAGTACTGAGTAAAGGGTCTGAATACTTGTAACAAAGTGATATCTATTTTTTTTTTTTTTAATATTTACAAAAAGTCTAAACATCTTATTTTTTTGTCTTGTCGTTTAGTATAAGACTGCAACATAAAAAAATTGGGCTTTTTTTAATTAAAAGCTTTAATCGTGATTAATCGAACAATTAAAAGTTTTAATTGAAATTAACTGCATATTAATCACAATCTTATTTTCCTTCAACCATATTAATATTTTTCAATAAAGAAACAACTCGGTGAATAATTTCTAATTAAAAAAACAGTTATAATAACTGCTTGCCTATGTATACTAAATTATTTCAGTTAGTTTATTGAATAGTTTTGTGCAACAGAAACAACAACCAATGACCATCAAGCACCCACTTCACCCCAGGGGTTTGCTATAATATTTGGGAAAACCAACAAATATGGTTTGGAATGCTAAGTTGCAAGACAATATACCAATAGTACTAACAATTACATGGTTCAAATTTTCTGCACAATTAGCACTATTATAGCTCAGGTTGTGCTTAACTGCATGATGCACAAGATTCAGCTCTGTAGCTGTTACCTGAAGGGGAGAAGTCATTAATTAGCTTCAAAATATGTATGGATTAGGCTCTTAAATAAAAAATTCTAAATATATACTGTATCTGATAGGCTTATTTATTTAGAGGTTTCAAAATGAACAAGGTCATAGAAGGTATCATTAATGAATTATAAAATAAGTCTAACTACGTTAACTTTTAGCCCAAATGGATGGAAATATTAGTATGATCAATCTGCACCAATTACTGCCCAGTTTTATTTGTCACAGTGTAATATAGGCTAATGTAGGTTATAATGTAGGCTAGAGTAGGTAACCTCCAAATAATTAAAAACAACAACATACCATGTCTGCATGGGGAAAGGATAGGAGTGATTTCACTCTGTATATTCTGCTCTTTAGCTGCTTGGGCACGGATAGCACCTGCACCGTGCTGTTTCAGGTCAGATATCCCTCCATGGACAACCAAAAAAACCTCCACAGCAAATGTATTCATTGCCAGGGACAAGGCTGACAAGACTTGCACTTAGACCTATACCTCAACAGCCTCTTAAGTTCCAATTGTGAACTTGCATTAGTAGTATCTTGTTCTGGACATTCAGCTATACTGTGCGATGTGACTGTTAATCTTACTTGGCAGGCAGTGCTTGTCTATTTGAAATATTAATGCACCACAAAAAAGAAACGCTTTCACTCTGCTTGCATAACTGGTATGATTTTAATTGTTCTCATGTTATTCTCTGCACTTTAAAGAGCTAGTATATGAAACAATGCAAACAAAATGATTCAATATGGTTAAGATGCATTTTATGTTACAATATGGGGCAATCCCATATTACAAGGGACGTGTGGCGACTCTATTGTTGTGTGTGGGTGAAGACCATTAACCAGAAAGAACACAGAAAATGATCAAGTGTTATTAATAAAACAGTGCCAAATTAATCTCAAGTATATTAAAGTAACGCATTTAGGTACTGCATTTAAAAAAATTAATCACAGATATTTTTAATACAGTAATCACACGTTAATGCCGATTATCCAGCACCTTTAAACAAAATGTTTAAAAAGTGAAAGGGTTTGAATACTTTCAGTATAGTATATCTACCTAATTTTATGTTTAGACATACAGTATCTATTTCTACATATTCAATACACTGTCAATATTGCTGAGTTAACTTTATATCCCTTTCAAATAAAAATGTTGCCCATCTAGCCTTTGCTGCAAAAATCTTTTACTTTGCACCTTTATAACGTTCAGTGAATCATACATGATTGCTATACTTAATAGTACAATTTCTGCCAGCTCATAGATTATGAAGCTGTCACTGCATTGAAAATAGTACTTCAGTATTTGTTTAACAACAGCAGAAGTAACATCTTACTCCCTTATAATATTTACTACTACTACTTGGAAAGGGACTGTGCAACATGAATCAACCCTCTTATTAATAATAAAGTAATTGTATTTCACACTGGAAGGTCCGAGCTGAAGAAAAAAAAAATACAGCCAATATTTAAACTACACTTGTAGCGTCATGTTATTATTGGTTTACCTCTCAAAAGCTAATCTTAGACAGATTCAAAATCAATCTAATTATTATAGCAATAAGCGCCTATATTATAAGTGTGGTTTCATTCTTAGAATTACTACCCTTAACATGAAGCAATGGCAGTTGGAAACTTAAGATATTTAGGCTCAAACGTCTAATACCTATGATTCCAAAGTGAGTAGGTGAGGCTGATTTGAAGACCAGTTTCTCTTTGTGATTATGTGTCCTAGCTTTGCCTAAATACACCATTTAAAATCTTTGCACAGTTCACTTAAAAGCACTGCACTTTTAAGCTTGAATAGCTGTGAACTTTAGGCATATGTAGTTTAATTTTTAGCAGCACCTCAAGTGTTTTTCATTTTCAAATAATAACTTACTTGGTATTAATAATCAAAAATAAGATATGCATTCAATCCATCCATCCATCCTCTTCCGCTTATCCAAGGTCGGGTCGCGGGGGTAGCAGCTTAAGCAGAGAAGCCCAGACTTCCCTCTCCCGGCCACTTCTTCCAGCTCTTCCGGAGAATCCCAAAGGCGTTCCCAGGCCAGCCGGGAGACATAGTCCCTCCAGCGTGTCCTGGGTCTTCCCCGGGGGCTCCTCCCGGTTGGCCGTGCCCGGAACACCTCACCAGGGAGGCGTCCAGGAGGCATCCTGATCAGATGCCCGAGCCACCTCATCTGACTCCTCTCGATGCGGAGGAGCAGCGGCTCTACTCTGAGCCCCTCCCGGATGACTGAGCTTCTCACCCTATCTTTAAGGGAAAGCCCAGACACCCTGCGGAGGAAACTCATTTCAGCCGCTTGTATTCGCAATCTCGTTCTTTCGGTCACTACCCATAGCTCATGACCATAGGTGAGGGTAGGAACGTAGATCGACTGGTAAATTGAGAGCTTTGCCTTACGGCTCAGCTCTTTTTTCACCACGACAGACCGATGCAGAGCCCGCATCACTGCGGATGCCGCACCGATCCGCCTGTCAATCTCACGATCCATTCTTCCCTCACTCGTGAACAAGACCTCGAGATACTTAAACTCCTCCACTTGGGGCAGGATCTCTCCCCAACCCTGAGAGGGCACTCCACCCTTTTCGGCTGAGGACCATGCTCTCGGATTTGGAGGTGCTGATTCTCATCCCAGCCGCTTCACACTCAGCTGCGAACCGATCCAGAGAGCTGAAGATCACGGCCTGATGAAGCAAACAGGACAACATCATCTGCAAAAAGCAGTGACCCAATCCTGAGTCCACCAAACCGGACCCCTTCAACACCCTGGCTGCGCCTAGAAATTCTGTCCATAAAAGTTATGAACAGAATCGGTGACAAAGGGCAGCCCTGGCGGAGTCCAACTCTCACTGGAAACGGGCTCGACTTACTGCGGCAATGCGGACCAAGCTCTGACACGGTTGTACAGGGACCGAACAGCTCTTATCAGGGGTCCGGTACCCCATACTCCCGAGCACCCCACAGGATTCCCGAGGGACACGGTCGAATGCCTTTTCCAAGTCCACAAAACACATGTAGACTGGTTGGGCAAACTCCCATGCACCCTCCAGGACCTGCTAAGGGTGAAGAGCTGGTCCACTGTTCCGCGACCAGGACGAAAACCACACTGTTCCTCCTGAATCCGAGGTTCGACTATCCGACGGACCCTCCTCTCCAGAACCCCCGAATAGACTTTTCCAGGGAGGCTGAGGAGTGTGATCCCTCTATAGTTGGAACACACCCTCCGGTCCCCCTTTTTAAAGAGGGGGACCACCACCCCGGTCTGCCAATCCAGAGGCACTGTCCCGATGTCCATGCGATGTTGCAGAGGCGTGTCAACCAAGACAGTCCTACAACATCCAGAGCCTTAAGGAACTCGGTATCTCATCCACCCCGGGCCCTGCCACCAAGGAGTTTTTTGACCACCTCGGTGACTTCAGTCCCAGAGATGGGAGAGCCCACCTCAGAGTCCCCAGGCTCTGCTTCCTCATTGGAAGGCATGTTAGTGGGATTGAGGAGGTCTTCGAAGTACTCCCCCACCCACAACGCCCAGTCGAGGTCAGCAGCACACCATCCCCACCATATACAGTGTTGACACTGCACTGCTTCCCCCTCCTGAGGCGCCGGACGGTGGACCAGAATCTCCTCGAAGCCGTCCAAAGTGTTCTCCATGGCCTCTCCAAACTCCTCCCATGCCCGAGTTTTGCCTCAGCAACAACGAAGCCGCATTCGCTTGGCCTGCCGGTACCTATCAGCTGCCTCCAGAGACCCACAGGACAGAAAAGTCCTATAGGACTCCTTCTTCAGCTTGACGGCATCCCTCACCGGTGTCCACCAACGGGTTTGGGGATTGCCGCCGCGACAGGCACCGACCACCTTGCGGCCACAGCTCCGGTCAGCCGCCTCAACAATAGAGGCACGGAACATGGCCCATTGGACTCAATGTCCCCACCTCCCTCGGGGCGTGGTTGAAGTTCTGCCGAGGTGGGAGTTGAAGCTACTTCTGACAGGGGACTCTGCCAGCCGTTCCCAGCAGACCCTCACAACACGTTTGGGCCTACCAGGTCTGACCGGCATCTTCCCCCACCATCGAAGCCAACTCACCACCAGGTGGTGATCAGTTGACAGCTCCGCCCCTCTCTTCACCCGAGTGTCCAAGACATATGGCCGCAAGTCCGGCGACACACCACAAAGTCGATCATCGAACTGAGGCCTAGGGTGTCCTGGTGCCAAGTGCACATATGAACACCCTTATGCTTGAACATGGTGTTCGTTATGGACAATCCGTGGCAGCACAGAAGTCCAATAACAAAACACCGCTCGGGTTCAGATCGGGGGGGCCATTCCTCCCAATCACGCCCTTCCAGGTCTCACTGTCATTGCCCCGTGAGCATTGAAGTCTCCCAGCAAAACGAGGGAATCCCCAGAAGGTATGCCCTCTAGCACCCCTCCAGAGACTCCAAAAAGGGTGGATACTCCAAACTGCTGTTCGGCGCATACGCACAAACAACAGTCAGGACCCTTCCCCCCACCCGAAGGCGGAGGGAGGCCACCCTCTCGTCCACCGGGGTAAACCCCAATGCACAGGCTCCAAGTCGGGGGGCAATAAGTATGCCCACACCTGCTCGGCGCCTCTCACCGGGGGCAACTCCAGAGTGGTAGAGAGTCCAGCCCCTCTCAAGGAGATTGGTTCCAGAGTCCAAGCTATGTGTCGAGGTGAGTCCGACTATATCTAGCCGGAACCTCTCACCTCGCGCACTAGCCCAGGCTCCTTCCCCTTCAGAGAGGTGACATTCCACGTCCCAAGAGCCAGTTTCTGTAGCCAAGGATCAGACCGCCAAGGTCCCCGCCTCTGGCCACCACCCAACTCACACTGCACCCGACCTCCTTGGCCCCTCCCATAAGTGATGAGCCTATGGGAAGGCATTCAATGCACTTCAAATACACTTCAAATTTATTTAATCTTAGTCAATAAAACTAAACTCTCAGATATTGTACTGAGAGTAAGTACAATCAATTGTTTGACATGGTATTACCATTTAAATTCAACTAAACATAAGCACTCATGGCATAGTGGTTAGCATAGCATCACTGATCCATGAATTCAATATCCACAAATCATTCGTTTGGAGTTTACAAGTTCTGCCTATACCTGATTCTACTTCCTTGGGTTCTCCAGCTTTCCTGCCATATTCATAATGCATGCTGGTTAGGATGATTTGCAATTCTAAACTAATCCTGTGTAGGTATAGGTATGTGCATCAGTGGGCCTTGAATCTGGATAAACATAGGACTGTACCTAGACCACATCTCACTCTCCAGCTTCCAGGTGCCACTGTCTATTGATTTTCTTGGGTATTCAATACAGTAGCTGCTTTAATTATCCCATCAAGTGGTGTTTTTCTGCTCTGACATGGTCACACACATAGTCCCTTGCCCCTTCCTGTGCAACCCTTCTTGCCTGCAGACCCCTTGTTCATCTGGCCACTCAACTTTTTCAAACATATTTGAGGAAGCCATGCATGTCATTCCCGAGTCAACACAGGGTATGGTTGTAGCTAGTTAGGGTAGTTCAGTTTCTTACCCATATCCAAAGATTTTCATATTAGATTAACTGGTAACTGGAAATTGGCCCTGCATGAGTAGGTTTCGTGCATGTATTTAACAGACTCGCACTCTATTCAGAGTTGGTTTCTGCTTTGCAAATGAAAATAGGATATGTATTGGTTCTCCATAACCCAGAAACGGGCAAAATATTTGAATATGGATGGATGGAAAAGTGTAATTTACTCAGATTTTTTATTCCTTAGTTTTGCAATTTCTACTTTTATTGTATCCTTTATAACTGCTAATGGGGGAAAAACTGGACTAAAAAAGAAAGACAAACAGTCTTTGTGAAAAACTAGGCATCTTGAAATATGCACTTTTAAGAAATGAACGTGCAAAATATACAGATCAAAGAGCTATATTGGAAAAATATTTTTAAACATAGTAAACAAGAAAAATCTGTACAAGTGATTTTCAATGATTATAAACAGGTTTGTAAAGATTTACAAATTCATACTAAATGTAGCATGACAATGTCTGCCTCCTACACAATACACTCTCAGAATAAACTGTATAAAAAAAGACTTGCACCAGAAATAAAATAATTACTATCAAGCACATATGCTTTCACACAAAAATATAATATACACTGCTCAAAAACATTAAGGGAACACATAAATCACACATCAGATCTCGATGACCAAAATATTCAAGTGGAACATCTTAACTGACTAATACTGTGTAATTCATTGAGGACAAAATGATGGAACGATGGTCAACGGAAGCAAAAATCACCAACCCATTGAGGGCTGGATTCAGCATCACACCGAAAACCAAAGGCAAAAATTGAAATCACAACTTGAGTAAATTTCATCATGGCAACTAATAATGTGATTCAGTACTGTGTATGGCCACCAGGTGCCTGTATGCACTCCTGACAATGTCTGGGCATGCTTCTGATGAGACAGTGGATGGTAACCTGGGGGATCTCCTCCCAGACCAAGGCATCAGTGAGCTTGGACAGTCTCTGGCACTACTTGGCGGCACTGGAAATACATATACATAATTCATAATACAAATCAAACCAGTCATGCTGGAAGATGTTGATATTGTATAACATTTACTATGGTGTCTCTAGACATTTTCAAATCTGTCACACGTGCTCTGGGTGAACCTGCTCTCATCTGTGAAGAGAATGGGGCACCTATGGAGGAGCTGCCAATTGTGGTATTCTCTGGCAAATGCCAACTGAGCTGCAAAGTGAGGAGCAGTGGGCACAGGTCCCCCTAGAGGATGTCATGCCTTCATTCACCCCTCATGGAGTCTGTTTCCGACAGTTTGGTCAGAAACATGTACACCAGTAGCCAGATGGAGGTCATTTTTCAGGGCTCTGTCATTCTACGATCTTCTCCTGATTTCCACATGTAATAGCCTGTCTCCTAGTATCTCCTCCAAGTTCTTCAGACTGTGCTGGGAGACACAGCAAACCTTCTTGTGATGGCACATATGGATGTGCCATTCTGGAGTAGCTGGACTACCTGTGCAACCTGAATCTGCTGTGGGTACAACCTCATGCTGCCAGTAGTGACAAGGACACTAGCAAAACACAAAACTATAGAAGAATCAGTCAGGAAGCATAAGAAGAGGACAACTGTCTGTGCCCACCACCTGCAAAACCATTCACTTTTTGGGGGTAGTCTTGCTGTTGCCTCTATATTGCACCTGTTGTCCCTTTAATCTTAACCAAAGCAGGTAACGTTGATTCACAATCATTTATGCTTCCTAAACTGGATAGATTGATATCCCTGAGGCTCCATCTTGGTGTTAGACTGTGATGATAAGGTGTTCCCTTAATTTGTTGAAGCAGTGTACTATACGTAATACTTCATATAATGCAAGGAGAAAGCATTAGGTACAGAAACAATGACATATTTTTTGTGAACAAAGTAACATGATCCATAATGGGCTTTATTAAAATGTAATAATTGCCCTGAGGTGTTACATGCACCATTGCATGTGCTCAAAGAATTAATTTTGGGATACAATATCTGCACTTTTTATTAAGTGAATGGCAACATTTTAGAACACTTCATTTGAAATATAACCTTGTTACAATTCTGAATTCAATTAGGTTTACTATATAGCATACATATGCTTTTAAGCTCAGCACGCCATATGCTATTAAAAATAAGGTGTTATTAAAAGTAAATATAAATTTATATGCATCAAAAATACAAACATGCTTTAGAACACAGAAAAATATCACACAATATATACAGGCATAGAAATTTATGTTTAAGTATCAATAGTTTTAATACTAATTAGGTTCTTAAATCATAAAATATTGAAAATATTGCAGCTGTCAGTCAACCATTCAACCACCGGAACTTTGAAGTCTCTCATTATAGTTTAAAATTGTCATTTTGCTATCAAATCAGGTCATGCTTTACAAGAGAATTTTCCAATTCCAATTTTTCCAAGAAAATTTTCCAAATTTTCAGAAGACCCAAGAATTCCTATAGAAAATCTTTTTTTTTTCTTTCAACAGCAGCCTTGGATACAATGAATAAATACATTTGTTTGAATCGCTTGTACATTCTTAATGACCAGAGCTGGATCAGTCACTTTAGCTGCACCAGTTGAATCTGCAAAAGGTGCCCCACCACACTGTTTGCTTTGAGTGGGATTATCCCTGTCAGAAACTTTGAAACACAAGAAAGGAGCCAGGATTGAAGAGAGTGAAATAAGAAGAGTTTGGAACCAAAGAGTGAATTTACAGCTTGTCATGGCAAATGTGATTACTTATAGTAATGTCTATTTACAAGATGGTCTCAAAATAATATGTGCTTGAAAGATGCCATTTCAGAAAACACCTAGGTTTAAAGGTTTTCTAAGAAAAAAAACACTTGTGTTACATAATCAGATTACTTTAACTATGTGAAAATTCTGTAACTCTCTATTTAACTCTTTAAGGGCTGAATATATTTTCCAAAAAACAATGGTGTCACTCAGAAATCAACATTAAACGTCTGTTGCTGCATTCTGTGGCTGCCAGTTTGCCAAGAATGTGCTGCAGGCTTGCTGCCAGGCTGTCTTCGCATGGCTGGGACAGCACAGCGGTCACGGTCACAGTGCATTATAATCTGGTTTCTACATCTTATCATTGTTAAGTGGCAGTCCTCCCTGGTGAACACGGTCAGTACCATGATTAGCTGGGGACTGATCAGCTGAAGCTGGAACCTCACATTCGTTTTCAATCACTTGTATCAAAAACTGAGTCCGACAAGTCATAGTCCAGTTCAGAGATAATACGCAAAGCGTCATCCACAGAGTATTTTGCTTTACGCATTCGCTTTGATCTCTTGCCAGATGTCAGTGCCATTTTTGCCGTGCACGCCTTGCTACTCACTACAGCGCAGGGAATCTCGGTCAAAGCAATGAATCTAACGAGAGTCCAACTAAAACATAACGGTTGGTTTTGACACAGTTTACCGTTGATTACCATCGTCAACTCCTCCTTTTGACAAAAGTCCACATCAGCCCTGAAAGAGTTAAACCAAGAGCCTACCAGGTATCTTACAATGCTGGTAAAAATGTAGTTAAGTTCTCATTAAGGTAACTACATAAACATATACATTTCATTTAGGTTTCAATCAAGAACTTCCATCCTGTCACATTCTTAAATGTTTAATTTTATTTTGATGCATCTTTGTGCCCACTGTTATGCCAGTTTGAGGAATATTATTATGTACTGTATGCTATAGCCTATCATGTTTGCCACCCCTAACTCAAATTTGAAGGACAACCTGTAATACTGGTGGATCCTGTAGATCGTCAGTTAAGACCAAGCATCATAATATTAAACAACATAATCTGGCTAATGAACACTGAATAGTTGTATTGATTCTAAGTATTTGTAAGTCAGTCTTAATCATTTAAAGAGAATGCCACTCCCCCAAACTGTGGCAAGGGACCCACAGTCATGCATGCCAGACCAATTTGGACATGCAAATAAACCCTATCATGCACATCTTTCAGATTTAGGAAGAAGCCTAATTTACTGAAGAAGATTACACAGAAAAATGGGGAAAATAAAAAGGCCCAATTGAGAGTGACAAGTTAAAATCAAAAGAATATCTCTGATACAGTAATAAATGCCGGTCCACCATTACCATGCCATTATAGGGACCACTCGTGCACACACTCACTCTGGGACAATTTAGAGTCACCACTCAACCTTACCCACCAAATTCTGAAAATTTTCACGGATTTTCTGTGTTATAATCTCCCTCATGGCCAAGATGCATGCGGATAATGCTATGAGACTCAAACTCAGGATGCTGGAGATACTGTATTAGGTGCTTTTGCTTAACACTGTACTGCTGCACTGTCCAGCAGTTTACTTACTCTTTGAATTTGAATTGTGTAATTATCAATCAGCATCAGTTGTTTTCAGCTAAATAGTCATATTTTTAGGGACTCAAGTGGAAGTTAAGGAAGAGTGCATTAAAGATAGAAAACAGTATAGACATCATGGAAATAATTTTAGAATATAACAAAATATAAAAAAGCAAATTGGGATGAGATGTACGGGATAAGTCTGCTATTAGATAAAATAGTAATCACAATGCGTTGAATGTTCTCATTTTATTGGTACACATTAACCAAAAATCTAGATGTTAAAAACTGTGGTTAGGAGCCACGAGGAGCTGTTCATATCCTCTGCACAAGTTAAGAGAGGAAAAAACAGAAGTATTTAAAGTTAAAAAGATTGTGCATGGTGAATTGCATGCAGTGACGTGCAGTGAGGTTCATGGCTAGTGAGGCACCGACTCCTTCAGAGTCAGATTTACAAATATATGAACCCATAGCTTATTAATTTAGCAGAGCCTCACCTGCCTTGCCTGACTCCATGTCCCTGATTGCATGTGCTACTTTAAAATAAAATTTGCAACAAGAACATGAGCACAAGTTCAGGCTTCTTAAAGGCACAAACATTAGAAACAATTTCTTCAGAGACTTGAGGACTCAAGGAAGATATCTAGCAGTGAAACAACGTAGAAATTTAAGGACATTCAAATCAATATTTTTCTAATATTTTCAGAATTAATAGATTGGGTTAAAATAGTCACTGAGTTATACTGGAAGCTTGGAGTAGGAGACTGTTTATCACCAGAGCTTCTGCTATATAATAGACAGTGGTGTCTGTGCAAGTGTATGTGTACGGTCTCTATAAGCAATTTGTTTGGTCAGCCCGGCTTTCGTGACTCATAGGTGGGAATGATGACACGATACTTTAGAGGTGCAAAGTGGAATTACTGATTTTAGTTATTTTACTTTTATAAAAAAAGAAGCTAAAATGGAGCATTCAACAACTACAAAGTGAATAACTTACCATGGAAGGTTGGGTCACTAAATACTAACAAGGTATAACCAGAGTCACCTACAAGGACTATACGTAATACAAATAATGCTTTCACAGTGGTTAATGGGATGCTGTCTACCGTTAGTGGTGGCCATAAAAAAGCACAGAAGTGAGCAATGCATCTCAGTGTGATATATTCTAAGAAGTGGGCTTTACAGTAACAAAATGGTCATCAGACACATAAGGATACCAAGGAAAAGAATACAGTAGTTGGAGCACTAAGGGTGCTTCAACTCAGTGTACTGAGGGTACATGTAGGGTAGTTGTTTCCTCACAGTGGCAGGAGACAGAGTTGAAATCCAAATCCAAACACTATCTGTAGTCATTTTTAAAAGATGCATGTATTACATCAATAGTTTACAAACCCAACACTGGATTACAAAATGGATGGTCGATAAAATAATTTTTTTTTTGTTGTTTGTTCTTTTATTTCGCCTTATACAATTTCTTGTATTAGGAATTTGTTAGTTTTTGCATACCCCATGGGGTCAGAGCACAGGGTCAGCCATCATACAGCACCCCTGGAGCAATTGCAGATTAAGGACCTTGCTCAAGGGCCCAGCACAGTAGGATCTCTCTCTCTCTCTCTCTAATATAAATATATATATATATCTTACCTGAATATTGATCTATTTTAAAGGGACAGGCAGATAGGCCGTAACCGTAACCCTAATCCTAATTTCATTTGTCCCAATAGGAAACTTGGCTTTTTACAGAAGCCCATTAAATAAATCCACCTTAGTAAATCATTACAACAATCCAGATGAGAACAGGACATTCAACCCAACAAAGCTCGCCTGTTCTATCTACTTACTCTTTCTAAAATAACATCAAGTCTAGTTTTAAAAGTCCCTACACTCTTACTGTCTACCACACTACTTGGTAGCTTATTCCATGTGTCTATGGTTCTCTGTGTAAAGAAAAACATTAAATATTTTTGTGCGAAATTTACACTTCACAAGTTTCTAAATGTATTCCCATGTTCTTGATGAACTCATTTTAAAATAACAGTCTTGATCCAGTGTCCTAATTCCCTTCATAATTTTTAAACACCTCAATCATGTTGCCTCTCAAACTTCCTTCCTTTAAACTGAAAAGGCCCAGCTCTTTTAATTTGTCCTCATTACTCATCTCCTGTAGCCCTGGAATCATCCTAGTCACTTTCTTCAATGCTGCTATGTCATCTTTGTAGCCTGGAGACCAAAACTGCACGCGGTACTTCAAATGAGGTCTGATCAGTGCATTGTAATACTTGAGCACAACCTACTTGGACTTGTACTCTACACATCGTGTTAACATAACATTCTGTTATGCTTCTTAATGGCTCCAGAAAACTGTCTGACAGTTGATAATCTCAAATCCACTACAACTCCTAAATCATAAGGTGTATTTTCAATTTTCACACATCCCATTGTGTATTCAAACCTAATATTTTTACTTAATCCGTGTAATACTTTACATTCACATACATTAAATTTCATCTGCCACAAATCTACCCAAGTGCATAAGCTATCCAAGTCACTTTATAAGGTTGATTCCAGATTATCTGCCAATGCGCCTTGCCTAGTACCATCTGCAAAGTTAACCAACTTGTTACTTATATTCCTAACCAAATCATTTATATACAGTGCATCCAGCATTTTGTTATGTTACAGCCTTATTCCAAAATGGATTAAATTCATTTTTTCACAACACCCCACAATGACGACGTTAAAAAAGTTAACTTGAAATTTTTGCAAATTTATTAAAAATAAAAAAATTGAGAAAGCACATGTACATAAGTAGTCAAGGTGTTTGCCATGATGCTCAAAATTGAGCTCAGGTGCATCCTGTTTCCCCTGATCATCCTTGAGATGTTTCTGGAGCTTAACTGGAGTCCACCTGTGGTAAATTCAGTTGATTGGACATGCTTTGGAAAGGCACACACTTGTCTATATAAGGTCCCACAGTTGACAGTTCATGTCAGAGCACAAACCAAGCATGAAGTCAAAGGAATTGTCTGTATACCTCCGATACAGGATTGTCTCGAGGCACAAATCTGGGGAAGGTTACAGGTAAATTTCTGCTCCTTTGAAGGTTCCAATGAGCACGGTGGCCTCCATCATCCGTAAGTGGAAGAAGTTCGAAACCACCAGGACTCTTCCTACAGCTGGCCGGCCATCTAAACTGAGCGATCAGGGGAGAGTCAGGGAGGTGACCAAGAACCCAATGGTCACTCTGTCAGAGCTCCAGAGGTCCTCTGTGGAGAGAGGAGAACCTTCCAGAAGGACAACCATCTCTGCAGCAATCCATCAATCAGGCCTGTATGGTAGAGTGGCCAGACGGAAGCCACTCCTTAGTAAAAGGCACATGGCAGCCCGCCTGGAGTTTGCCAAAAGGCACCTGAAGGACTCTCAGACCATGAGAAACAAGATTCTCTGGACTGATGAGACAAAGATTGAACTCTTTGGTGTGAATGCCAGGCGTCACATTTGGAAGAAACCAGGCACCGCTCATCACCAGGCCAATAACATCCCTACAGTGAAGCATGGTGGTGGCAGCAGCATCATGCTGTGGGGATGTTTTTCAGCGGCAGGAACTGGGAGACTAGTCAGGATAAAGGGAAAGATGACTGCAGCAATGTACAGAGACATCCTGGATGAAAACCTGCTCCAGAGCGCTCCTGACCTCAGACTGGGGCGACGGCTCATCTTTCAGCAGGACAACGACCCTAAGCACACAGCCAAGATATCAAAGGAATGGATTCAGGACAACTCTGTGAATGTCCTTGAGTGGCCCAACTGAGAGCCCAGACTTGAATCCAATTGAAAATCTCTGGAGAGATCTTAAAATGGCTGTGCACCGACGCGTCCCATCCAACCTGATGGAGCTTGAGAGGTGCTGCAAAGAGGAATGGGCGAAACTGGCCAAGGATAGGTGTGCCAAGCTTGTGGCATCATATTCAAAAAGACTTGAGGCTGTTAATTGCTGCCAAAGGTGCATCAACAAAGTATTGAGCAAAGGATGTGAATACTTAGTACATGTGCTTTCTCAATTTTTTTATTTTTAATAAATTTGCAAAAACCTCAAGTAAACTTTTTCATGTTGTCATTATGGGGTGCTGTGTGTAGAATTCTGAGGAAGAAAAATGAATTTAATCCATTTCGCAATAAGGCTGCAACATAACAAAATGTGGAAAAAGTGATGCGCTGTGAATACTTTCCGGATGCACTGTATATTAAAAAAATAGCAGCACTAACCCGTGAGAAACCATTCCTAACATCAGCCAGTTCTGATAGGATTCCTTGCACCATAACCCTCTGCTTCCTGCGTCTGAGCCAATTTTGCACCCATCTACAAACAAAACCATAAACTCCCACCTTTTT